>NC_135887.1:48690594-49142471 GCF_964194155.1 Cetorhinus maximus | reverse complement strand
TCCAGACAAAGCTGCTGGTAAGTGTTTTGAAGTACTGCAGATCACACAGGCAAGTTTCAAAGACTTTCATAAATAAATACTTGACTGTGCACACTCGCGACCCCACTGAGCCCCCTTATCCCACCCATGGATGAGGTTTATACAAATATGACCTACCCGCCTGCCTGTTGTACCCGTGCGCCAAGCCGAAGATCGCATGGGCGCCGAAAAATCAGCGTCAATTGGTGAGTCAAGAGCTTTAACTGGCCCATTAATTAATGGCGGGCGTGCGTCAGATATCATCGCGCGCCCGCCCAACGAAATATCGTGATGGCACGAGGTGACATCGGGACACTCGCCTGACGTCACCACGCATCATTGTACGAGTGGACGTGAGGGACCCGCCCCCGCACGCCAAAGGGAAAATTCAGCCCATAGTATTTGGAACAATATAAATGAATTAATGGCACAAATAGAGGTTAATGGAGGTTACGGAGACATGGTTACAAGGAGATCAAAGCTGGGAACTAAATATTCAGGGGTATGTGACTTTTCAAAAGGACAGGCAGGAAGGAAAGGGTGGAGGGTTGCTTTGTTAGTAGGAGATGGAATAAGTACGATAGCAAGAAATGATCTTGGATCGGAAGATGTAGAATCCATATGGGTGGAGGTAAGAAATAACAAGGGGAAGAACACGTTGGTGGGAGCAGTCTATAGGCCCTCTAACATTAGCTATACTGTATGATAGAGAATAAATCAAGAGATAATGAGGGCATGTAAAAAAGGCAGTACATTAATCATGAGTGATTTTAATCTTCATGTAGATTGGGAAAATCAAATTGGCAGAAGTTGTCACGAGCAAGAATTCATAGAATGTATTCGGGACAGTTTCCTAGAACAATATGTTGTGGATCCAACCAGGGATCAGGCTATTTTGGATCTGGTAATGTGTAATGAGGCAGGTTTAATAAATAATCTCAGAGTAAAAGACCCCCTAGGAAACAGTGACAATAACATAGTAGAATTTAGCATTCAGTTTGAGAATGAGAAACTTGGGTCAGAAGCAACTGTGCTAAACCTAAATAAGGGTAATTACAAAGGAATGAGGACAGAGTTGGCTGGAGTGGACTGGGAAAGGAATTTAGCAGAAAAGACAATTGATAAACAGTGGCAGACGTTTAAGAAAATAGTTCATGACTCACAACAAAGATATATCCCAGTGAAGCAGAAGGATTCTAGGAAGGGGATAAACCAATCATAAACCAAGGAAGCTAAGGATAGTACTAAATTGAAAGAAAAAACATACAATGTGGCAAAGATTAGTGGCAAGCCAGAGTATTGGGAAAGTTTTAAAAGTCAACAAAAGATGATCAAAAAAAAGGAGAAAATAAACTTCGAGGGTAAACTGTCAGTAAGAGCTTATTTAAATATATAAAAAGGAAGAGAGAGGCCAAAGTGAACATAGGGCCCTTACAGAATGAGGCTGGGGAAATAA
This sequence comes from Cetorhinus maximus, assembly GCF_964194155.1. Classification (NCBI taxonomy): domain Eukaryota; kingdom Metazoa; phylum Chordata; class Chondrichthyes; order Lamniformes; family Cetorhinidae; genus Cetorhinus; species Cetorhinus maximus. The sequence goes on along the minus strand of NC_135887.1, from coordinate 49,140,997 downwards.
TAATCAAGAGCCAGGAAATGGTAGAGGAATTAAATAAATACTTTGCATCAGTCTTCACAGTTGAAGACACCAATAGCATTCCATAAGTACGATATATTCAAGGGGCAAAAGGGCGGGGGAGGGAATAAATACAATAACTATCACTAGAGAAAAAGTATGAGGGAAACTAATGGGGCTAGAGGCCGATAAGTTCCCTGGACCTGATGGGTTGCACCCTAGGATATTAAAGGAAGTAGCTACAGAGATAGTAGATGCACTGGTAGTAATCTTCCAAGAACCCTTAGATTCTGGATAAGTCCCAGAGGATTGGAAAACTGCATTATTCAAAAAGGGAGGGAGACAAAAACAGGTAACTATAGGCTAGTTAGCTTAACATGTCATTGGGAAAATGTTACAGTCTATTATAAAGAATTTAATAGCAGAACATTTAGAAATGCATAATATAACCAAGTAGAATGAGCATGGCTTCAGGAAGGGGAAATCATGCTTGACAAATTTATAGAATTCTTTGAGGAGGTAACAAGCAGGATAGATAAAGGGGAACCAGTAGATGTAATATATTTGGATTTCCAAAAGACATTCAATAAGGTACTGCACATAAGGCTACTTGGTAAGAGAAATGCTCAAGGTGTTAGGGGTACTATATTAGCATGGATAGAGGATTGACTAACAAATAGAAGACAGAGAGTTGGGATAAGGGGGGCATTTTCAGGGTGGCAACTTGTAATGAGTGGAGTGCCACGGGGATTAGTGCTGGGGCTGCAATTATTTCTATATTAATGAGTTGGATCAGGGAAGTGAATGTACTGTCACCAAGTTTGCAGATGACGCAAAAATAGGTAGGAAGGCAAGTGCTGAGGATGACACAAAGAGCCTCCAGAGGAATATAGACAGGTTAAGTGAATGGGCAAAAACTTGGCAGATGGAATATAATGTGGGAAAATGTGAGGTTATGCACTTTGGCTGGAAGAATAGAGCAGCTAAAAATGATTTAAATGAAGAAGGACTGCAGAAAGCTGCAGCACTGTGGGATTTGGGAGTCCTCGTGCATGAATCACAAAAAGCTAGCATACAAGTTCAACAGGTAATAGGGAAGGCAAATAGAATGTTGGCCTTTATTTCAAAGGGAATGGAATATAAAAATATACTAAAACTGTACAAGACACTAGTTATGCCACACTTAGAATACTGTGAACAATTTTGTACCTTTATCTAAGGAAAGATATACTGGCATTGGAGGCAGTCCACAGAAGGTTCACTAGGTTGATCCCAGGTACGGAGTGATTTTTTAATGAGAGGTTGAGTAGGTTGGGCCTCTACTCATTGGAGTTTAGAAGAATAAGAGGTGGCCTTATTGAAACATGTAAGATTCTTAGGGGGCTTGACAGGGTAGATGCTGAGAGGTTGTTTCCCCTTGTGGGAGAGTCTAGGACCAGAGGGCAAAATCTCAGAGTAAAGGGTCACCCATTTATAACAGAGATGAGGCGGAATTTCTTCTCTCAGATGGTGGTGAATCTGTGGAATTCTTTACCGCAGAGGGCTGTAGAGGCTGGGTCGTTAAGTATATTCAAGGTTGAGATAGACAGATTTTGGATCAGGAAGGGAATCAAGGCTTATGGGGAAAAAACAGGAAAGTGGAGTTGAGGATTATGAGATCAGCCATGATCTCTTTGAATGGCGGAGCAGACCCGATGGGCCAAATGGCCTACTTCTGCTCCTACGTCTTATGACCTAAGGGCAGAATTTTCTGCCTGTCAGACGGGCGGAGCTGGAGTGGGCGCAGGTGGGCACCGTCCCAAGCGGCACCCGCGATCACGTCCGCGCCGCCATTTTACACGGGCAGGCCAATTAAGGCCCACCCAGCATATTTGCCGACCCCCATGAACAGCGGGAGTTTGCAGGCGGCAGCGGGCGTGCACAGACCGCCAGGTCCAATGGCGACCCAGCTGTCTGTTTAAAGGAAGGCCTGGCAGCCTCCTGTAGGCTTCTCACAATGGCCACGTCCAGGTCACATCGCAGGGGGTCTGCTGAGCAGGGCACACTGGAGGGAAGGGCAGAGCAGCAGGGCAGGCTGCAGGGTCTGCCACAGAAGCAGAGCAGGTTGCAGGGTAGGCCAGCGGGGGGGCCAATGAGCCCCTCGCTTTTCAGATGACTGCCTTGCTGCCCTCCTCAAGGAGGTGTCAGCACAGCGGGAGGTGCTGGTCCCCCAGGATGAGAGGAGGAGACCCCCCTCACATGACCAAATGTGCCTGGGAGGTGGTGGTGGAGATGGTGAGCTCCCACGACGTGGTGCGGTGCACCTGGATCCAGTGCCGTAAGCGCTTCAACGATTTGTTGCGTTCTGGAAGGGTGAGTACCATGTTGGCATTGGGCATTTAACTCAGCAGGTAGCCTTAGCGTTTGAGTCCCCCCCCAACGCCCCCCAGGTCTTACTGTCTTACTGTCATGACTACATTGAATCAGGTTGGGCATTTCTCGTACGCTGGGTGGGCAAGTAGATAGTACCCATGCTTAGATCAGCCCGAGTAGTTCTTGAGGAGATGAGTTCTCCCCCGCACCATGTGTTGCTCTTAGTCGCACATGACTAGTCTAGGGGCAACCTGCAGAAGATGAATGCTCACAATGCATGTAAGCGTTCGCGGACTGGAGGTGGCCAGGTTCACCCCCTGATGTTAAGCCGTTTCGAAGAGGAGGCCCTGGAGTTTGAGAGGCGCCATGCGCCCAGGTCAACTGGTGCCGGTGAGGTTGGGGTGGAATGGCCGGTTATTTGAGGACAACAGTGACATCCACTTTGTCCTCCCAACATCCATTGCACTGATGATTATTTGATTTGTTATTGTTGCAACATTGCTCGGTCACAGACTGATAGAGTCAGAGGTGTGGGTCATAGGAAAAGGTCCTTCGGCCCTTCGAGAATGTGAGGGTCAAACGCATTTCTAAGTTTACTAATCCCATTTCCCAGCACTATGCCCATGGCCTTATATGCCATGGCATCACAACTGCACATCCAAATACTTATTCAATGTTAGGAGAGTTTCTGCGTCGACCACCCTTTCAGGCAGTGCGTTCTACATTCCCAACACACTCTGTGTGCAAGAGTTGCTCATCATACCCCCTGTAAACCTCATGCCCCTTACCTTAAATCAATGCCACCTGGTTACTGATCCCTCCGCCAAGGGGAAAAGTTCCTTTCTGTCGACCCTATCTATGCCCCTCATACGTTTGTACACTTCAATCATGTCACCCCTCAATCTCCTCTGCTCCAGGGGAAATAACCCCAGTCTATGCTATGTCTCCTCATAAGTCAAACTCTCCAGTCCAGCCAGCATCCCTGTCAATGACCTCTGCGCTCTGTCCACCCCAATCACATCCCTCCCGTGAAGCGCATTTCAGAACTGCACGCAGAACTATAGCTGTGGCCTAGGCAGCATTTTCTGTACTTGCAACATGACTTCCCTGCTCCTATATGCTATGCCTCGGCTAATAAAGGCAAGTATGGCATTTGCCTTCTTAAACACCTTATGTACCTGTCGCACTACCTTAAGGGACCAGTCGACATGCACACCAAGGTCTCTCTGACCCTCATTACTTCCCAGGGTCCTACCATTCGTCATGTATTCCTGCGCCTTGTTTGTCCTGCCCAAGTGCATGACCTCACACTTATCCACATTACATTCCATTTGGCATTCATCAGCCCATCTGACCAGCCCGTCTGTATCCGTCTGTAATGTAAGGCTATCCTCCTCACTATTTGCCATCCCACCAATGTTTGTGTCCATGGTTCTGGAAGGTTGAGCGCATAATGAGCCAGGGTGAAAGGGATGAAGTGTGTCACTGTGTGCACGCTAACTGATCCACTGTCCTTGTTGTTCATTTCAGCATCATCAGAGCATGGCAGCCAGGAGGAATTCCAGGTGCCCCCTCTCACGTCTGAGGGCCCTCAACTATCACCCGCGTCACACCATCTCTGCGAGGCAGGCACCAGTGCAGATACTAGCACCTCAGCGGGCATTGGAACATTGGCTCATGTCCCAGGGCACAGTGGAGAGGGCACTTCATATTTTCTGGAGGACCTGGCAGAGAGCGCCCATGGTGCCAGCAGTCGGAGGACTGCAGGGGACCAGGCACACGCTCAGTCGGTGCCTGATGATGTGCCACTGGAGTCGTCCGCGATGCAGCAGCTGCAGGAAATGAGGCCGGGTGCGCGGGAGCATCTGGGAGTGTTGCATGAGACTATGCTTCGCTTGGTATCCGTGGTGGAGGAGTCCACATGGAGCATCACTGATGCAATGAGCCTCATTTCAGAGCGTCATGCTTCCTCCATGGAGAGAGTGGCGACTATCGTGGAGAGGGGCCTCCAGGAGAACGATCAGGTTCTCCTGGGGTTACGCTCGGACCTGCAAGCCCTCACAGCGCCAGTGGCCACAGCTGGTCAATGCCAATGTGGGAGATGGTGTGAGCTTCAAGCTTCCCAGCTCGGTGCCCATTCTTCCTCGGTGAGGAGGGAGGTCCGGGACGACCGCACGTTGGCAGAGCAGCTGCCTGTCGTATCTGCGGGCTCCTCACACGGCGCTCCGGATGATGGCACCAGCTGCTCCACCCCTCTCCCAGTGACCACTTCATCAGGTGAGGCAGCGACGACTGGGGAGATGCCAGCTGTGGACCTGGCAGCTCCCTCCCAGGCGGTGCCAGCACAGGCTCCACAGAGGAGAACCACCAAGGTCATCGAGGCCAACAGGACAGCAGAGTCAGCAGGCTGTCTCAGATGCCACTCCGAGTGATGGGGCGGCACCAAATTGTAGCACCTGTAAATGTAAACATAAGGCACCTTAGGCACACCACGGGTTTCTCACTGGTGCTTTTGTGTTGACCCGAGATTAGGTCCTTATAATTTTTTTCTGCTTGCTTAATGTTTTGTTTTGGATTTGTGAGAACATCTGGTTTTTAAAATAAGAATCAGATGTGTTACCATGACTGAGGGTGGCTCCTTTGTTCTGCATTTGTATGTTTAAGATAAGTGTCATGAGTGTTTGTTTGGACATTCACGTTTATATCCAAAGCCCTTGGTTGCAGCTGATGACCTGGCGGATTTAGCACTTAAGCGCCAAGTATGGAATCGTCAGGCAAGGCTGGTCCTGCTGATCCATTTGTGTGGAGCTAGCTGAAGGTTCATTGGATTAAAGTCTCCCGGGTGTCCCTGCCTCCTTGGTGTAGTCCCGGATCAATGTTTAGCCCCTCATCATTCCCCTGTGCTTCCTCGTCCTCAGAATCAGTGCTGGACTCATCGTGTGCAGCCGCAGCCACTGTGTCAATGCCTTCATCATCCACTGCGTCCCCCCTTTCCAGCGCAAGATTGTGGAGAGCGCAGCATGCAACCACTATCACTGAGACACGATCTGGGGGGTACTAGAGTGCGCCTCCTGAGCGGTTCAGGCATCGGAATCGCATCTTGAGAAGAACGATGGTTCTCTCCACCACAGCCCTTGTGGAGGCGTGGCTCCTATTGTACCGCTGCTCAGCTTCTGATATTGGATGGTGGAGTGGCGTCATGAGCCACCTTCTGAGGGGATAGCCCTTGTCACCCTGCAGCCATCCATCCAGCCGGGCTGGAGCACTGTAGAGCCCCGGCACCTGGGAGTGTCTGAGGATGTAGGCGTCGTGGGAGCTGCCTGGGTACCTTGCACAGACTTGCAGAATCTGCATCCTGTGATCACACACTATCTGCACGTTCATGGAGTGGAAGCCCTTCCTATTGACGAAGGCACTGGGCTCACCTGCTGGCACCTTGATGGCCACATGTGTACAGTCTATAGCACCCTGGACACGGGGGAAGCCAGCAATGGCCGCAGAGCCTCTGGTTCGCTGTGTCTGGCTTGCCTGGTCCCAGCGGAAGTGGATGAAGGTCAATGCACGTCTAACAGAGCGTCTGTAACCTGCTTGACACAAGTGTGGACAGCTGATTGGGAGACACCGCAAAGATCACCCACCGAGCCCTGGAAGGAGCCAGAGGCATAGAGGTTGAGGGCAGCTGTGACCTTCAGAGCTGCTGGCATGGGGTGTCCACCCACATAGTTAGGGGAGATCTCAGGGCCAATCACCTGACAGATATAGTTGACTGTCTCCCTTGACAGACGGAGCCTCCTTCAGCACTGCACCTCAGTCATATTGAGGTAGCTGCTTCACCGCCTGTAAACCCTGGCAGCAGGATAGTGGCGTCTTCTGTGGCCCCTTCTGCCTTGGACTACCTCTTGGTCCTGCGCCCCTTGTGCCTGTGCCTGTACTCCCAAAGGTGGCTCCCCTGGAGGCTGATTCTACACTCCTGGCCTCCTCCTCATTCTAGCCCTCCCTTCCTCCTCAGAGGAGCTGCCTCCAGTGGACATGTCAGAAACTAATACCCAGGCTGAAGGGAGGCCTCCGGAAAGCTGCAGGCCCGATAAAGATCACTGACTGCAGAGTGCTGACCTGAAGGTTCAAAGTACACAGAAAACTGCTGCAGATCACACAGGCAAGCTTAAAAAACTTTCTCCAATAAATACTCCACAAAACAGCTTGACAACCCCACTGAGCCCTCTTATCCCACCCGTGGATGAGTTTAATTGAAAAGTCTCTTACCCGCCTGCCCATTGCGCCTGTGCGCCGATCCAAAGATCACACAGGTGCCTGAAAATCACTGTCGATTGACGAATTAAGGGCCTTAACTAGCCCGTTAATTAATGGCAGGCGCGCATTGAAATTCATTGCGCGCCCGCACAGTGAAATATCGTGGTGGCGTGTTGTGATGTCAGGATGCTCGCCTGATGTCACCGCGCGTCATTTTATGCGCTGACTTGCTCCCCGCACGTCAAACAGAAAATTCTGCCCTCAGTAAGCCAGGGCTTTTGCTGTTCCTGAATGCCATCCAGTAACAGCTGCTCGAAGTATGTTTGTATGCATGGTCACACTTGCTTTTCCATGCATTCTTCTAATAATGCACAAAGTTTGTAAGGTTTGTAGAGTTTTAAGTGCTTTCAATTTTTACTCTGAGATCCAGGCCTTCTAGCAGTAACGGAACCCGACATTAGTGTTGCTGTTTGAGAGGGTAGAGGCCATTCTCTAAGCAATGTTAATTTCTGGCCAGTTCCTGACCGTCCCATCATCTGCACTAACATTCATAGAATAGAAATCATAGGATCATTACAGCATAAACGGTGGCCATTTGGCTTATCATTTCCGTGCTGGCTCCCCTAAGTAGCAACACATACTGCCAGTCACTCATCCTCCCCCCTACATCCTGTACATTCCTCCTTTAGAAAATGTAGAACAAGTAGAAAAATTTACAGCACAGAAGGAGGCCACTCTGCCCATCATGTCTACGTTGGCCAAAAAAATGATCCCTCCGAGCACCATTTTCCATCACTTGGTGCATAGCCCTGGAGGTTATAGGACTTCAGGTGCATATCCAAACATCTTTTAAATGAGTTGAGGGTTTCTGCCACTAATAGCATTTCAGGCAGTGAGTTCCAAACCCCTACCATCCTCTGGGTGTAAAAGTTTTTCCTCACCTCCCATCTAATCATTCTACCAATCACTTTAAATCTATGCCCTCTGGACACTAACCTCTCTGCTAAGGGATATAGGTCCTTCCTGTCCACTCTATCCAGGCCCCTCACAACCTTGTACACCTCAATCAAATCAAAATTCCCCAGAGGATGATCCCCACCTTCACATAAAGCAACAGAATCACAGACAACATTACACATGCACCTCTGGGAAGAAGCATCTGGATCTACAGAATGCACAAGTCCAACAAATCTATCCTAGTCAAACCTTGTTAGCTAATTCTTGTAGCAAGCTGGATTTTTTTGACATATTGACACAAAAGAAAGTAAATCTTTATACATTTCTATCAATAATTTAATTGGAAATTTTCATCACAGATGTCTCAGTCTCTTCTACTGCCCTACAGAAAAATACATAGTCGTCATGTTCATAACCCTGGTGTCTATGACCAAACTATTGTTAGTAACGCAACAACATTTCATGCCTCTTTGAATGGCTCATAGCAGGATTCTCTGACCTAGGATAAGTTGGCATTTCAATGAAGTATTGAGAGAGTGCTGCATGGTCGAGAGTTAAATTGAGGTCCCTGTCTGCCTGTTCAGGATATCCCATGGAATTATTTAAAGAAGTTTACCAGTGTCATGAGCAACATTCCTCCTTTGACCAATGCTGCCTAAAGCAGATTATCTGATCATTTATCTAAGCTGTGGCTTGTGGGGCCTTGCTGTGTGCAAATTGAAAGCCATGCTTGCCAACTGGACTTCAGAAGTAATTCAGTGGTTGTATGGCACTTTGGGCATCCTGAGGATATGAAAGGCACTTTATGAATGCTTCTTCCTTCTTAACTAGGATTAAGAGTTGACCTTTTAACAAGACAGAGACACAGTAGGCAGTCAGATGGGGTTGTACATAGCTTCAGTTCAAATGTCTTCTTGAATGATGAAAATTCATTGAAAGCTTCACAACAACTCCCCCTTCAAAGTGGTGTCAACCTTGGCTTAGTTGGTAGTGCATCTTGGAGTCAGAAGGTTGTGGGCTAAAGACTTACTCCTGAGAATTGAGCACATAATCCAGACTGGCACAAGAGCAAATGCTGTACCCTTGGAGTGCCAGCTTCCCAATGAGATGTTTTAAATGAGGCTTTGCCTGACCTCTCACGTGGATGTAAAAGATCCCATGGCATGATTGGGGGAAAAAAAGTAGGTGTCGTCTCCTGGAATCGGCCCAACATTTAGCTCTGAGCCAACAGTAAAGACCGATAATCTGGGGCAGGATTTTTCAGTTGGCATGCAGGGGCAGGCCCGACACGCTGGTGTGTAAAATGACGTATGATGATGTTGGGCGTGCGTCCCGACGTCATCGCTCTATCTCACGATGTTCTTTCGATGGGCGCACGCTGGAGTTGGCTGCGTGCCTGCCGATATTTAACCAGGTTACTAAGGCCACTAAGGAAGTCATTAACGTAATTGTTAACGCTGTCCGTCCAACCTTAAGGCTGGCAGGCAGGCGAAAAGGCCAATTGGCCTTCACGTTTTTTAGGAAACCTCATCCATGAGCGGAATGAGGTTTCCTAAAGCTTTTATTAAATACATTTTAAAAATCACATGGGGGGACATGTTTAATTAAATTTTTTCTCCATTTATTTAATTATTTCAATTCCGATTCAATCTCCTTGAGGTGGCTCCGTGCCTCAGGGAGATTGTAGCGCTCTTTCGTGTGCATGTGTGAAAGAGCGCTGGCCCCGATTCTCCCTGCCCGCACAGGTAGTGCTGAGCACTACGGCCCGTGTCAAATGGCGGCGCGGGGCCGATCACAGGCCCGCCTGCTCCCGCCGAACCCGCCTGCCGACTGAAAAAATCAGGCCCTGCTGATTTATTCTGTTGCTGTTTGTGGGAGCTTGCTGTGCACATATTGGCTACTGAATCTCCTACATTACAACAGAGAGTACTTAATTAGCTGCAAGTTGCTTTGGGACACCCTGAGTTCATAAAAAGGTGCTTTATAAGTGAAAGTCTTTTCTTTCAAAAAGCAAGTAGGGATTACTGAAAGTGATCTTCATTGCTCATTGGAGGGATTTTCAAACACCCCACTCACAAACGAGTCTAACATCAAACAGGCCACAGTGCTATCATCAACGTGAACCTTCTAGCTGGAAGCTTTCCAGTTCTTCCTGTATGTGTTTTAGCTATGTGCATGCCAATACTGACTCACTCACCTTCATTAGCAATGAACTTCAATCTCATTCCCACTTCACACGCAAAACTGTGACTCAGCACCAATATGTAACATGTATACGTCCAAAATTCGGCTGCCCATATCCCAACTTGGACCAAGCCCAGTTTACCTATCATCCCCATGCTTGCTGATCTTCATTGGTTCTCAGTTCGCTGTTTTAAAATTCTCATCTTTGTTTTGAAATTCCTCCATGGCCTTGCCCCTCCATATCTCTGTAACCGCATCAACCCTACAAAACTGCAAGGTCTCTGTGCTCCTCCAAATCTGGCCTCTTGAACATCCCCCGTTTTTATAAATCCACATTGGTGGTCATGCTTTCAGGTGCCTTGGCCCTGAGCTATCAAATTCCCTCCCTATACTTCTCTGCCTCTCAAGCTCTCTCCTTCTCCTTTAAGGTGCTCCTTGAAACATACCTCTTTGTCAAAGCTTTTGGTCACTTACCCTAATATCTCCTCAGGTGGTAAAAGCAAAATACTGCAGGTACTGGAAATCTGAAATAAAAACAGAAAATGCTGGAAAAACTCAACAGGCCTGATAGCATCTGTGGAGAGAGAAACAGAGTTAACGTTTTGAGTCTGTATGAGTCGAATGAATAATCTGAAGACGGACTCGAAACGTCAACTCTGTTTCGGTCTCCACAGATGCATCCAAACCTGCTGAGTTTTTCAAGCATTTTCTGTTTGTATCTCCTTATGTGGCTTGATAACACTCTCTCGAGAGTCCTTGGAAAGTTTTACCATGTTGAAGATGCTATTGTTAAATGAAAGTCACTGTATTGACCGATAAACTTACCACAAATGCATTAACACAAACAAAAATATCAATATTTGACTTAGCATGAAAAAGCTCTGCAAGACATTGATCTCAATCAGGGATTCAGTGATCTCCCTGGGGCCCACTGTCTGGGCTGACATTATATGTATTGACAGATGACCCCCCAGAAATGAGAGAAAGTCACTCAATGCACATCAGAGCAGAGGGCAGCAGAGACATCACAGCAGGGGACCCAGCATCAATAGCGTGTCATATCTCCATCAATCCTCTCAAAACCTCCTTCAAGCCAGGGAAAGATTTATAAACAAGCACCACCACAGATTGATTGCGAGCTTTGCCTGTTATTAAAAACATTTTATTACACATCCTTTTTTTAAAACTGGAACATTATTGCTAAATTTTCGATTCCTAATATTTTCAGGGAATCTTCAGAGATTTACCAAAAAGGAATGCTGTCTGCCAAATCTCAATTAGAAAAATTAAAAGCGTGATGATACATTTAATTTATGAAGTTTTAACTGCTTTCTGGATTTACTCAGTGGCTTTGTCAAGGGCCACAGTGCCAGTTATCTTTCCGGAAATTGCTGTTTACTACATAAGTGGACACATGTCTAACATGCTTGAAGAACATTCCTCTGTCCACTATCTTAACCCATTTAAAATAAACATTCCAGTTTTGAGGAAGCTGTTCAAGGAGGCCAAGAGATGTTTGGTGAAGTATATTTACCAAAGGTCACAGGCCTTTAGCTGCTTCAGGTCCTCATTCTCAAATGGTGATCCTGCATGTTAGGGACCAAGAAGATCAATTAACAAGTTTTTCTTTTGTAAATAACCAATAATTGTTGAGACAAGGGCTGTTTGGACACCAAATCATTATTGACTTTTTAAATGCAACCATCAGCTCACCTTCAAATGAAATCAATTCTATCGTGAATTGTTGAATTGTGCCTAGCCAGACCTGACAAATTGAAATATGATTCCTCATGGGGATGAGGAGAATTTTCATTCATATTTTAATTAATTAATAATACAATTTGCCCACATAAGGCAAGCTGAAGATCAGCTGATAGTATTATTGAATTAAGATGTAAAACATTTCCAAACATCCTGTTGCTCAAGGAGGGAGACCTCAACTCTAAAATGACTCTGGCAGCAGGAAATTATGGTGGTGCCACAAACTTCTGCACAGCACCACAAGAGGTGGGACAAGTTGGAAGGAGCAATAAAACCTCACGGAGGAGGGAGGATCAAGTCTTTAAGCTAGATCCTGGTCCTTAAGTCACCCAAGGTATGGGCATGAGGCCTTCTGCGAGGGAGAAGCACAAGGAGCCCACGTCGCAGCCTTTATTTACCTGCAGGTGGGGAAGGGGCAGCTGGCTTGGGAGTTTCTACAGGGAAGGAAGATGAAGATCAGGCTGGTATGTATTGCAGCCTCATGAAGCAACCACTGCCCCATTTTCCTACTGCTACTGCCATTACCCCACAACTATTTATGGAATGGGATAGCCGAGGGTACTCCAGGCCTCATATTTCTCCATTTACTTGGTATAATTTATAGGTGCAAAAACAAAATACCAGATGTTGGAAATCTGAAATAAAAGCAGAAAATATTGAAAATACTCAGCAAATCTGACAGTATCTATGGATAGAGAAACAGAGTTAAGCTGTCAGGTTGATGACCTTTCATCAGAAACTTATTGGTGGGTCATCTCATCATGGATATGTCTTCAACTTGGAAAAGTTCCCCCGGCTTTGTTATCAGCAGTGCAGCGTAGTATAAATTGAGTTAATACATTGTGCTTTGAACTGCCAAGGTTTTTCCCAATGCTTTCCTGTGGGAAGAATGTATGAATGTGCATTCAAGTGTGCAATCAAGGCATTCTCTTCTGTTGCTTTTTGAAACAAAAGTTCTATTGCTACATCAGCAATATATTGGGAGCCCTGCCCTGATGGTGCCCGGTTATAATTGTTGGCAAGAAAAAGGCTTATCCTTTAATTGGCTGCAGCGGCCCTTTAAATAAATGCTGCAATTGACAGATAACCAGTCCCCTCTAAATCAAGGATCTTCCTGTGAACACATTTCAGAAAGAAAGAAGAAAGGAAGACTTGCATTTATTTGGCGCCTTTGGGGATCTCAGGATGTCTCAGAGCCAATGAAGCACTTTTGGCATCATCACTGTTATAATGTGCATAACATTGTTATGACATACCGGATGATGAGTGTCAGGTGGACCAAATCCAAACGGAAACTTGGCCAGCTAATTAACCTGACTCCTAGTTACACGCCCTTTTTTAAGGCAACAGTTCAAAATAGATTTTAGATTAAAAAAAAACACAGCAAGTTAACACAGTATCCGCTTGACAGTAGAATTCCAAATGGCTTTCTCCAACTTTAGCTACTGGACACAACAGGCTTATGCACAATGGCTGGATGCTTCTTGAAGGCTGTTTCACACACTCCTGTTAGATCTTACATAGCCCCCAACATAGCCTTTCATTCTCCTTCATATGTTTCCCTCTCTTCAACATGTAAATTCCATTATTCCATATATCTTTGGAACTGTACCTTTCCCATAATATTAAAACTTTTATGTTGTCAATTTTGTCAGTAACCTTTGGGAAAAATAAACACACTGCTTAGCCTTGCTTATCAGGCTAATTTTAAACATACTACCATCCATTTGAAATCCAAACAATCCTTTCACTTATCTAAAAATGCAAATTACCTTCACACCTTAGATGCTAAGCCTGCATTCATGTTTACTCATTATCATTTCAAGTACATTTCTACACCTAACTTCTTTTGAATTTTAAGCTTGCAGTCTATCTGACTCCAAATGTAATTAAATCACACAGACAGAACCACTTACACTCACACCCATAAACCTACTTCACAACAAACTAGAAAAATATGATGAAAATTATTACACTTTTGTAACAATAGTTACCAACATGTGTACAGTAAGCTCCCACAAACAGCACTGAGGTAATGATGAGGTTTTGGTTAAGTTTTAATTAAATTGAGGTATGAATATTGGTCAGGACACTCAGGAGAATGCTCCTTCCCTTTTTCAAAAGAATGCCTTGGGATCTCTTACATCTACCTGAGAGAGCAGATGGAACCTAGGTTTAATGTCTCATCCAAAAAACTGCACCTCCAACAGTGCAGCCCTATCTCTGTACTGCACTGGAGTGTCAGCCTAGATCATGTACTCAAATCTTTGGAGTGGGGTTTGAAACCCCAACCATCTGAATCATAGGTAAGGATGCACCTGAACCACAGCTGACACCTCCTGGCTAAACCAGGGCCAGAATATAACGCACATCGGGCGGACGCACGCCCAACTCGGCCGAGTGTAAAATGATGCGTGATGATGTCGGGCGAGCGTCCCGATGTCATTGCACACTCGCACGATATTTCAGTTGGCGGGCAGGTGCCGGAGCTGGCAGTGTGTCCGCTGACAATTGAAACACCTATTAAGGCCATTAAAGTTAGAATTGAAAGAAATTTTCGCTGCCCGCCCAACCTTATGGTTGGTGGGCAAGCGAAAAGGCCAAGCAGCCTTTGCATTTTCTAGGAAACCGCATCCACGGGCGGGATGAGGTTTCCAACAGCAAATAAAAATAAAATAAAAATTTTAACATTTCATTAATAACATGACCCTGCTCATGTGACAGAGGGGACACGTTTTATAATATTTTAAAAATCTTTATGTTTAACGTTTTAAACTCTTCATCTCCCTGAGGCGGCTCTGTGCCTCAGGGAGCTTTTCCAGCACGCATCCATGTGAACTTGTGCTCTCGCCCTCCACCTTCCCCCCCCACCCCCCCCACCACCGCCACACACAGGCAGTGCTGAGCACTGCTGCACACATTTCACACTGGGTGGGCCTTAATTGGCCCACCAGCATAAAATCGTGGTCCGGTCCCGATTGCGGGCGGCAGTCGACTTGCCGACTGCCTCCGCCCACCCTCACCGAGCCTGCCCGACGAGGGAAAAATCCTCCTCCAAAAGTTAATGCAGGAAAGCTTGTGTTGTGGGCAAACCATTGTTCCTATTGCCAGAGTTTGCCCAATGGAAAATTCAAAAGCACCAGATTTTAGAGAAACCCACAATTTGCTTCTCAATTTTATGTGAAAAATCAGTAAGACCAAGTCATTTTTTTTTTAAAAAAGAAGACTCGCAATTATATAACAAACTCAGCACAACACAGAGCGCTTCACAGTCAATGAAGTATTTCTGAAGCATTGCCACTGCAGTTTTGTCGGCAAGTCTGCAAATTTATCACGAAAATGAATAAACGTTGAAAACAAAACCTTATAGGACCGTTCCTGATAAGGAACTGCCATTCTCTCACTACCATTTGCGACAATCCTCCTGTCACACTAGATGTGATCAGCAGTATTGCAATTAAGTCAATTGCTTACTCAATCTTCCTATCCCTGTGAGTCATCTTTATTCCCTGTATGGACACAGGAGACATCCCAAATAGATAGCAAATGAGCAAATTTATATGAATCAGATTTAAAATCTGAAATCTTTGGGTGCAGACCTTTTAATCATTCTTGCTTGTTATCAGCCATGCTCCTGAATATCACACATTCTTTAAGTGGTCCTTTGGGCTTTGAAAGAGCAGGGAGAGAGGCAGCAGAGTGATAGGATTTGGAGAGGGTATTGCAGTTCAGGACCAGATAGACTGAAGGGACGTTTTAACTGAAGTCGAGAGAAGGAAGATGCAAATGAGTCACAAGTTGGAAGAGCAGAGCATATATGCACAACAGTGCTGGTGTGTGGGGCTAGCTGAACCTTGTTATGTCCATATAAAATGATTGCAATCAAACCAGATGTCAGAGAACAATGTCCTCGCCCTAATGACACCTGAAAAACATCTGACCCAAAATTGGGTCTGGTCATTTTCCAGCCATCGCTGGTGGCTATCTAAAACAGGAGTTAGGTCCCTTAAACATATAAAGAGGGATCAACACGCATATTTCAGGTCCTCTGATGGAAATTGAACATGGATGGCTTTGGGCCTGCCCAACTTAGCATTCTTCAGCAGCCACTGAGGTCTAAGTACCCCCACCCCCTTCTCCACCAATATCCAATGGAAAAACGTAGGGTGGAATCATCCCAGATTTGCACAAAGTGCAGTAGCGGGCAGGAAAAAGGACATTTTACCCGCCGGCCGCAATGGCGGCTTTTTGCGCCGTATCCTCCCATTCCCTGCAGGCCCCACCTCATAAATAATGCATTCCTGGGAAACATGCCATTCGCTGGCAGGGCGGCCTTTGATTTGCCTGCCCCGGCATCACCTCAGGCCTTCAGTAATCCGGGCGCCTTATTTAAAGGTTGCATCTGCACAGAACTACTGCTCCCTGAGGTATCGAAAGCTGCTGCAAAGTAATGGCTGCCAAAGGGATGAAACATTTTGTTCTGAAAGATAGCGACACCTCCCACAGGCACCTACTGGACACAGTGGAGGCCCGCCGTGAAGTCCTCTACCCCATTCTGGGATAAGACCAGCAACAAGGTCACCAATGCAGCATGGAGGTAGGTGGTAGCAGTGGTCAGTGCCAACGCCCTGCAAAAGAGGACAGCCACCCAGTGCCGAAAGAGGATTAATGATCTCCTCTGTTCCTTTTTTTTATTCATTTACAGGATGCGGGTGTCTCTGGCTTGGCCAGCATTTATTTACCAAACTTAATTGCCCTTGAGAAGGTGGTGGTGAGCTGCCTTCTTGAACCACTGCAGCCCCTGTGGTGCAGGTACACCCACAGTGCTGTTAGGGAGGGAGTTCCAGGATTTTGACCCAGCAACAGTGAAGGAACAGCGATATATTTCCAAGTCAGGATGGTGAGTGGCTTGGAGCGGAACTTCCAGGTGGTGATGTTCCCATCTATCTGCTGCCCTTGTCCTTCTAGATGGTTGTGATTGTGGGTTTGGAAGGTGCTGTCGAAGGAGCCTTGGTGAATTTTTGCAGTGCATCTTGTAGATGGTACATACTGCTGCTACTGTGCATCAGTGGTGGAATGTTTGTGGAAGAGGAGCTAATCAAGCAGGCTGCTTTGTGCTGGATGGCGTTCAGCTTCTTGAGTGTTGTAGGAGCTGCACTCATCCAGGCAAGTGGAGAATATTCCATCACACTCCTGACTTGTGCCTTGTAGATGGTGGACAGGCTTTGGGGAGTCAGGAGGTGAGTTACTCGTTGCACGATTCCTAGCCTCTGACCTGCTCTTGTAGCAACAGCGTTTATATGGCTGGTCCAGTTCAGTTTCTGGTCAATAATAACACCCAGGATGCTGATAGTGGAGGTTTCAGTGATGGTAATGCCATTGAATGTCAAGGGGCGATGGTTAGATTCTCTCTTGTTGGAGCTGGTCATTGCCTGGCACTTGTATGGTGTGAATGTTACTTGCCACTTGTCAGCCCAAGCCTGGATATTGTCGAGGTATTGCTGCATTTGGACATGGACTGCTTCAGTATTTGAGGGGTCACAAATGATACTGAACATTGTGCAATCATCAGTGGACAATCCCACTTCTGACCTTATGACAGAAGGAAGGTCATTGATGAAGCAGCTGAAGATGGTTGGGCCGAGGATACTACCATATGGAACTCCTGCAGTGATGTCCTAGAACTGAGATAATTGACCTCCAACAACCACAATCACCTTCCTTCGTGCTAAGTATGACTCCAACCAGCACAGAGTTATCCCCCAGATTCCCATTGACTCCTTTGCTGGGACCCTTGATGCCATATTTGGTCAAATGCTGCCTTGATGACAATGACAGGCACTCTCACCTCACCTCGGGAGTTCAGCTCTTTGTCCATGTTTGAACCAAGGCTGTGATGAGGTCTGAAGCTGAGTGACCCTGGTGGAAGCCAAACTGAGCATCATTGAGGAGATTCGCAGCTTCTTCATCTCCTCCTCAACCAGGTCTTCCCCGCTTGGCCGCATCCAGTTGTGGAGTGCACAGCAAGTGACGATGATGCGTGACACTCTCTGGGGACTGTATTGCAGTGCTCCACCAGAGGCACCAGAACCTAATTTTCAAAATGCTCCACCAAAGTCCAGCTTGTGGCATGAGCTGGGCTGCAGCCTCTGCTCCAGTCTGAGGTCACCGCACGGGCGTCATCAGCGACATCCTCTATGGGCAGCCCTTGACCCTGAGGAGCTAACCATACAGCCTCTGTAGACCCTGGAAGATGTCAGGATTCTGAGACCTGCTCAGGATGTAGGATCATGGATGCTTCCTGGAAATCGTGCGCAGACCTGAAGGATTTGTTTGTGGTGGTCGGACACCAGCTGAACATTCAGCGAGTGGAAGCTCTTGCGGTTGACATAGTTGACTGCTTGTTGCTATGGAGATCTAAGCGCCACGCGAGTGCAGCAAATGGCATCCTGCACCTGTGGAAAACCCGACATTTGCACAAATCCCAGCGCTCTTGCTTCCTGGCTTTCCAGATCCCGGGTGAAATGCACAAAGTTCTGTGCCTTCACGAAGATAGTGTCCATGACCTCTTGGATGTATCTGTACGTGGAAGCTTGCAATATCCCTCAAAGGTCACCTATGGAGCCCTGGAAGGAGCCACTGGCATAAAGATTGAGCACTGCAGTCACTTTCACAGCCACTGACAGTGGATGCCCTCCATGTCCTCGTGGCACCAAATCCTGCAGCAGGTGGCATATGTGACTGACCAGTTCCCTAAATATGTGCAGTCTTCAGCGACACTGGTTCTCAGTCATCTCAGGAATGACAAGCACTGTCTATAGACCCTGGGCCTAGCGAGATGCCTATGAGCGACGGCTCTCTGTGGATCTTCAGCTGCATGTGCAACAGACACTGCCACCCCTTCATCTTGAGGGAGGTGCTCCTCTCTATGCCGAGCCAGGTGCCTCCTCCACACTCTTCTTCTTCTCTGCTCCCTGTAAGCCATGAGGCTAAATCACCAGGCTGCATGATCCTGATGTTCTCCTCCTGCAGGATCAAAGAGAGAGATGCATGGGTCAACATGGGTGTACTTAGAACGTCTCTTGGTTAAGTCTGAAGGTCCCTTCACGCATGCCGGACAGTGCTGGCCACCACTTGGATCTCAGTGTGCAGTGTGCTCATTGGCTGTTCGAAACCCCACCCACTTGATCGATTGACAGCAGCTTTGCCCAGCGGACTGCATGCTGTGCTCTCAGCTCAGGCACAGGCATTCTCCTAACCCACACTGCAAGGCTGCACTGTTAGCTTGAATCATGAGGGATACTGGTGCAATCCTTAATAAAGACATTGCAAGGGTCTGTGAGCACCTCCACCAGTGACTACACTATGGCCATCTTTCACAAGGGGATTCTACAACTTGCCCAATCGGCCAATTGCTCTGCTGCTCCCTAAAACGCACATTAATTTGAAGTCTGCACCTGAGAGGTGAAAAGTTCTGGAGCAATTGGTGGCACAATAATGCTTTTGCGTTGCTTGAGTGGACAGTGAATCTTCAGAGGCCCGACTCCAAGCATGTCAATGGAGCTGCTGCTGAACGGTCTCAGCTGCGGAGGAATGCTCACTTTTGACAAGATTTTTCAAGTGCATGGCCACTTCCCTCACCCACCTCCCCCACCGGCATGTGCTCATGTACTTTCTTCAGTCTGTCCATGCTGCCTTGCACTGCCTATCGGCCACACGCCCCCCAACACAAGCATGTGCTTGAGTAATTCCTTCAGTCTGTCTGTGCTGCCTTGCCCCTCACCCTAAACCCCCCTCCTCTCTCTGATCCGCACTGGAGCCTTTGCCCTGGCACTGTACTGAAAGGCAGCCGGGAAAAAGCAACTTGCTTGTGCCCACCCGAATGCGCGGCTCCTCTTCCTTGATGATCTATGGGCGATGCTCGCAAGCGCTGCGCAAGGTTGTGTGCACTCACCTCCAAGTTCCCTTCGAAGTCGTTTGGGTCACCAGGTGCACACCTTTTAAAGGCAGTTGTAAAGCACGCCATTCTGAAGTCACCAGACGTGGGTAGTAAATTTGACAGGAAATGATTCCGGCGAGCAGGGCTTATAATTCGATGCAATGTGTTAAAATGGCTTTCCTGATGTGCGGCGGAGGGAAACGCGGCCTGCCATTGATGGGTGAAGTGGACGATCACGAACTGGTTTCATGATGTCGTTAAAGCAATTTTTGGCCTCCTCGCCATATTGTCTGCCCCCGCCCACCATGACACCCGATGCCAATGAGGCCGGAAAATTCCGGCCATAGAATCACGGAATCACAGAATTGTTACAATGCAGAAGGAGACCATTTGGCCCATCATGTCTGCACCGGCTCTCCAAATGAGCAATTCAACTAGTGCCATTCCCCCATCTTCTCCCCATAACCCTGCACATTCTTCCTTTTCAGATAATAGTCTAGTTCCCTTTTGAATGCTTCGATTGAACCTACCTCCACCACACTCTCAGGCAGTGCAACCCAGACCTTAATCACTCGCTGCGTGAAAAAGTCTTTCCTCATGGCACTTTTACTTCTTTTGCCAATTTCTCTAAATCTGTGCCCTCTTATTCTCAATCCTTTCATGAGTGGAAACAGTGTTTCCCTATCTACTCTGTCCAGACTCCTCATGATCTTGAATACATCTTGTGTGTGCCCTCTTCAAACCTGTTAAACAGGGAACTGATAGCAGAAATTTAAAAAAGCATTCTCATCTCCAAGATCTCAGGCCAACCAGCTAGCTGAACATCCTCAAGCCCACTAATACTCTTCTGGAAGCTGATGCGCTTGATCTCACTGGTCTTACCAGTCACCAGATTTACACCACAATCTGAAGCAGTGGGAACTCCAAGCCTCTCAGGCTCGACCCCTTCCACATTGCTTGGCTGGTGTTGGGTAGGAAGAGGCTCTGTCCTGTATAGCGTTGAGCAGGAACTCCCAGGTTAAGCCGGGGCCCAGTGTATTCAGGCACCCGGCCTTTATCCGAGCCAGCCTAACAGACTCCTCCCAGCATCACTGGAATGGCCAGGATACTTGTCCCCAATATCAGTACATTATTTATGCACCAATTAAACTATTACAATATGATCCACTTGTGATCGGGAATGCGCTGCCTGGAAGAGTGATGGAAGCAGATTCAATAGTGACTTTCAAAAGGGAATTAGATAAATACTTGGAAAGGAAACATTTCTTGAATTAGATATTTCTTTCAGAGCCGGAATGGGCTGAATGCCCTCCTTTTATCCTTTATCATTCTATGATTCTTTGAAATGTTACTTGCTTGCACAATCTTTAGAAAGAATTTGCAGTCACTCCTCTCTGCTATTACTGATCTAGCTCTGCAGTGGCCTCAGAATCAGCCAATTTGACGATTTCTATACTTAAGCGACCTGCACTATTTGTAGGGGGTGGTGGTGTGTGTGTCAGCTTCACCTCTGACTTCTGAGTGGTTGGAATCGCTCCCACTCCCTGGGTTCTAGACCTTGGGCTTATTTGGGGGTTGTGACAAAGTGCAGCAGACAACTGGTTTTGGTGCAAGAAAAAAGAACTGGGTTTATTGAAGTCACAAATGAACTTATAACATTAGGATTACACTGAGATTATACAGACCTACAAAGTACACTTAGTTAAGAATGGGGAGCACACAGCATAACGAGGGAAAATCACACTAGTAATCCCCTTACCCTTGTCCCACCCCCAAAACCTAACTAAATTGAACTAGGAGAGGTCAGGGATCATGCTCACCAACCAGGGTTCCTTGGCAGTTTGAAATCCAGCCAGGTAAGCCGGTTGCAGTTTTGGGGCACGCTCTTTGTGTCCTCTGGGGCCTGCCATCCCCACGTGGTCCTGGTCTGTAGAATCTGCGAAGGTTCTTCAGTTGGGTGGAGGGCGCGGGTGTAGGTGGTCAATCTTCGTGGAGGGCTGCGGTTGCGGCCTTGTTGTCTTCGGTTGAGCTTGCCACCCCTTGCCCCTCACTGTGATGTTGCCTGCGGGCCTGCAAACCTCCAGATCTCCTCCCTCCGCTTGGCTCAGCTACCTCTCCCTGCTTAAATTCTGCTTCAACCGCTCCAAAACAGCTCACCCTCCTCCCCTTCATAACTGGTGGCCCAGTTATACTGTTTTTCGAATTTCTTATCCGAATCCAAATCAAGGTTAGCTCTTTGTCTGATTTTGGTGGGCTCCTTCAGGTGATTGTTGTTTCATTGTTTTTAATGAGCTTGCATGATGTTTATCGTTGTCTTCCTGTCCCCGTCACTAGTCTTGAACTGCAAGCCATTGTATATGTGGAGTATTGATAGGTTCGCATATTTGCATTCATTGCTGCCTTCCTGCCTTAGTAGTTAGTAGAGATTACTTATGCAAGATTTTGATGGGCTTTAGTTTCGTGTAAGATGAAATCTTTCTCTGGGTTGATTGTTTTAAAGGGAAGAATGCGTATTCTGTCTCCTCTCGTTGTCTGGTTTCAGGCAACAATCCACACTGTACTCAACAAGCCCGGGCATGTCCAGTCCCAGGCCTTCATGGGCCTAGCCTCCCATCTGTAGGGTTCTACACTTAACTCAGCAGTTGGTCCTCTGCCATAAAAGTCCAAAAGTCATATCCTTGTCAATGATATGAAAAATGTGGGAATTTTGAGAACCCTTCATATTTGATATTTTCTGTGTTTTTGCTACGTGAATTCATCCACGAATCCATAGGCCAGGATTTTTAGGCCCATCCCACCTGGCGGGATATTACAGTCTCATTGAACTGAATGGAGATTTAAATGGCTCACTGCATCCACCAGGGGGAGACATGTTGCAGCGGGGCTGTAAAATCCTGGCCATGGTGTCTTACATATGGAAGGCCCCTTTAACAGTACCTTCCAAACCCACAATCTCTACTGCCTAAGAGGACAAGGGTGTCAGGCACATGGGAAAACTACCACCTGGAAGTTCCCCTCCAAGCCACTCACCATCCTGACTTGGAAATATATCGCCGTTCCTTCACTGTCGCTGGGTCAAAATCCTGGAACTCCCTCCCTAACAGCACTGTGGGTGTACCTACACCACATGGACTGCAGCGGTTCAAGAAGACAGTTCACCACCACCTTCTCAAGGGAAACTTGGGATGGGCAATGAATGCTGGCTGAGACAATGAAGCACACATCCCTTGAATGATTAAAAAACAGATAGTGACACAGACACAGAACAACCCAGCAAGCTACGGATTGTACAATCAGGAAACCATTAAATTGGATCAGTGACTAAGGGGTTAAAATATCTTCCTCACCATCACCTGGAAGTTCCCCTCCAAGTCACTCACCATCCTGACTTGGAAATATATCGCTGTTCCTTCACTGTCGCTGGGTCAAAATCCTGGAACTCCCCCCCTAACAGCACTGAGGGTGTACCTACACCACACGGACAGCAGAATTTCAAGAAGGCAGCTCACCACCACCTTCTCCAGGACAACCAGGGATGGGCAATAAATGCTGGCCGAGCCAGTGAAGCCCACATCCCATGAATGAATTTTTTAAAAATCGTGTTAAAAAGCCAGAAAGTCACTGCATCCACTTTGGTGCCCCAGCCAAGACAATCTGCAGTTATCAAGAGGTTTTAAGCTATTCTTTAGTTTACTTCACTTCCACTCTCACTACCATTCACAGAGTCCCAGTTCCAGCAAGACCAGGACAATACCCAGGCTTGGGCTGACAAGTGGCAAGTAACATTCGCTCCACACAAGTGCCAGGCAATGACCATCCCCAACAAAAGAAAATTGAACCATCGGCCCATGATATTCAATGGCATTACCATCGCTGAATTCCCAACTATCAACATCCTGGGGGTTACCATTGACCAGAAACTTAACTGGACCAGCCATATAAATACTGTGGCTACAAGAGCAGGTAAGAGGCTAGGAATACTGCGATGAGTAACTCACCTCCTGATTCCCCAAACCCTGTCCACCATCTACAAGGAACAAGTCAGGAGTGTGATCGAATACTCTCCACTTTCCTGGATGAGTGCAGCTCCAAAAACACTCAAGAAATTTGACACTCTCCAGGAAAAAGCAGCCTGCTTGATTGGCACCACATCCACAAACGTTCACTCCCACCATCATCGATCACAGTGGCAGCAGTGTGTACCATCTACAAAATGCACTGCAGAACCTCACTAAGGCTCCTTAAAGCACCTTCCAAACCTATGAACGTTAACATCTAGATGGATAAGGGCAACAGACACATGGGAACACAACCACCTGGAACAAAAATAAAAATAGCTGGAAAAACTCAGCAGGTCTGACAGCATCTGCAGAGAGGAATACAGTTAACGTTTCGAATCCGTATGACTCTTCATCAGAACTGAGGAAATATAGAAATGAATTGAAATATAAGCTGGTTGAGGGGGGTGGGATAGGTAGAGCTGGAGCGAGGGCCAGTGATAGGTGGAGGCAAAGAAGAGATTGCCAAAGATGTCATAGACAAAGGGGTGTTGACGGTGGTGATATTAGCTAAGGAATGTGCTAACGGTGAGGGTAGAAAGCAGGACGAGTCATACGGATTCGAAACGTTAATTGTATTCCTCTCCACAGATGCTGTCAGACCTGCGGAGTTTTTCCAGCTATTTTTATTTTTGTTTTAGCTTTCCAGCATCTGCAGTATTTTGCTTTTACCACCACCTGGAAGTTCTCCTCCAAGACACTCACCATCCTGACTTGGAAATATATTGCCGTTCCTTCATTGTCGCTGGGTCAAAATCTTGGAACTCCCTCCCTAACAGCACCGTGGGTGTACCTACACCACATGGACTGCAGCGGTTCAAGAAGGCAGCTCACCACCACCTTCTCAAGGTCAATCAGGGATGGGCAATAAATGCTGGCTGAGACAGTAAAGCGCACATCTCTTAAATGAATGAAAAAAAAGGTAGTGACACAGACATAGAACAACCCAGCAAGCTACTTGTACAGTCAGGAAACTATTAAATTGGATCAGTGACTAAGGGGTTAAAATGTCTTCCTTAGAATGTATTTCTTACACAAGCTGGTAAACTTCAAGATTTTTGGGGTTGATAGTCTTTTGTAAACTTCACAAAGTGATGTTTGCACATGGACAAAACAACTTCTATATCATTGAGTTCAAAGCTTCCTAGATTGTCTGAGGTGTGAAAAGATATCAGTGAGTTTAAAACAGACTTAATTCTGATCGAGAAGTACATTTAAAACATTAAGTTATCTTCCCTCCAGTGATGTTCATTGACCCAGTGGGTATTTTCAGCTTGTTCTGTTTTTTTTTGACCAAAATACTCAGAATCACAGAATTGTTACAGCACAGAAGGAGGCCATTTGGCCCATCATGTCTTCATTAGCTCTCCGAGTGAACATTTCACCTATTGCCATTCTCCCGTCTTCTCCCCATAACCCTGCACATTGTTTCTTTTCAAATATCAGTCTAAGTCCCTTTTGAATGCTTCAATTGAACCCGGCTCCATCATACTCTCAGGCAGAGCATTCCAGACCCTAACCGCTCGCCACGTGATAAGGTTTCTCCTCACACCACTATTGCTTCTTTTACTAATTACCTTAAATCTATGCCCTCTTGTTATTGATCTTTTCATGAGTGGGAACAGTTTCTCCCTATCTACTCTGTCCAGACACCTCATGATTTTGAATACCTCTATCATATCTCTTAGCCTTCTTTTCTCTAAGGAAAACAATCCTAACTTCTCCACCCTATCTTCATACCCAAAGTTCCTCATCCCTGAAACCATTCTCATGAATCTTTTCTGTAATCTCTCCAATGCCTTCACATCCTTCCTAAAGTGCGGTGTCCAGAACAAGACGCAATACTCCAGCTGAGGCCAAACTAGTGACTTATACAGCTTCAATGTAACCATCTTGCTCTTGTACTCTATGTCCCTATTAATAAAGCCCAGGATATTGTATGCTCTGTTAACCACTTTCTCAACCTGTCCTGCACCCTCTTTAGAGTTGCACTCTTTATATTATTTTTATATTATTATATTGTTTCTCCATGTTCTTCCTACCAAAATGAATCACTTCACTTTGAACTTCATCTGCCAGCTGCCTGCCCATTCCACCAACTTGTCTATGTCCCTTTGGAGTTTTACTCTATCTTCCTCACAGTTCACAATGTTTTTAAATTTTGTATCATCCACAAACTTTGAAATTGTGCTCTGTACACCAAGGTCTAGGTCATTAACAGTAAGGGTCCCGACACTGACCCCTGGGGAACTCCACTACAAACTTTGCTCCTGCCCGAAAAACATCCGTTAACCATACTCTCTGTTTTTTTGTCACTCAGCCAATTCTGTATCTATGTTGCTACTATCACTTTTATTCCATAAACTATAATCTTGTTCACAAGTCTGTTCACAAGACTTCCAAAAGTCCGTGTACACCATGCCGACAACATTGCCCTCATCAACCCTCTCTGTTACCATTTCAAAAAACTCCAGCAAGTTAGTTAAACATGATTTTTCCTTAAGAAATCCATGCTGGCTTTCCTTAATTAACCCACATTAGTCCATGTGACTATTAACTTTGTCCTGGTTTATAGGGTGGAATTTTCCATCCCCGTTGGCATCAGTGTCATGGTAGCGTGAGCAGACAATATGGTGGGAAATCCAAAACTCTGTTTCATGCCGTCATGAAACCAGTTTGTGATTGTCTTCAAGAGGAAAATCGCCAGGGAATAGGTCCAAAGAAAGACTTGGAAGCTGAAGTCGGAAATTTAAAATTCCTCACTGCAGCAGAAGATTCCAATGAACTCTGTGGAAGTCCAGCTTCAATTCCCTGACTGCAGAGTCAGCAGAGCTAGCAGGGGTGAGCTAAAGCTTTTAAATTCAAATATGCAGTGAGTCTTGAAAATCTCGTAAATAGTTCAGTGGTGAGAGATTGCTGTTTAAAAACTCCATTGGAAAAACCAGATTCCCGAGGCATCTGACAATACTGCACTACTCTAGCTGAGGCCAAACTAGTGTCTTATACAAGTTCAACATAACCTCCTTGCTCTTGTACTCTATGCCCCTATTAATAAAACCCAGGATACTTTACGCTTTATCAGCACTTTCTCTACCTGTCCTGCCACCTTTAATGATTTATGCACATATACACCCAGGGCCCTCTGCTCCTGCACCCACTTTGGAGTTATATCCATGCTCTCTCCGAGAAAGGAAAGAAAAACACTTAATTAATTCATTTGGAAGAATTGCGACTAAAGAATCAGCTTTAAAGACCAGCAAAGGCCAGGATCCAACCCTTTCATGACCCTAAAGCATAGCGCTGAAACAGAGCAGTCTATAGCTAGTGATCCAAGCAGCCATTGTTTAAAACTTTTCAATGCTGAGCACGAGCACCATTGCAGCAAGAGCCCACCACAGCCAGCAAGTGCGGGTAAACCCCCCATCTCGGCCCCGAACATAAGACAAAACAGGTTTAACATCTCAAAGGTCTCTTGGTTGAATCTTCAGTTCCAACTCCGCAGCCAAATGCAGCCTGACCACACCACCTGCATTTGGAAGCAGATAGTTTGTGATGCAAACAGTAACAGCAGTGCATACATAGCTGAAGCTCCTTCTGTGCAGACAAAGTGAACTCCAAAGAGTGCTAGGCTTCAGCAAAAAATGCCTAGAAGTCAAGCAGCATCCAGAAGAAGTAAATCAGCACCTAACCTGCAAGTACAACATGAGTCTTTCAGATACCACTGGCAGTTGGGACTTCATGCTGATTAACATCCCCTTGTGCTGAATACGGCCATCAGCAATGCCTGGTCTAAGCTCCAAGGGCGCAAGGCTGTACAACAACCTGGAACATGCTGTATTGCACAATGCAATTAAGAGGCAGCACAAAACCAATGTTATCCCTGCATGAAGCATTGGGGTGTTCGAAGACAGAAAATTGATCCTGTAAGCTCTTAATTTGAATGAATTATTCTTCTGTTTAAATGATACCAGTGTGTGCACCCGGTGCCAGCACATCCATCTTAGCCAATAATTTTTTAAAATTTATTCGTTCATGGGTTGTGGGCAGCGCTGGCTGGACCAGCATTTATTGCCCATCTCTAGTTGCTCTTGAGAAGGTGGTGGTGAGCTGCCTTCTTGAACTGCTGCAGTCCCTGTGGTGTAGGTACACCCACAGTGCTGTTAGGAAGGGAGTTCCAGGATTTTGTCCTAGTGACAGTGAAGGAACGGCGATATATTTCCAAGTCAGGATGGTGAGTGGCTTGGAGGGGAGCTTCCAGGTGATGGGGGTATTCCCATGTGTCTGCTGTCCTCGTTCTTCTAGATGGTAATGGTCATGGGTTTGGAAGGCGCTTTCGAAGGAGGCAATTTCTACAATATTGTAGGTGAGGCACTTTTAGTTGGAAGTGGGTGTGCATTTCCTGTCACATATTGTGACCTTAGTAGGCCAGTAGAACCAAACAAACCAAAGCCACACCCGACTGTTTAAGGGCTAATTAATATTGAGGAACAAAAACAAAAATAGCTGGAAAAACTCAGCAGGTCTGACAGCATCTGCGGAGAGGAATACAGTTAACGTTTCGAGTCCGTATGACTCTTCATCAGAACTAAGGGAATATAGAAATGAGGTGAAATATAAGCTGGTTGAGGGGGTTGGGACAGGTAGAGCTGGATAGAGGGCCAGTGATAGGTGGAGGCAAAGAAGAGATTGCCAAAGATGTCATAGACAAAAGGACAAAGGGGTGTTGACGGTGGTGATATTAGCAAAGGAATGTGCTAATGGTGTCGTTAAGGGTAGAAAGCAGGACGAGCAAGTGACAGATAGCCCTAATGGGGGTGGGGTGGGGGGAAGAGATCGAAATAGGTTAAAAGGTGGGGATAAAACAATGGATGGAAATAAATTTTAAAATAATAGAAGTAGTTGGGAAAATAAAAATACATTTTAAAAATTATAATTTATTGGAAAAGGGGGGATCGGAAAGGGGGTGGGGATGGAGGAGAGAGTTCATGATCTGAAGTTGTTGAACTCAATGTTAAGTCTGGAAGGCTGTAAAGTGCCTAGTCAGAAGATGAGATGCTGTTCCTTCAGTTTGCGTTGAGCTTCACTGGAACATTGCAGCAGGCCAAGGACAGACATGTGGGCATGAGAGCAGGGTGGAGTGTTGAAATGGCAAGCGACAGGGAGGTCTGGGTTAAGCTTGCAGACAGACTGAAGGTGTTCCGCAAAGCGATCACCCAGTCTGCATTTGGTCTCTCCAATGTAGAGGAAACCGCATTGGGAGCAGCGAATGCAGTAGACTAAATTGAGGGAAGTGCAAGTGAAGTGCTGCTTCACTTGAAAGGAGTGTTTGGGCCCTTGGAGGGTGAGGAGGGGGTAAGTAAAGGGGCAGGTGTTGCACCTTCTGCGGTTGCATGGGAAGGTGCCGTGGGAAGGGGTTGACGTGTAGGGGTGATGGAGGAGTGGACCAGGGTGTCCCGGAGGGAACGATCCCTGCGGAATGCCGCCGGGGGGTGGGGTGAAGGGAAGATGTGTTTGGTGGTGGCATCATGCTGGAGTTGGTGGAAATGGTGGAGGATGATCCTTTGAATGTGGAGGCTGGTGGGGTGATAAGTGAGGACAAGGGAGGGAGAGGAAGGTGTGAGGGTGGATGCGCGGGAGATTGGCCAGACACGGTTGAGGGCCCTGACAACCACCATGGGTGGAAAACCTCGGTTAAAGAAGAAGGAAGACATGTCCGAGGAACTGTTTTGGAAAGTGGCATCATCAGAACAGATGCGACGGAGGCGAGGGAACTGAGAGAATGGAATGGAGTCCTTACAGGAAGCGGGGTGTGAGGAGCTATAGTTGAGGTAGCTGTGGGAGTCGGTAGGCTTGTAATGAATATTGGTGGACAGTCTATCATCAGAAATTGAGTCAGAGAGGTCAAGGAAGGGAAGGGAAGGTCAGTGATGTACCATGTGAAAATGATGGAGGGGTTGAAATTGGAAGCAAAATTAATAAATGTTTCCAGGTCCAGACGAGAGCATGAAGCAGCAGCGAAGCAGTCATCAATGTACCGGAGAAAGAGTTGTGGGAGGGGGCCTGAGTAGGACTGGAACAAAGAATGTTCCACATACCCCATAAAGAGACAGGCATAATTGTTCTGATGAAGAGTCATATGGATTCGAAACGTTAACTGTATTCCTCTCCGTTGATGCTGTCAGACCTGCTGGGTTTTTCCAGCTATTTTTGTTTTTGTTTCAGATTTCCAGCATCTGCGGTATTTTGCTTTTATCTTAATATTGAGGACTTTGGTTGGATTCAATGTAAACAACAGCTTATATTTATATAGCACCTTTAACATAATAAGCTGTCCAAGGCTTTTCACAGAAACGTTATGAAACAAAATGTCACACTGAGCCTCATAAGGTGATACTCGGGCAAGTGACCAAAATCTTAGTCAAAGAAAAAGGCTTTGAGGAGTATCTTACAGAGATGGGGAGGGGCAAGGCCATGAAGGGATTTGAAAACGAAGATGAGAATTGTAAAATCAAGGCATTGCTTGACCCAGATCCAATGTAGGTCAGGGAGCAGAGGGGTTAAAAATAAGTGGGACTGTGCAAGTTCCTTCACATAGTTGATGGGATATCAATGATTCATCATGTCTGTCATATTCAGGCATTCTGCTCTTCTTAGCACTGTCTTCAGCTTCTAAACTCTAGAATTCCCTCCCTAAACTCCTTCGGCTCTCTCAAGAACACGGGCAACAGAGTCTTGGATGTCCTCAACATTATGGAGGGTAAAATGTGGAAGACTAGCCAGGAGTGCTTTTGAATAGTCAAATCAGGGGGTAACAAAAGCATGAATGAGGACTAGCAAGGTTGTATAATGTTTGAGTTCAAGATTTCTTGTAAAATTCCTCACTGTTTGAAGGTGGTTCCATGGGGAGTAATGTTTACCAAACCATACTCCAGTAGCTGCTGCACAGTCCAATTTCTGAAGGCAAGGTCACTCATTAAGACCAAGAGACGTACATGATTCAGCTCAGAGATGCCATGACCCATTAAGGAAATTATGACCTGTTCTTTTGATCTGTGGACTGAAGGTTATGCCACAAGATAACCAGCTACAGAAGGGAAAGGACTAATGCCAGATAAATATCCATAAAAACCTGATATAATATAGTGCAGGAATTTGTTGACTCAAATTATCCTTCACATAGTTGATGGGATATCAATGATTCATCATGTCTGTCATATTCAGGCATTCTGCTCTTCTTAGCACTGTCTTCAGCTTCTAAACTCTAGAATTCCCTCCCTAAACTCCTTCGGCTCTCTCATTCTTTAAAATGCTCCATGAAAACCTACCTCACTGACCCTGGTTTTGGTTTCTTTTCTCCTTGTGGCTTGCTGTCAAATTTTGTCTGATTCCCTCCTGTGAAGAGCCTCGGGTCATTGTACTATGTTAAAGGCGTGACCCCAGGCAAGTGGTTGTATCCATCATTTTTTGGGTTCACCATGAAGCAGGTGGCTAGATGTCCTGGGCATGGTAGCAATGGCCGTTAACTGCTGTCAGGGGTTTGTAACAGCTACCATCCCCTTCATTCCACTCTGAAAATTTACATATTGAAGCTTAGGCCTTCAGTGGCACATCTCTTCAAATCTTCAAGGTGTGTCAGCCCTTTAAACTCTGTTGTGGGGCCTTCTAGTGTTTCCGTTGCAGTACTGCTGGCTTTTTTTTTCATGAGTGGGATGTGGTTGTTGCTGTAATTCCAATTGCCCTTAAGAAGAATGGCTTCTTGAACTGTTGTAATTTGTGTGACCATAGATATACCCACAGTGCTGTTAAGGAGGGAGTTCCAAGATTTTGACCCAGCGGTGATCAAGGCATGCATCTGCTCTTCTTGTCAGGGGTTTGGAAGGTGCTGTCTAAGGAGCCTTGGTGAATTCCTGAAGTGCACCTTGTACACACTGCTGCTTCTATGCGTTGGCAATGGAGGGAGTCAGTGTTGCGGATGGGGTGTCAATCAAGCAGGATTTCACTGCCTGACAGGTGATTTCCAACTTGTGACATTTCATTCACATTGATCCATTCTTCCCTGCTGTCAGTCTTTGCTGTGGCACAGGAATAGCTTATGTAGCTTCATCTTTGAAATTGAGAAACAAGAGGAACAGCACCAGGGGCAGAAGCGCCAGCTTCCTTCTCCTTCTCCACATGCCCCTCCACAAGGCAGAAGGGATGGACAAAGCGATCCAGCTCCAAGGAAGTGAGGCCCCCCATCCGCGGGTCTACAGGCAGAGGATCAGCTCTTTTAATGTGTGTGAGCACCAGTGCGTCAAGAGGTTTAGGTTTTCAGGGCAGTTTGTCGCTGATATCTGCAGCACCCTAGAACATTACCTCCTTCCCAGTGCACCAGTGGCTCCAAGGTGGCTATCACAAGAGAACGACCTGCCCACTGCCCCTGGTTCTGTGCTTCTTCCTGGAGTTCTGTATTCACTTCTTCAGCAAGGAGAGAAAGCAGAGAGTTATGCGCATGAGAAATGGATTGCGTAAAGATGAGCGAAGGATTTGTGGAGGGCAACTGTGAGGCATGAGTGCGAGATGGCAATAGGATGAGGGTGTCTATGAGTGTTGAGTGTTCAGATGGGGATGTGAGGAGGTGCCTATAGAAAGAGCAATAAGTGGAGCTGCGAGTTGTGTTGGTGTGAGGCATGTTGTGCAGGAGAATACTGGGAAAGTCCGAGACCTGGCGCCTGAAGGTGAGATGCCACTCACCAGTCATGCCCTCCTGAGGTGCTTGAATCTCTTGGGACTCTGTCTCCAGGTTCGAGTGAGCACACTCCATCCATGCTTCCTTGGTTTCAGAGACTGGTGTCTTCACCCATCCATCAGTCCAGTCCCTCAGATCCTACAGATGGTTAATCATGTTAGAGTTCAAGGGCAGCCTTCCCTGGTCCCTGCTCCATTCCTGTGGTTGTGGCAGCCTTGAGAATCAATGGCTGGAATTTTACGACCTTCTGGGGGCTGGATGACAGGTCGGGTGGGGGGGGGGGGGGGGGGGGGGTGGGGCGGAAGGGGCAGTGGGAGTGGTGTAAAATTGGGCACTATGCCAGTGTTACTGTTCCCAGTGTCTACCCATCCCCACCTGCCCCCGCTGTAATTTTACTGGGGGCAGAGGAGGCTGGCACCAAATGTCCAACCTGTCAATTGAAACCTGGTGGACCAGTGGCCGGGCAAGGGGGTGCACTTCCTTTTTGGGCACCCAGTGCATGTTGGAGGCCATTCAAGTTATTCCCCCCAATGCATTACCCCTCCCCCCTGCCCTGTCCATCCCAGGCACATCCCCTTTTGCCCCCTTCACTATGCCTTGCCAACCTGACCCCAATGAGACCCCAGACTTATCTCACAGTCCAGGCTCCATTGCAGCTCTCTTCCATTGGTGACTGGCTGTAGTCCCAGCAGTGGCCACTGCAGTCAGTGGCACTGCTGGGACAAGAGAGGTGCTGGTCATTTGATAGGCCGACAATTATCAGAGCTGGGACATCCACCCTGATGGGGGCAGAAGGCCTGCCTCAAGCCTATTAACAGCCCTGGCTGCAGGGCCAGCTGGGCAAGATGGGGAGGGCTTGTCCCTGACTTTTACTCCAGGGATGAGATCCCCGTCCCAGCATAAAATTCTGCCCAATGTACAGTTCAGCTATTTTGGTACCTGGTGGGATCTCTTTAACTAGAAATCCTCCTTTGACAGATTCGGCCTGTCATCCCACCCACCCTGTGTCAAGGGTCAGAAAACCCGGAAGCAGAATGTTATTACTGTGGCTGAGTGAGAGCCACAGCAACGGTCACTACTGAATCAAACAGGTTCCCAATCTGCTCCTGACATCCCCGCTGTGTGAAGATCTGTTATGTCAAGATTTCAGCCGCAGATTCAAGTCGTCGGCAGCATCTGCTATCAGGTCCAGGTAGATATTCTTTCTGATTGAGTCTGGAGGGTGATTTTGGGCAGGCTATTCAACTTGGAAGGGAATCATAACCAATCCCTTTCCTGTTCTCATCCAACTACACATTAACACACTCACATCCAGGGCTAAGTAATAGCCCCAATGGCTCTCATGTATTTTAGGTATTCAGTAAATTTGAATATGTTTTGATCAAATATTGCTTCCTAAAAGCAGAGGAACCTATTCAAAACTTGACTAGATTACCGATGGATCTACCATAGCTTTCTTCACAATAAATCGCACACTATGTTCTCTTGCCTGCCTCTTTTGTCTTTTTGTTGCTGATTCTCTCTCTGTCGCACTCTCTCTATTTGTTTCTGATTTTCTCTCTGTCCTGTTTTGCTTCTCTCTCTCTCTCTCTGTGTCCCCATCCCTTTTCTTCTTTGAGGGTGAGAGGTGATGTTGCCAACCAGAGGGAAGCAGGTGGCATGTTTGGGCAGTTGGAGGTTGGGGTGAGGGGGCTGGTGGAATCAGGCACCGAGGTGGCATCTTTTGGGTGGTGGGGCACAGTGTGGGGCTTGACCTTTGGGAGGAGATATTCATTCAGGACAGCAGGCTGGCTGGACAAGGACACCTTTGGCAATGCAGAGGCTATGCTTATCTGTAGCAGGTGCCCTGTGTTGGTTGAGGGGAGGAGTGGAAAGACAGTCACAGAGATTAAAAGGAATATAATGGAGAATTAGACCACATTACCACCTATATTGGAGGTGTAAATGTCAGGAGCTAGGAGAAAAGCAAAGTAAATACTGAGGGATTTTAAATCTCATCATCTTTAATCTAATTCACAAATGTGACCCCGCAGAGGGAAATAATTTGACATGACCTTCCTGTAAGTACATAACCCTTTTGTGTATTAAAGATATGTATGGTAAAATGGAATACTATGTACATTTAAGAGAATGTCAGTGGACTAACCATGTCACAGTACTGACCAATCAATGTACAGCGTGGACCACTGGTTAAACAGTAAGTCTAGAGCTGGAGGTGGTTGTGGGAGCACGCAAGGATTTAGTGCTCTGCCTCCTGTTGCAATAAGCAATCACAGCTTGTTCTTATGTTGGTCTCTCTCTGTTATTTATAGCGAGCATCAACTAACAGGTGTGTACGAAGATGTGCAATTCGAGTTTACTCGACTAGTGAACGCATAGACTCAAGACATAAAACTGGCGATGAGGATGAAAATAGCAAAATTGTAAGACCCACAAGACAGGGGAGCAAAACATTAGAAAGAGAATCTGTACTTAAGTTGTAAAATAGACGACAATCAGAGCAGAAAGCAGTGCTGTAGTTTTAAATTTCAAAAAAAAGGAAAAAACCCTGCAGAATCCAGGGATCCCACCAAAACTCGAAAAGAGTGCAAAACATAGCGCAGAAAAGCCGACAGCTGCAGAGACGGAGTTGAAAAAAAAACGGCGATTGCTCATAAAGTGGCAATACATTTAAAGAGGTACATGCAAGAAAAATGGCCACGGACAGAAAATTCTAAGAGACCCCAGAGGGAGGGCAACTCTGAGGAAGGCAAAACATGAATCGATCAACGGCAGCCAAGAAAGCTGTGGTAAGCCAAACACCTGAATTTGGGGAAGCCCATCAGAAGTGCAGTCCCCTTGCAGTCGTTCACGATGCCGTAGTTCAGGCATGTCGATCCATTCACCCCCATTTCAGGTGACTGGTCTCAGTATATCGAACGCCTAGTTAATGACATCGTCGGGGAGGAAAAGAAGAGGGTGATTCGTTTGTCCACATGCAGGAGCAAAATGTGCGGGCTGATCCTGCAGCCTCCCATCACCTAAACCCCTGACTTGAAGACTTTCGACAAGTTAATAAAAATTGTACAAAACCACCTGAGACCACAGTCCTCAGTCACAACGCAGCGCTTCAAGTTTAATTCAAGGAATAGGCTTCCAGGGAAGATAATAGCTGACTATGTTACCATTTTAAAGGCATTAACGGAACATTGTGAATTTGGAACGTCCATTAATGATATGTTGATAGACCGGCTGGTATGCAGGATTGGAAATGATACTATTTAAAGGTGTTTGCTAGCCGAAGCTAATCTAGACTTCAATAAGGCAATAGAATTAGCCGCAGCCATGGAAAGTGGTGTTAGAAATTTGGAAGCTATAAGTGATGCACAAAATGGCGCCGTATATCTGGTAGGGCAGGACAGACCGGCAACAAAACTTGTGAAAATATCGGACCCCACAGAAAGGCAGAAAACACCCCCTATGTACAGGTCAGTAAAAGCAAGCAGTTCCACAGTGAAAACCCACAAAATGAATGAAGGAAATGCATCCAGTGGGTGATCGACGAATCAAACAAGTCAGATGCTTTTTCTGCCACTGCTATGGTCACATAAGGTGGTACTGCAAAGATAGGCTGAGGCAGCATTTCAAAGATAAAGGGAGAAATCGTGAAGTATGTCTCATGGAAGAACCAGAAGAAATAGAATCAGACATCCATTCATTGGTAGAACCGAGCCAATCCAAGTAGTCATTATAGTCAATGGACAACCCGTTAAGATGGAAGTTGATACTGGAGCACCAATGTCCATCATTGGAGAACATAGATACTTCAGATACTTGAACATTCAGATTCTTGAATAAAGGAACCCATCCCTTTAAGACTGGAAGCTTTGGAGACTAAACTGAAAACATACATGGGTGAAGAAATAAGACTGAAAGGGATTATCAAGTTAAGGTGCGGTATGAGGAACAGTCTGCAAAATTACCCCTATTTGTAATGTCAGGCGTGGGACCGAGTCTCCTTGGAAGGAACTGGCTGGGAGAGATAAACCTTGAGGGCCCGCTAAGTTCCCAGTTGGAAACCAGAAGCATTACTGCAGCAAAAAATGAGTGCGTGAAGACCCAATGGAAGAAGCCTGTAGAAGTGTTACACTGAGACAGAGTTCAAGCTGAAATCAGCATCCTTCAAAAAGAAAAGGAAAACCTATTAAACGACTTTCGTGCGCTACAAAATTCAATCAGCTCCCAAGTTGCGCCACTGGAAAGATATGAAGAAGAAAAGGAAGAGTTAAACTTGTCTCTGGCTAAGTTAAGGAACAAATTAGCTGAGAATGGGCAACGATATGAGATTCTCCAGGAAATTATTAATGAGAATAGGGAAGAATTGAAAGAGCTGAAGCAGCAGCTGCGTAAAAGCCCTGAAATTTTAAAACTAGGAAGCCCTGAGTTCTCAGAAGAGCTGTCAGAAAACCCAACTATTGAGCTCACTCATGTTCAGCTCACACCTGAGTCTAGTCCAGCCAATAGCAAAATTAAAGAGGAGACCGAGATACGGATCAGTGCTACCAAGAAAAGGACACACTGTAAGAAAAAGAGGAACTATTGACAATCCTCGAAAGGAAAAACAATTTTTTTTCTCTCTGTGTTGCTTTGTGCTTATTGCTCTTTATTTGTTTCAGCTTGGAGGGGAGGGGCAGCAGGAATGAACATGACCGCTCCCAGAAGATGGTGAAATATCCACGGAGGAACTTAGTGGACAACTGTCCCCTGAAAAGGAGGTCCTGGAAAAACCAGCCAAGGTTGTTGAACCACGACGCTCAAAACGTCTGAGAAAATCTCCTGAGAGACTTGATTTTTAAATAGTTATCAGTGTAAATAGTTCACATGTTATTAAGTTTGTCAACTGTATTTTTTAAGTAAAGGGGGAGGGATGTGGTAAAGCGGAGTACCATGTACCTTTAAGAGAATGCAAGTGGACTAACCATGTGACAGTACTGGCCTATCAATATACAGCGCGGGCTACTGATTAACTATAAGTCTAGAGCTAGAGGTGATTATGGGAGCACACAAGGATTTAGTGCCCTGCCTTCTGTAGCAATAGCAGAATGCAGAGCATTATGTGAACCATCACAGTTTGTTCTTATGTTGGTCTCTCTTTATTATTGATAGTGAGCATCAGCTAATAAGTGTATGCGAAGGCGTGCAATTTGAATTTACTCAACTGGTGAACTCATAGACTCCAGCCATAAAAATAGGTACAAAGCTATGGGCCAATTAGGATCAGTATCGGAGATGGTGCATTTAAAGGATGGGTAGTACAGTAGCCCCAGGTCATGGTTACAGTAAATAATCATTGTTACTGACACTACACTCTATTAGATCTAATAAAGATGATTTACCTGAACGTTTCATTATGATTTCTCTATTATTGGATAATGTATGTAATTCTTATGTCTGTTTCACAAGTATGGACTGGTACAATTACACACTTGAAGCAACATTATGGGTGTATTGGGATCAATGTATCATGAGAGCAAATGGGCAGAGTGAATTTTAGCTGCCTACTTAGATCAGGATATTGTCTGGAATACGATCAGTGTAGCATGGAAATGAATGAGCAGCACACACTGTAATTACATGGCTGGATCAATATGCCAGAAATGGGCATTAGTATCAATGTACCGTGGAAATGAATACTGTGACAAAACAGTTGAATGAGCATTCTGGGGATTAAGTTCGGCGTAGCAGAGAAAAGTGAGCATTGCACAGTGTAACTACATGGTGAGCTTGCTATTACATGCGGGTGAGTATGGAAGTGAATGAGTACTGTAATTACAAACTTGGAACCTCAGTACAGCCGGATTAACATGGAATAGCAAACAAGCTCAGTACACCCTGTTACGTGCATGCAGTAGAATAACAGGGCAGTGGAAGAGCAAACACAGTAATCACATGACTGGACCACCTTTACGAGACTGTATATCATGAAACAAAAACAAAAAATGCTGGAAAAGCTCAGCAGGTCTGACAGCATCTGTGGAGAGAAAGACAGAGTTAATGTTTCGAGTCCGTATGACTTTTCTTCAGAGCTAAAGGGAAATAGAAATGCTGTGAAATATATACTGTTTAAGGGAGGTGGAACAGGTGAAGCTGGATAGAAGGCCAGTGATAGGTGGAAGCAAAGGAGAGATTGAGAAAGATGTCATAAACAAAAGGTCAAAGGGTTGTTAATAGTGAGGATAAAACAATGAATAAAAATGAAAATAAATTTTAAAAATATTAATAATAATGAAAATAAGTGGGACAAGTAAATAAATAAATAAAAATTTAAAATAAAAATGAATATAGAAAAAAAAGGTGGGGGGGGCAAAAAGGGGTGGGGAGGGAGGAGAGACTTCATGATCTAAAATTGTTGAACTCAATATTCAGTCCGGAAGGCTGTAAAGTCGGAAGATGAGGTGCTGTTCCTCCAGTTTACGTTGAGCTTCACTGGAACATTGCAGCAGGCCAAGGACGGACATGTGGGCATGAGAGCAGGGTGGTGTGTTGAAATAGCAAGCGACAGGGAGGTCTGGGTCATGCTTGCTGTCAGACCGAAGGTGTCCCACAAAGCGGTCACCCAGTCTGCGTTTGGTCTCTCCAATGTAGAGGAAACCACATTGGGAGCAACGAATGCAGTAGACTAAATTGAGGGAAGTGCAAGTGAAATGCTGCTTCACTTGAAAGGAGTGTTCGGGCCCTTGGACGGTGAGGAGAGGGGAAGTAAAAGGGCAGGTGTTGCACTTTCCGCGTTTGCATGGGAAGGTGCTGTGGGAGGGGGTTGAGGTGTTGGGGGTGATGGAGGAGTGGGCCAGGTTGTCCTGGAGGGAACAGTCCCTACGGAATGCCGATGGGGGGGAGGGGGGGCGGTGAAGGGAAGATGTATTTGGTGGTGGCATCATGCTGGAGTTGGTGGAAATGGCAGAGGATGATCCTTTGAATGCTGAGGCTGGTGGGGTGAAAAGTGTGGACGAGAGGGACCCTATCATGGTTCTGGGAGAGAGAGGAAGGTGTGAGGACAGAGGCACGAGAGATGGGTCGGGCACAGTTGAGGGCCCTGTCAACCACCATGGGTGGGAAACCTCAGTTAAGGAAGAAGGAAGACACTTCAGAAGCACTGTTTTGGAAAGTGGCATCATCGGAGCAGATGTGACAGAGGCGAAGGAACTGAGAGAATGGAATGGAGTCCTTACAGTTGGTAGGGTGTGAGGAGCTGTATTCAAGGTAGATGTGGGAGTTGGTAGGCTTGTAATGGATATTAGTGGACAGTCTATCATCAGAAATTCAGACAGAGAGGTCAGGGAAGGGAAGGGAAGTATCAGAGATGGACCATGTGAAAATGATGGAGGGGTGGAGACTGGAAGCAAAATTGATCAATTTTTCCAGGTCCAGACAAGAGCATGAAGCGGCACCGAAACAGTCATCGATGTACCAAAAAAAGAGTTGTGGGACGGGGCCTGAGTAGAACTGGAACAAGGAATGTTCCACATACCGCATAAAGAGATAGGCATAACTGGGGCCCATGCGGGTACCCATAGCCACACCTTTTTATTTGGAGGAAGTGAGACAAGTTTAAGGAGAAATTGTTCAGTGAGAGAACAAATTCAGCCAGATGGAGGAGAGTGGTGGTGGATGGGGATTGTTCAGGCCTCTGTTGAAGGAAGAAGCAGAGAGTCCTCAGACCATCCCAGTGGGGGATAGAGGTGTAGAGGGATTGGATGCCCATGGTGAAGAGGAAGCGGTTAGGGCCAGGGAACTGGAAATTGTTGATATGATGTAGGGCATCAGAGGAATCACGGATGTAGGTGGGAGGAGACTGGACAAGGAGAAAGAGAACAGTGTCAAGATAGGAAGAAATGAGTTCCATGGGGCAGGAACAGGCTGACACAATCGGTCTACTGGGACAGTCCTGTTTATGGATTTTGGGGAGGAGGTAGAAGCGGGTTTGGGAAACTATGAGGTTGGAAGCTGTGGAGGGAAGATCTCCAGAGGAGATGAGGTCAGTGACAGTCCTAGAAACAATGGCTTGATGTTCGGTGGTGGGGTCATGGTCCAGGGAGAGGTAGGAGGAAGTGTCTGAGAGTTGACACTCAGCCTCTGCGAGGTAGAGGTCAGTACGCCAGACAACAACAGCACCACCCTTGTCAGCGGGTTTGATGACAAAGTCAGGGTTGGACCTGAGAGAACAGAATGTGGCGAGTTCAGAAGGAGACAAGTTAGAGTGGGTGAGAGGAGCAGAGAAATTGAAATGGCCGATGTCACGCCGACAGTTCTCAATGAAA
This sequence comes from Cetorhinus maximus, assembly GCF_964194155.1. Classification (NCBI taxonomy): domain Eukaryota; kingdom Metazoa; phylum Chordata; class Chondrichthyes; order Lamniformes; family Cetorhinidae; genus Cetorhinus; species Cetorhinus maximus. The sequence goes on along the minus strand of NC_135887.1, from coordinate 49,100,473 downwards.
AGAACAAGGGCAGGTAAGAGGCCAGAGGGAGGGGTCCAGGTGGAGGGAGAATATTGGAGGCGGGTAAAAGGATCCATTGAACGGGGGGAGGACACCTGCCCAAAGAAGTGAGCACGGAGATGAAGGCGGCGGAAGAAGAGTTCAGCATCGCGCCGAGCCCAGAATTCATAGAGGTGAGGGTGTAAGGGTGTGAAACTGAGTTCTTTGCTGTGTACTGAATGTTCAGTATATGTATATCATGACACTGAATGTATATCATGACACTATTTCCCAGCAGAATAGAAATGATTGGGTAATTCCTCCCATCAATGACACCTGGAGTTTGCTCTGCTCTAAATGACGGAGATTAATTTTATGCTCATTATTTGTAAGTAACTATCCTTCACTCATTGTTCTTTGCTGGAGAAACCATCTTGCTTTTATTGGGAGGCATTGCTATAGATTTGACCATGAGTTCCATTTGCTGCAAGTTTGTAGAGATTCTTTTAAAATAGACTCTGTAGACTGTTTGTTTTAGGGCAGTCTAAGTAGAACCTGTTTGCTGTGAACAATTGTTATGATCTTCATCCAGACTTATAATTTTTAAAAAGAGATTTGACTTCCAGGCATTAGCTAAAGAGTTCACATTTTAAAACTTTTGCTGTAACAAATGACTAAAAAAAATGACTAAAAAAATGACTAAACACTATTTTGTTTTTGTTGGCAACTTATACTTTCACTATGGAAAGTAACATTCCCCTTGTATCCTTAACATTCATTGCACTATCCACTGAATTACATTCCATTTAGCAAACAGTCAACAATTACTCCCAACTTCCAAAGGGTTCCTGTATCTCTGTTTCACCAAGTAGTAACTTCAAGTGATTGTTAGTCAGGCGCTTTTCTCAGTTTTTGGAGAATTCTTTAACTCTACCACCAGTAGTAAAGCCTGTTCCAACGATTCTTCTTCCCCTTGGCCATGCCATGACTATTCTCTAGAAACCCTTAGGAGGCTGCAGGATGCATTTCTTCAGCTAGAGACTGTCTTCCCACAACATTTGTCTGCGGTAGCTTGCAAAGTTAAGCAGCCTTTCTCTCTGCTGAACCCATTGTCTGTCTGAGATATTAACTGATTTATAAGGAAGCCTGTAGCCTGATTTCAAAAATGGCTTCCACTACCCTCTTCCACATGGCAACAGGAAACATATTAACCTTAGGTAGAAATGCTAATTAGTTATCTTTGAACATTTTAAAAAGGAAAGGGACAGTTTACAGCACAACTGGTTACAACCTGATACCTTCAACACCTTTCTCAGACTTTCAAAGACTCAGGGCCTACACATTGTAAACTCAGAGACTGCTGCGATTGTCTCCAAGTATAAATATCTTGCACCATTCTTCTCAGTAAAGAAATCTACCCTTTCCTTTGGCCTCTAACAGTTAAACCATCCAGGCTTAGTGTCAGGCACATTTCAGAACAGGTCACATGACCCCCTTCATTTACCCTAAATTTAAAGCTACAGTCCCCAAATATAATAATTTTATAAACCTCATAATTGTGATACACAACCATAAGTCCTGCCCACTGCCAATGTTTTGGCTGGCACAGTGATGTCAATAAACACTCTGCCTCTATGAGGATGGGGGCACTAGGGTTAGTGTAACACTGAATGTGCACCACAATTGCCTGCTTGGGTCATTATTACAGGCAGGATGTGATCAGTGCAGAAATGAAGTGTGGTATTCATTCATTACATGCATGGATCGAATTCTGCACTCAACTGCTTATTCTTAATAAAACAGGCAAGTGTCACCCAGCAACCGCTGCTGCTCAATATCCTTGCCCATTTGTCTCGGCTGTCAGTTTAAAGTGGGCCATGTCCCTGAAGGCCTCCTATGTGTTCCGATACAGGAGCTTTCAAGGTTGAGCTACTGTGCAGAGAGAGAAAACATTTTTGCAGATTTTTTTCAAAATCCAGCATCCCGGAACTGATACCCTATCAATACAAAGCAAATGATTCGGAAAAGAGAAAACTACAGAGGCTGGGGTGGAGAAAGGCTACAGGGTGGGATGTGCTAATTACAATACTCTGCGGCTGTCTTATCTCTGCCCAGTCATCGTGGCAATGAATAATCACTGTGATGAAAACTCTTTCTCTATTGTGTTTGCCTTTATTGAAGTGCATCTAATTAAACACTGGCACCGAGCAGTTTTGTTCATCCCCAGGCACATCAGTGTTATTGGTCATTGCATCTGGAGCCAAGATAAATAAGAATTTTGTTAATGACAGAAACCTGACATAATGATTATCATGAAAATAATTAAATTGCTGTTAGGAAAGCAATAGTTCCGTTTGACCAGGGCTCAGCAACTTATAAATTTAACCATCAAATCACACTCTTGAATTTGCTGCCAACCATGACCTTTGGGTTACATCAAGGTAACATCAGTGAAGGGCGAGGACCTGTCCCATCAGTTGTGCCCATTCTACATTGTGTTCATTCCCAACTCCCAGCCAAAAGTTGCCCTGATGGATCACTGAGAAAATGCACTTCTTTTCAGGCGATTGAAGGTTAGGGAGGTCTCAGCTTTGATCCTAATATGTGTCAAGTTACCTGATTTCAATTGTGATGGCTGTAGAGGCACTTTATTGCCTCAGTGCCTCCATGGGTGGGTACGGTGACATAATGGTAATGTCACTGGCCTGGTAATCCAGAGGCCCAGGCTAATACTCTGAGTTCAAACCCACCACAGCAGCTGGTGGAATTTAAATTCAATTGATAAAATCTAGTCTCAACAATGGTGACACTGAAACTATCACTGATTGTTGTAAAAGCCCAGCTGGTTCATGAATGCCCTTTAGGGAAGGAAATCTGTTATCTGGTCTAACTGTGACTCCAGACTCACAGCAATATGGATGACTACTGCTGTCTGAGTTGGCCTAGCAAGCTACTCAGTTCAAGGGCAATTGGGAATAAATGCTGGACTTGCCAGTGATGCAAGAAACTCATCTCATGAAAGAATAAAATTGCTGATGAGAGGAGAGAAGGGTTGGGATTATCTATCCAATAATCTACACTTGTTTATATTAGGTGAGAATGTGATCTGGCTTTGTTTCAATTGCAACATAATTGCTGAAAAAGAGAGTTCCCAGTGCCCATGAAGCCTTACCCTAATATTGGTCATTTACCCTTGGGAGAGGAAGGGGTCAACAGGAAGGGAACAAAACAAAGATTTAAAGAACTTTTTAAAAGGGAGATCTAGAGCCCCAGACTTTCTCCATTTAAAATAATAATGGAGCTATGTACTGGAGGAGGAAGGGAAACTGCTGCCCATGGAGGGGAAGTCTGGAAGAATCGCTTATCAAAATGCCGACAAATCACAGACAAGGAACATAAAGATATGGCTGGGATTTTCCGTGAAATCAGCAAAGTCCGATAGCAGGCGGGGAAATTGGTGTTTGACCCGTCAACAGCAATGGCGGCTTTTTCTGCCGTATCATGCGCCGCTTTGGTGAAAAAATCGGGAAGCACGGGTTTCACGTCAGATCGCGGGTGGGGTGGCCCATCATTTGCCCATCCTGCTGTCACCTCAGGCCTTCTGTAACCCAGGCGCCATTTTCAAGGGCGCCCCTGCCCAGATCTAGCACTTTCTAAGGGATCGGAAGCTGGTGGAAAGGCATGGCTTCCAAAGGGAGGAAACGTGCTGCCCCCAAATTCAGTGATGCCTCTCTCAAGCGCCTACTGGACGCAGTGGAGGCCCATCGCAAAGTGCTCTATCCTTGCTCTGGTGAAGAACATCATCCAAGGTGACAAATCCAGCATGGGAAGCGGTGGCAGTGGTGGTCAGTGCCAACATCCTGCAAACGAGGGCAGCCACCCAGTGCAGGAAGAGGGTGAATGATATCCTCTGTTCTGCCAGGGTAAGTCACTCTTCTCATCACTCTCAACTCACACTCACAAACCCATCACACATCCACAGGGCCCTCACTCACTGCCAGTTCCAGGTACATCACCATTCACTCTCTCACACTCACCTTCATTGTCCTCATCCCATCCATGGGACCACTCACTACCCACACAGGCCAGGCATACTAATCATCTGCCCTGGCAGGTGTCCTTCTTACACTCTCTCCATCTGTATTCATGCAGGACAAGCTGGCTCATCACAAAAGGGAGAGGTCCCAGATTGGGGGCTGGAAAGCCTCACCTTAAGGTCCTGGCCGACTATGAGAATAGCGCTATCCACCTGGCCAGCGAGGATGTGGACTGTTCCTGTGCTGACGCTGAGGTCGGCAGCACTCAACCAAGTGAAGAACTACAACATCCAACAGACAACCATACTGTCAATGATGTCCCCTATTCTGCAGTCCCCTGCCATGCACAAATGATCTCTCCTTTCTTTCACAGGCCTATCTGGGAAGCATTGGACTGCATCCACGAGCCAGGCCCTCTCGGAAGAGGAATCTGATGGCACCCTAATTGAAGATCCCATCACAATGCTCACCCCACCCTCCACCAGCACAGAGACACACACCTCGATGGGACCTAGTTCTAGAGCAGTCTTGGGGTCACAATCTGATGAGCATATCACACTGTCTGATCCACAACAGGCGGAGACAGGGACTTTGCAGGGTGCCAACACTTGGAAGACTGCTGGAAGCCAGGAATCTGCTGAGCCCGAGTCAGATAGGAGCTTCTGGACTCGGTCATACCTCAGTTGCTGGAGCAGCAAAGGCAAGCTCGGGAACATCAGGAAGGGATGTCCTCTGCACTCCTCAGATTACAAGGCACGATGGAAGAGTCCGTCCACCTTCAGTCTGAGGTGATATCGCCGACATGCCAACGCACCGAGGTCAACACTTGTAGGGTAGTGGCTGCCATGGAGACCTTGGTCCAGGACATCGGACCTGCACTGCTGGAGGAGCTGCACTCCATTGCTGAGGCACTTGCTGGCTTCCATCAGTGTCAATGCAAGAGGGGAGGTGGGGCATCTCGAGTTCGCTCCTTTCAAGGAGTCAGCCAGGGGCCCTCAGGCACCCATAGTCAGGAGGATCAGCAGGTACACACTCCAGGGCCATCCACCCAGGTGACTCCAGGAAGGTCCAGCCCATCCAAATTCCCTCTTCCTGTGACCTCAGCAGCTCCAGCTCCAAAGGCCAAGGAGGCTGCCACTGCCACACAGCAGGACCCTGAAAATAAGCTGGGGCCCTCCAGGTCTCTGCCCTCCAGAAGACGCCCGCCAAGGTCATCACAGATACCAGCGTGTAGCAGTCAGCAGGCTGCCCCCACCTCTGCTGTGGTTGTCAGGGGAGAACCAAGATGTAGAGGCAGGGTTAGGAAAGTCAAGAAGATGTAGTTGCAAAATGTGGGCATGGTAATCACTTGTATATAATGTTCATTAATGTAAATACACTCATAACCGTGTCTACTTGTCTATGGCTCCTTGTTAGGATGGGCTGTGTTTGGGTCATTCAGAAGTGAAACCTTGGTCCCTGCACAAAATGAAGTCACGAGTCACAGTCCAGGGCCTCTCCTTTGTGCAGTGTGTGACCCTCTGACCGCAGTATTGTCCCATCTCAAAGTCACAGCCCACCTCAGTGATGCCTGCACTTTGATATTGATTGTGTTTACTGCAAGGATATCATGCCCTAGCATTGTGGGGTCACATGATGTTATGTGTGCTCTGAGCACCTTTGAGATGGGGCTGCCCCTCTCTCATCTGCATCCTGGACAGAGGTGTAATGCTGAAGGGGACAGGTGATTATACATGCAAAAGGATCATGTACTTTTGAAGCCCATTTCCTGTTGTATTCCAGCAAGGTCTGCATGAAATGAGACTCTGCACAGAGCGTGAGTGTGATGACCTCTGCCAGGTTGGTGCCAGGCACTCCCAGTTGCTACCTTGTGCTTTCAGGAGAGTCCTTACTGCATTTTGTCACCCTCCTATTAGGGCCTAACGAATATGCCTGCCTTGTCTGGCCAGACCAATGGCCTCATTGCCTGCATCCTGGGCTTCCAGAACCTCATCACCCTCCTTCCCTTCCACACCCCCCTCATCGGAGGAGATGTGCAGCTCCTCCATCTCCTCATCATCCAGGTCCTCCTCACTTTGCATCCCCAGGTAGTGTAGCGCACAGCAAGCCACGATGATGCGTGACACCATCTGGGGAGTATGCTGGAGTGCTCCACCAGATCTGTTGCCTCAAAACCCGAGTTGAAGCATGAACCTCATTGTACATTCTCTCAGCTGGAGTCTCAGGCCGCTGCACGGGCATCATCCTCCATGGGTAGCCCTTGTCCCCAGGGAGCCAGCCCTTCAGCTTCTGTGGACCCTGGAACATGCCAGGGATCTGAGACCTGCTAAGGATGCATGAGTCATAGACCCTCCCTGGGTATTGTGCGCAGACCTGCATGATCCGTTTGTTATGGTCGCAGACCAGTTGAACATTGAGTGAGTGGAAGCCCTCACGGTTCACATACCGAACTGCTTGTTGCCATGGAGAGCTTGGAGCCACTTAAGTGCAGTTGATGGCACTCTGCACCTGTGGGAATCCAAAAATCTCAGCGAATCCCAATGGCTCTTGCTTTTTGGCTCGCCTGATCTCAGTCGAAGTTGATAAAGTTGTGTGCCTTGACGAAGGTGACATCCGTGACCTCCTGGATACATTTGTGGGTGGAGGCTTGCGAGATCCCACACAGGTCACCTGTGGAGCCCTGGAAGGAGCCACTGCTGTAGAAATTGAGTGCGGCAGTCACTTTCACTGCCACTGGGAGTGGATGCCCTCTGAGTCCACCAGGCGCCAAATCCTGCAGCAGATGTTATATGTAATAACCAGTTCCCTTGACAATTGCAGTCTTTGGCGGCACTGGTTCCTGCTCATCTGCAGTTGGACAAGTGGCATCTATAGACCCTGGGTCTAGCAAGGTGCCTACGAGTGATGGCTCTCTGTGGATCTTCCTCCACGTGTGGAGGAGACCCTGCCGTCCCTCAATCTTGGGGGTTGTGCTTCTCCCTTTGTCGAGCCAGACACCTCCGTCATGTTCTTCTCCTTCTATCCTGCCTATAAGCCATGAGGCAGCCAACTCCGTGTTCCTGATAGTCTTCTCACTGCAGCATCAAAGAGAGAGACACAAGGGTCAGCTCATGTTCCCTAAGGACTTCTCTTGGTAAAGTCTCCAGCTCCGGCTGCGTCTCAAGGCCCCGTCACGCATGCTGGAGAGTCCTGGCCACCACTTGGATGGCCAGTGCTTAGTTTGCTTGATGCCTGACCAAAACCCCACCCACCTCCGCCCCACACCACATGAGCGAGAGGCGACAGCTTCAGCCACTTGACTGCATCCTGTGCTCTCAGCTCAGGCGCAGGCATTCTCCTAACCCATGCTGCTGCAAGGCTCCACTGTAAGCTTGAACCATGAAGGTTACTGCTCAAAGCCTGAATAACTACAAAGCTAGGGGCTCTGAGCGCCTCCCTCAGTGACTGTTCCATGTCCACCTCTCGCAAGGGGATCCTCTAACTTGCCCAGTCACCCAATTGTTCTGCATCCCCGTAAAACTTAGATTATTTTGCAGTATGTGCTGAGGGGTTAAAAGTACAGGAGCAATCAGTCACTGTCAGGGATTTGAGTTGCTTGAGTGAGCATAATTGTTTCAGAATCCAGATTCCAAGTGTGTCAATGGAGCTGATGCTGAACGTTTTCAACTGCAGAAGAATGCTCCATCTTGAAATGCTTTTCCAAGTGCCTGGCTGATTTCCTCTCCCGTGCCCACCCCCCCATCCCAGTATGTGCATGTGTACTTCCTTCAGCCTGTGCTGCCTTGCCCCCCCCGCTCCCTTCCGCATTGGAGCCAGCCGCTTTGGAGACTTGCCTGTGATCCCCGCCCACCCCGGTGAATCCACAGCACTGGCTTCCATGAATTCCTATGGGGGATCCTCGCGAGTGCTGCGCTAAGCCGTGTGCACTCACCTCCAAGTTCCCCTCAAAGTTCAGGTTGCCAGGTGCACGATTTTTAAAGGCAGTTGTAAATCACGCCGTTCTGAAGTCGCGCAGGATTGAAATTTGACGTGGGGAGATGATTCTGGCAAGTGGCCACAATAATGAGATGCAAATTTTAAACAATTAAGTTGAGGAATGCGGCCCGCCATTGACGGGGGGGGTGGGGGGGAGGGCGGTGGGGAGGGGGCAATCACGTCCTGGATTTGCGTTGCCGGGAAACGCGACAAGGGCTTTCTCGCAAGATTTTCCAATCACGCCACCGAACACGCCCTCCTCGATTGGGTGCGGAAAATCCCAGCCATTGTTGCAAAACATTGACATTGTTTAAGACAATGGTGTAATTTGAAGTCAGATTACATAAAATCACCTGGGGGGTGACATTAGTCTTAGGCACTGAGTGAAATGGGAGAATGATTCAGTCCTCCATGTTATACTCTGTCCAATTTTATTTTCCATTAATGGAAAATCAGGTGTAAAATGGGCTATTTGCTCTCACTAATTTTTCAGCACCCCACAAGATCAATTTCACTCACTAATGTTTGCTAAGACAAAATATGGACCCCACAACTATAGTTCACTAATGTCCTTTAAGGAAGGAAATCTGCCTTCCTTAAGTGGTCTGCCCTACATATGACTCCAGACCTACAGCAATGGTGTTGATTCTTAACTGCCCTCTGAAATGGCCATTCAGTTGTATCAAACTGCTACAAAATCTACAAAAAGGAATAAAACCAGACAGATCACCAGGCATCGACAACGGCAAACCCAGCCCTGTTGACTCTGCAAAGTCCTGCTTACTAACATCTGGGGACATGTGCCAAAACTGGGAGACCTGTCCCACAGACTAGTCAAGCAACAGCCTGACATAAACATACTCATAGAAACATACCTTACAGCTAATGTCCCAGAAACCACCATCACCACCCCTGGTTATGTCCTGTCCTGCCGACAGGACAGATCCACCAGAGGTGTCAGCACAGTGGTATACAGTTGGGAGGGAATTGCCTTGGGAGTTATCAGCATTGACTCTGGACCCCATGAAGTCTCATGACATCAGGTCAAATATTGGCATCCTGCTGGTTACCACCTACCACCCTCCTTCAGCTGATGAATCAGCTCTCATCCATGTTGAAGACCACTTGGAGGAAGCATTGAGGGTGGCAAGGGTGCAAAATGTACTCTGGATGGGGGAACTCAATATCCATCACCAAGAGTGGCTTGGTAGCACCACTACTGACTGAGATGGTCAAGTCCTAAAGGACATTGTCACTAGATTGGGCCTGCGGCAGGTGGTGAAGGAACCAACAAGATGAAAAAACCTACTTAACCTCACCAAGCTACCTGTTGCAGATGAATCTGTCCAAGATAGTATTGGCAGGAGTAACCACTGCACAGCTCTTGTGGAGACGAAGTCTCATCTTTACATTGAGGATGCCCTCCATTGTGCTGTGTGGCACTACCACTGATCTAGCAGCTCAAGGCTGGGCATCCATGAGGCACTGCGGGTATGAAGCAGCAGCAGAATTGTACTCAACCACAATCTGTAACCTCATGGCCCAGCATATCCCCCACTGTACCATTACCTTCAAGCCAGGGGATCAATACTGGTTTAATGAAGAGTGCAGGAGGGCATACCAGGGACAGCACCAGGTATAACTAAAAATGAGGTGTTAACTCCTGGTGAAGCTACAACATAGGACTACTTGCATGCCAAACAGCATAAGCAGCAAGTGAAAGGCAGCACTAAACAATTCCACAACCAACGGATCAGATCTAAGCTCTGCAGTCCTGCCACATCCAGTTGTGAATGGTGGTGGACAATGAAACAACTCACTGGAGGAGGAGGCTCCACAAATATCCCCATCCTCAATGATGGGGGAGCCCAACACATCAGTGAAAAAGACAAAGCTGAAGCATTTGCAACAATCTTCAGCCAGAAGTGCTAAGTGGATGATCCACCTTGGCCTCTCCTGGAGGTCCCCAGCATCACAGATGCCAGTCTTCAGCCAATTCGATTCACTCCACATGATATCAAGAAATGGCTGAGGGCACTCGATACTGCAAAGGCTATGGGCCCTGACAATATTCCGGCAATAGTACTGAAGACTTGTGCTCCAGAACTTGCTGCACCCCTAGCCAAGCTGTCCCTGTACAGCTACAACACTGGCATCTACCCGGCAATGTGGAAAATTACCCAGGCATGTCCTGTATACAAAAAGCAGGACAAATGCAACCCAGCCAATTTCCATCAGTCTACTCTCAATCATCAGTAAAGTGATGGAAGGGGTCATCGACCATGCTAACAGGCGGCACTCACTCAGCAATAACCTGCTCACTGATACTCAGATTGGGTTCAGCCAGGGCCACTTAGCTTCTGACCTCATTACAGCCTTGGTTCAAATGTGGACAAAAGAGCTGAACTCAGAGGTGAGGTGGAGTGACTGCCCTTGACATCAAGGCAGCATTTGACTGAGTGTGGCATCAAGGAGCCCTAGCAAAACTGGAGTCAATGGGTATCCGGGGAAAGTCTCCGCTGTTTGGAGTCATACCTAGCACAAAGGAAGAAGGTTGTGATTGTTGGAGGTCAACCAACTCAGCTCCAGGATATCACTGCAGGAGTTCCTCAGGGTAGTGTCCTAGGCCCAACCATCTTCAGCTGCTTCATCAATGACCTTCCTTCCACCATAAGGTCAGAAGTGGGGATGTTCACTGCTGATTGCACAATGTTCAGCACTTTTCGTGACTCCTCAGATACGGAAGCAGTCCATGTCCAAGTGCAGCAAGACCTGGACAATATTCAGGGTTAGGCTGATAAGTGGCAAGTAACATTTGCACCACACAACTGGCAGGCAATGAACATCTCCAACAAAAGAGAATCTAACCATTTCCCTTTGATATTCAATGGCATTACCATCACTGAATCTCCCACTATCAACATCCTGGGGTTACCATTGACCAGAAACTGAAGTGGGCCAGTCATATAAATACTGTGGCTACAATAGCAGGTCAGAGATAAGGAATTCAGCTCACCTCCTGATCCCCAAAATCTGTCCATCATCTACAAGGCACAAGTCAGGAGTGTGATGGAATACTCCCGACTTGCCTGGATGAGTGCAGCTCCCACAACACTCAAGAAGCTCAACACCATCCAGGGCAAAGCAGCCCGCTTGATTGGCACTCCATCTACAAACATTCACTCACTCCGCCACCAATGCACAGTAGCAGCAGTGTGTACTATCTACAAGATGCACTGTGGAACTCACCAAAGCTCCTTCAACAGCACCTTCTAGACCCATGACCACTACCATCTAGAAGGACAAGAGCAGCAGGTACATGGGAACACCACCGTCTGCAAGTTCCCCTCCAAGCCACACACCATCCTGACTTGGAAATATATCGCTGTTCCTTCACTGTCACTGGGTCAAAATCCTGGAACTCCCTCCCTAACAGCACTATGGGTGTACCCACAACACATGGACTGTAGCGGTTCAAGAAGGCAGCTCACCACCACCTTCTCAAGGGCAATTAAGAATGTTCAATAAATGCTGGCCTAGCCAGTGATGCCCACATCCTGGAAAGAATAAAAAAAAGGAACAAGGTCATTCATCCTCTTTTGGCACTGGGTGACTGTCATCTTTTGCAGGGCGTTGGTGCTGACCACCAAAAAAAAAACGCTATTCATGGTGAGTCTATTGTTCCATATCCATATAAAGACAAAAGAGAACTTGCATTTGTATAGCACCTTTCACCTCCTCCTTCAAGTGCCATGCTCTAAGAGGTCATTTGCAGCCATGGACTTCCATTGGATTGGCCCATGATTATGCTTGGCAAAGCACCGTAGTGGTTTGCCACTGCCTTCCACAGTAGGGTCAACCAGGAAACTCTCTGACTCTTACCATCTGCATATTGGAAGGACTTACAGGCTGATCTCCAACCTGCTTGCCATGTAATGAATACACCTTCCTTGGCCATCAAGGCCTGGAGTGGGGCTTGAACCCAGAGCTTCTGGCCTGGAGGTAGGGACACTACCACTGCACCTCAAGTCCTCCTTATTTATGACTTTTGGACTTCCAAATGTTGTTACAACCAGTTAAGTATTTTTGAAATGTAGTCATTGTTGTAATGCAAGAGAACAGCACCCCAAACTCACAGCCTCCAGCACCTAGCAGGAGGGGCAGGGAATGCATGGGAATGCCATCACCTCCAAGTTCCCCTCCCAGTGACATAACATTTTGACTTGGAAATATATCACTGTTCCTTCATTTCCCACTGGGTGAAAATCCTGGAACTGCCTCCTTAACAGTGCTGTGGGAGAACCATCACCATGTAGCCTGCAGCAATTTAAGAAGGCCCTTCTTAAGAAGGGATCACGCTGATAACACCACAACATTTTTCTTTACTCTGATCCCTGAAAACCCAAACTCTCCATTCCTCCGACTCAGCCCTGTTGTCCTTCCCTTCACCCCAATATTACCAGCCTTGTCTTCAGCAGTCTAGGCCACATACTCTGGAATGCTCTCCCTAAACTCCTCCAACTCTCCAATTCCTCCTCCTCCTCCTCCTTTCAAGATCTTCCTAGAATCGCTACAAGCTTTTGCTCATCCCCCACTAGCGGCTCAGTATCCATCTTTTCCTTACAGCTTTGTAAAGTGCCTGGAGGTGGCTTTCTGTGTTAAAAGCACTTTATGAATACAAGTTGCTGTCGTTTACTGCCTTTTTCTGTCGTTATATTGCACCAGTGTAACACGTGGATGGTGTGAGACTAACCTCTGAATCTATATTATTAGTCTTGCATCAGAAATAGCTTTACATTGACACAAGGCTTGTATTATGATTGGGATTTAATAACTAATGAATCAATAAATAAGCAGAACCTAAAGGAGATAATCTAAGCTATCAGTCATTAGTAGCACTATCACCTCAGAATCTGTAGATTCATGTCCCACACCAAAGATTTGAGCCGATAATCCAAGCTGACTCTTCTGTGTGATACTGAAGGAGTGTTGCACTGTCAAAGGTGCTGTCTTTCAGAAGAGACTTTAACCCAAGGCACTGTCTGTCCTCTCAGGCAGATATATAACATCTCACAGCACTATTTAAAGTGCAGGAGAGTGCTCCATCATGCTCTAGCCATTACTTCTCCCTCACCATTACCACCAAAACAGATAATCTGGTCATTTATCTCATTGCCATTTGTGGGAGCTTGCTGTGCACAATTTGGCTGCCACATTTCCTCCATTCCAACAGTAACATTTCAAATATACTTCATTGGCTGTAAAGTGCTTTGAGATGTTGTGAGGATGTGAAAGGCTCTATATAAGTGCAAGTTCTTTCTTACCTTTCTAATTAAGGGTGGTTGTGTCATAAATTAGACCCTGTGGTGACTGACACCACACAAGGGCTTGAAGTCAAGAAACTGTACCAGTCAGCAGGACCGGCATTTTGCAGAGTATAATGCATTCTCTAGCAGCCCTGTTCCTGCAATGTTAGCTACTGTAACCTTACTGAAGGTACAGTATCACTGCAATCTGAATCCAGATTCAGGGACAGACATGATTTAGGAGCGATGTAGAGTGGGAACGCTGAGGAGTCTGACTCTGCTTTACTCAAGAGCCTGCTATGCTCTACAGCAGCTTTACACACTTACACATTTGATGTTGGTGTGAGGCTGAATCTGCTTTCCACTGACCCTGAATTGGTCACCACCACCCACCCCCCACTCCCCCTCAGCCACAGGAAGGACAACCAATCTGGGAAACCTTGCCACTGGAATTGCATTTTGGCTGTTGTATTGAAACAAAATGTATGCTACATGGGCTGAGTGGCCTGTTTCTCAACTGCAACATTCATTCAAGTAGAAAATTGGCTGGCCAGCCCCCCACCGCGCCAGTGCCCCTTACTCCGGGAACTGATCTGCTGGTAACTAGCATTTGTCTTTTGTTAACTGAGGATCACTGCAACACTGGCAGTGTCAGGACCTTTGTTCACTCTTCACTGGCTGGCTCTTTGCACCTCACCATGGTCAAAATAAGGAACCACTCTGTGCATTAGCAAAACCTTACAACTGAACAATTTCTGTACTGCGAGGAAGGTAATAGATTAGCTGAATCTTGCTGGCAAGCTGTACTTTAATTATTTTAATTTAGTTTACCTGATAGATTAGAAAAAAAAGACCAATTCTTAAAAAAAAGAAACACAGTTTTATATATTCTTCACTAGTTTATGATCATTCAACACATATCCCATCCTCTTGTATATTGAGAGTTCTCCATTTTGTTAATCTGGTCGTGTTTAGCACTGGGCAAATCAATGACCTGAATCACAAAGAATCAACCTCATGCAAAATGCTAATTTCTTCACTCGTTTAGCTATTCAATATTGCAGTCTTAGAAAATTGATGCCTTTAATGAGTTTTAGGAGCCAGCATCTCAGCTACACTCCACTTGGCCTGACCTTTCTCCTCTGGTTGGTTGTGATATTGGGGAAAGAAAGAAGAGACAGCCACTACAAAATATCTTAGCACCCTTGACAATTTTAAAGAGGCATTTCAATCACCTTACCAACTTTATTGGATGGTCACAAGCTTGGTTTCTATAACTGGTCACGCCAACATCCTTGAATAATATATTCCAATAAGTTGCATAGGAACAGCAATTTATTGGGTGTTACCCTGGATAATCTACTTATGTGAGTTTAGTTGTTCAATTTGCAAATAGGAAAAGACCATCAAAGAGGATCTTTTATCCCCTTAGTTTATAGCACTTGAAGCAACCGTGGGCAATGGTTAGCAGGGGCTGCTCTTCCATCAATAAACACTCCCAGTAAAGGATAGCTTTCACAAACATTTCTCACTCCCCAACAGCATGACTGTTACCAGCTCTGAGCAACTGCAGTCCTTTTTGTTCCCTAACAGCTCCAACCTCTGCCTTGATGTATGTCAAAGTCCTGCATTAGCATCTCTCTCAGGATTGCAACACTCTACCTTAGCTTGTATATACTGCAGGAGGTTAAAGATCAGCAACGATGACGCAGCTAGAAGGACAATCAAAACCGCAGGCACAATAAGACTCAGGATTAGTTCTCAAAAGTTTACCACCTCTACAGAAGCTCCATGACACCCTCCCCCAGTACTGCACCAACGGGTTAGCCTTGATTCTGTGCTCAAATCCATTGGGGGTGGGGGGGAGGGGGGTTGGGGGTTAAATCCACAATCTTCTGACCCTCCTGCCATTTGAGACAAGGCTGAACACCAAGTGACATGAAACTACGCTCAGCTGTACCATTCCTGATCTCTGTCCTGTGACCCCCCTGGCTGTAACTTGTGTCTTTGATTACCATAGGAGGACAAGGTCAAGCAAAGACTTAAAATGACACATTGCGCTATTTGTTCAGATGTACACATGATAAACAGTCAAGTGGGCAGCATGAGTCACTGCATTTAGGAAAGGAGAAATAAAATGGAGTAAATGAGAGGGAAAATTCGAGAAGTGGAAAAGCATCACTCAAAGCTGAAGTAATTTTTTCAGTGTCTTACACAGTTTTCTTTCTTTGAGGAAAAGTAGTTATGCTGTCTCTTGTCTGTTTGACTATTCAGGCTGTAATTGCCTGTTAAAACCTCCTGTATTGATGTGACAGCTTTCATGATCCTTGGGTTTTTCTAACAAGATAATTCTAATGGTGATGCTTGCCAAAGAAATAATGCTAACAAAAGTGTCACACAAAAGGAGAGTGGATGGTTTAAAAAGCATTTACCATTGGCAATGAGGAAAATGTTAATGAATAAATCTTCCCTGCATATTTGCCATTTGTTCTTAATAACCGCCAGATCCCATTACTGAATAAAGGTTGATTCATCTGCCTCGAATAAAAAAAATCACCAGGAACATTCCAGAAGGCCCAAATCATGTACCAACACAATCAATGATCCCACCCTGCCGTTCGCTGCAAGGTCAACACAATATCACAAGGTCGATCTTCAAAGATTTTCACAAAGGCTGAATCAGGGGGGAGAAATGACAGCCTATCAGCTAAAGGACATAGCGGCCAATGAGGAGACAAGAAGTGGAGTGTGTCAGAGAGTGATGGAGGGAGTGTATCAGGAGTGATGAAGGGAGTGTGTCAGACAGTGATGGAGGGAGTGTATCAGGGAGTAATGGAGGAAGTGTATCAGGGAGTGATGGAGGGAGTGTGTCAGTGAGTGGTGAAGGGAGTGTCAGTGAGTGATGAAGGGAGTGTGTCAGAGAGTGATGGAGGGAGTGCGTCAGGGAGTGATGGAGGAAGTGTATCAGGGATTGATGGAGGAAGTGTATTAGGGAGTGATGGAGGGAGTATGTCAGTGAGTGATGGAGGGAGTGCGTCAGGGAGTAATGGAGGGAGACTGTCAGTATTTGATGTGGGTGGGGGGGGGGGTGGATTTTAACCTGGGTGGGACTGGGAATGGGTGATTGGTTACTCTCAGCAGATGTCAGGAAGCTGAGACTTCTACCTTCTACATCAGCATATTCGGTTGTGTATATGGAGGATTGCCAATTATAATGGCTTGGATTTTCGTTTCTCAGTAGTGGTGAATGCTGAGATATTTACTGCGATTGAGAAGGGTAACAATGGCACTGCAACTCCTGGCGATCTTGCTGATACCAAAGTCTGGACGTTGCAGTGCACCTCAATGGACTCCAGAGGAGTAGTTATGCACAACTTGCACAGGTCTTTACATGTGAGGAGTTAGGGCTGATAATCAGAGGCATTAGTCAGCAAAGACTTCAAAGTGAAAAGTAAATTTAAAACAGACATATTTGAATGGCCTTGTTTATTCTAGGGGTGATCATCTATCAGGCAGGGTAGATGAAAATATCAGCCATAAAAATACAGTTCTTCACAATTCACTGCCATGAATGAAACAGGGTTACAAACAAAGTCTGGCTGCCCCCGGCCTTCTCTACCCTCACTCCCCATCTCGACTCCCTGGGTTCCTCTTCCCCACACCCCTCAAAAAGACGGTCAGTACCTTGCACCTTCTCTGCTGCTGCTCAGGAAACCTCCTCTTCGTCAACAGGCCCGAGGCTCAGCACCTGCGTCCAGCTGAACAGAGTGTGGACGGTCCTGCATCCTCCGATGGAGACTCTCCACTGCTATCGCCTGTCTCCACCACCTCCTCTTGCTCCCTTGTGTTGTGTGAGATACCAGGTGAGAGCTGTCTTCCCAGGCCCACCAAGGTGGGTGTGTGTATTTGATGGTCAGCAAGAGTCTAGAGATGGTGCAGCCTTAGAGTCAGTGACCTCCTCCGAGAGCTGTTTGTCCTCCTCCAGCACCAGCTTCTGAGGGTACTTGAGGTTCTTGTGGGAGATAAAGACATGATCTAGAATTGCCAAAGTAAGAAGGTGCTGTGACATAATTGTGCACCTGAACATAATGATTCATTGGTTATTGGTATCAATTTAAGTGAGTGAGTGTAGTATGCAATGTTGCTCTGTTATATTTAATCCTGTCACCATGTAAACGGGAGCCTCCTATCTTCCCATCTCCGATGGCCAGGCATGCGGAAACCTGGCTTATCTCCAGGATGGGAATGACTACAGGGCCAGCTCTGGTTCCCTGCTTCTCCGTGTTCTGTGCTGTCTTCTCCTGCAAGGGGGGCACTATGACTGAGAGTAATGGAGTGTGTTCAGGGGACGCTTTGTTTCTGCAACGTTTGTGGAAGGTCACTGTGAGGGATTGATGTGACATTAAGATGCTGGAGGAGTGTCAGTGCTGGCTGGTCAGATGGGGATGTGAGAAAATGTATAGACAGAGAGCAATGGATGTACCTGCAAGGTAAGCTGGTACGAGGAACGATGTGCAGGAGTAGGCTTGGAAAGGCAGAGTGAGTGGGGTGGGGGGTTGGGGTGCAGTGGTGGTTAGATGCATCTCAGTGTATACTTGCACATTCCATGGCACTCACTTTTTCAGACATGACTGGGTCATTAAATCTCTTGCGGCACTGTACCCATGAGCGTGGCACCACACTCCTGTAGCCAACAACCTCAACCTTATCCCCCCAGGCCTCTTGTTCCCTATGACATGTTTTTCTCTCCCAGGGACAGGGAACAGGATCAGCCCGAAACAAAAACATAAAGTGCTGGAAAATCTCAGTCCGGCAGCATCTGTGGAGAGAGAAACAGAGTTAACTTTTCAAGTTCAATGTGACTCAGCCTGCTGGGCCTTGCAGCCCATAGCATCAACTCTAGGCAGGTACAAGTGAGGTGCTGCTGTGCAATGTTGTGAGTTGATTGCTGCAGTTTCTTGTTCTGTTTTATTGCCCGGACAATCCGTCATCCTAGTCGGACCCCTGTAAATATTTCAGCTGAAATCGACTCATGCAGCTCGCCATCGCGACCACCTCGCGTTAATTGGTCGGGATTCCTGGAATTCAGATGAGAGTGCAGTTAAAAAGCCATTAGCAAACAGGCTGCTGAAACACTTAGGTTTGCCACTAGCTGCTGGGCTTCCCGACTGCCAGCAGGTCGAAAAGTTAAAATCTAATAGAGTGTGTCAGCAAGTGATGGAGTGCTCCTGTCTCTGGCACTGTGTATAATGCTGACATAGTGGACTTACTACTTCATGAGGCCTGTCCTCTTATGAATTTGAGGATACTGCCCCCACCACCCCACCCCCCCCCACCCCCCACCACAACAAACTATTGCTCACCAATGGTTGCAGTGCACCTTGCCTTACAAGAAGTAATGCTTGGCTTCAATGGTGTCTACAGTCCCTGCAGAACATGGGAATGGATGCAGGCGATTGATGGTAACTTTAAACAAATTTGGCAATTCAACCGAACATGTATCAAGTAGACGATTGACGATTACAAGTACATCTGTCAATCTGGTTCGCGCTTACTGCTTGTCCGTGCCAAACCCACATACATCCTTACAGATCTTTCACTGCACTGCATCTCATGTGCACCTATATCTTAGCAGGAAGTGTACATGACAAGTATGTTTCACCTCAGAAATCCTTCACATATTTGGCAAAAGTGAAAATTTTCAAGACTTTGAACTTGAAACATACACTTAATTTACAGAAGATCATGGCATATAAGTTGACCAGGTGCATAAGACAACCCCATTATTTTGGCACCAAAATCATGTTTACTCAGCACATATATACTCGGCATATAAGTCAAACCCTCTTTTCAGCCACGACACGTTATAGTCGCATTAGTAATCAGCCTCAATTTTTCACCCCAGAAATGCATGTTTTCCTTACTTTACACTGTAAGTTGGCGCATGACCAACAAATAGGTGATAGGGCTGTGTTGTGAAGAAGATCCATGGGAGTTTAAGACGCGCTGACCCAGAGCAGACCACGCATGGCATGGTGAGTGACAAACAGAAATGAGTCCTCCAGCAAACAGGAGATGAATGAAACTGGTTTCAAGTTAAAAGTTGTAACATTTGCTAGCTTGTCAAATAACTGTGCTGTACCAAAGGAATTTGGTGTTAGTGAAAAACTCATACAAGAATGGAAGAAGAAGGAATCCACCTGAAGATGTCCAAGACCAAATGCGCCATCTGAACAGGGAGCAGCCACTGTCCAGATCCTGACAAGCAAGTGTAGGAATGGGTCCTCGAAAATCGTCAAAATGGTGACATTGTCACCAGAAATGCAATCCGTATATATGCATTTAAGTGGTCCAAATCAAACCATGAGTCCAGCAAAGATTTCAGCTAGTTGGTGTAGAATAAAGTGTTAATCCTAATGATAGTTGCTGAGCATGTGCGTAAGGAGCTATGTCCCAGTGATGTCACTCACTGAGAAGCATCTAAGGGAGTAGCTCCAGCTATTCCTTGGTCTTATTTTACCTTTGTAAATAGTTAACTTGTAAATAAATGCTTTTGAAGAAAAGACCATTGCCTCCAGCAAGATCTCTTCCACAGTAAGAAGCTAACGAATCCCAGGATAAACCCACGATAATAGATGTTGGCAGCAGTGACTAAACCCACAGAGAAACAGTAGAAAATGGTGGGAAAGGCCTCAAGTGAACCCCAGCAACAGTTCAGCTCAGCGGGTGAAGGACTTCTTGGCCAACCCAGCAGCCACACCAGAGATGACAAAATAACAAGGGCAGCCCGGTGACTGGAAAGACAAGCAGCACAGGAAAAGGTGACCTCAAACCAGAGTGCGAAATGGCTACTACTTTTCCCCTACTGAAATCATTTCAAAATATAGAGGGCACCAGACAGGTTGAGCAATGGTAAAATTGGCGAAGGTCTTGCA
Source organism: Cetorhinus maximus (assembly GCF_964194155.1). Taxonomy (NCBI): domain Eukaryota; kingdom Metazoa; phylum Chordata; class Chondrichthyes; order Lamniformes; family Cetorhinidae; genus Cetorhinus; species Cetorhinus maximus. The sequence continues at coordinate 49,080,241 of NC_135887.1, read as the reverse complement.
AGTAAAGAGAACAAAGATCACATGAGCACTTTGTTATACGCTATTGGAAGCATAGCGGACAGCATGCTGGTCAGGCAGGGAGCGAACGAAGAATCAGCCTCCTACAAGGATGGCATCAGAGCCTCGGACTCATACTTCAGTCTTCATAAAAATATTGTTGCTATAAAAATAGGGACAAGCCGAAGCTTTTCGAAATGTCTCTTTTCTCAGCAATGCTCAAGTTCTGTACCACCAAATGACTAAAAATATTGTTATTGAGGGAGCAAAGTTTAATCGGCGCAGTCAAAAACAGGGTGAAGGGATTGACTCATTCATCAATGAATTGTACTGCTTAGCCGAAAATTGTGAGTGTGGAACATTAAAGGACGATCTAATCAGAGATAGAATAGCTGTTGGCATTTTAGATGAGAATCTGACTTCTTACAATCTCAGGAAGATTTAAATTTAAGCAAAGCTGTGCAACTGGCCAGACAGGCTGAAGAGCGGAGGCAGAATAAGGCTTTTGTTGGAGATGCGATGGAAATTTCCCACGAACAGCCCAATGAAGTTGTTCAATTTGTGGGTTGTAAAACCGATAGTAGAGCAAGGCAGCAACCAGTGTTTTCCAAATTGCCGGCTTTGGCGAGATGAAGATCCACAGGCAGGAAGAATATCCCGTCCGAATTGCACAGTGCCATGAGTGTGGCAAGTTAGGCCATTTTAAAGTGGTCTACCATTCCAGGAAATGTGTGCTTACAAGACAGAAGGAGAAATCTGTTAGAGGAACCTCCATTCAAGAAACTCAAGTTGACTCAAAATGCTGTGAATAGACAAAACTCCATCCTACGAATGCAGGACGACATCGTAGATCTTTCATTTCTCTTCGAGGAGAGGCTAGATGAAATGGGAGACAGGTGCACTAACAGGTACGGCAAGTTTGCTCTTTGGGAAAGAGTGGAAGAGGATGATAACCAAGATGCCATTGACATCGATGATTTGTCGCAGGAGGAGATCCTGAACCTTGCTTTATTTTTTGAAGACAACATACGCTCTGCTGAAGTTCCAGAGAGCTCATTGATGAGCAAACTCACACCAAAGAGAGTGCGCAAGCTGAACCACTACTTACAGAAAGAAAAATCCCTACAGGACAGTCATCACTTTATCTTCAGAACATTTTTCATCCTTCCCTTCGTCCATCTGATTGGTTTGTGGATGAGGCTTTACATAATACTTCCTTCGTTGCAGCAGTAGAAGTTTGTAGAGCCTCTACAACTGTACAAATCTTCACAGGAGCTGAATGAGTTTCATTGTTTCAAGTAACAACAGCCAGCAGTCCAATCTTTCCCCAGGGTACCAAGAAGAGAAAGGAAAAAGAGAAGAAAATGAAAGTCTATGTTCATCACCTTTATACTGCAGATTAGAAGCAGAAATCTCTGTCCGAGGAGGTCAGTGCCATCCAAGGAGAAGATTCTGGAGACCATACGCCCTACACATCCTCAAAGAGAGCTGAGAATGATTGACGCCACTGGTGCAAGAGACTGAGAGGGAAGTATGTGAGAATGTGTGTTTAATAGTATATGGATAAAGACTCAGGCGGAGGTGTAAAGCAAAGGGGTAACTCTTATGATAGCTACTGAGGATGTGCATTAGGAACTAAGTCACAGTGATGTCACTCACTGAGAGGAGATGAGTGTGAAGCATCTCAGAGAGTAGCTCCAGCTAAGTCTTGGTCTTATTTAACCTTTGTAAATAATTAGCATGTAAATAAATGTTTTGAGCAAAATACTATTACCTTCAGCAACATCTCTTCTAAAGAAAGAAGCCAACAATTCCTGTGATAAGCCCAGAATAACAGAGTTCATGTAGCTGCTTTCTGGAACAAACAGTCTAATGTTGCGATAGAAGACCAAGATCGCTCAGAGACCACCAAGAGACCTCAATGCAAAATTTGGCAGTTTCCAGCGGTTCACCATCAGAGAGCAGCAAAAATATGATTACCAATTAAGTCACATCGGCAACACAGATGAAATGCCCATCAATGTCGATATGCCCAGCAGCTGAACTGCGGAGTGGAAAAATTCGAAAACAGTTCCAGTGAAAACGATAGGACATGAGAAGTCAAGTTTCATGGTGGTACCAGACTGCATGGCTGACAGAACAAAATTAAAGCCCATGGTGATTTTCAAATGTAAAATGTGTGGTATGAGCATTCCCGCAGCCTATGTAAAGATACAGCTTATTAATGTGGATCATATTAAGCTCCTATATAACTAATGAGATCAGGAGGCACCTGCAAATAGATAACGCCCACATGAAGAAGAGTCATACAGACTCGGAACGTTAACTCTGTTTCTCTCTCCGCAGATGCTGTCAGGCCTGCTGAGTTTTCCCAGCATTTTTTGTTTTTATTGCTGTTATACCAAGGGATCTAACATCAATAGTTCAAACTTTGGATGCATGCCTCAACAAGACATTCAAGGATCGTGTTCGCGCTGAATGGACAGGTGGATGGTTGATGGAGAAAAACCATTCACAAAGAATGGAAATATGCATGCTACCCTGCTTGATGTTTTGTGTGGTTTCATTATCAAATTGTGGGATGCTATTAGTGCACAAAGTGTCATCAGGTTATTCAAAAAGGCAAAATATCCAATTCAATGGATGGAGAGGAAGATGATTTGATGTGGAGGGATGATTCTGAAAGCGAAAGCGCCAAACCTAATCCAGAGTGGGATCCTTATGATGATGTCATAGCCAAACTGACTCAGAATGAATTCAATGAACTCTTTGCATCGGATGCCAAAGACAATGAATTTGGTGGTTTTAAAACACTTTGATTGTGGTTAAAGGTATCTTTGTACAATTAATGCATTCAATATAGTGTGCCACATTAATTAATTATGAATTACCAAAGTTATGTTTTTTTCACATTTCAAAATGATGACCACCTACACCCACACTGGTGGTTCGCAATTCAAACTCAACATATAAGTCAATCTCGTATTTGGAAGGATTTTTGGAGGCTTTGAAAGTTGACTTATACGCTGCAATCTATGGTAATGATATAAGGCAGAGATATCACTTGTTAAACGGAGCTTCCGGGTGGATTTTCTGTGCCTGCTGCTGTCGGGCGTGCTCGGTGGCGTGAGCGGACAATATGGCGAAAAGGCCAAAAATCAGTTTCACGACATCGTGAAACCTAGTTGCGATCGTCCGCTCAGCCCATTGATGGCGGGCCGCATTTCCCACTGTCGGACTTTCGGAAACTCATTGTAGTACATCTGCATATCACTTTAAGGCTAGCCCACCAGAATCAGCCCCCCTGCTGGACGGTGTGATTGCATGACAGCATTTATAAGGCAAGCACTTAGCAGGTTGCACTTCAAGGGGAACTCGGAGGTGAGTGCATGGTAACATTATGCAGCGCTCGCAAGGGTCACCTGCTGGACTTCAAGGCTGAGGCGTGTTGGGGGCGGGGGGGTGCAAAGGCTGCCCTGCGGTTGAAGGTGGTGCACAAGCACATGCGGGGTAGAGTGAAGGAGGGAAGCGGCCATGTATTAGGGAAACCTTGTATAAAGTGACCATTCCTCTGCAGCTGAGACAGCTCAGACACAATCACATTGAAATGCTTGGAGTCAGATTTCTGGTTTCTCTGCCCATTCAAGCAACGCAGAGGCATGAAATTGCCACCAAGTGCTTTTCACCCCTTGGCCACAGACTGCAAACTAATGAGTGTTTTAGTGGACTGCAGAACAGTTGGACGACTGGACAAGTTGTACAATCTCCTCGCTAAAGCTGGCCGTGGAGCAGTCACTGGTGGAGGCGCTCACAGCCCCTTACAATGTTGGAATCCCGGATTGGACCAGTCTCCCCCATGGTTCAAGCTAACTGTGCAGCCTTGCAGTGCGGGTTAGGAGTATGTCTGCGCCTGAGCTGAGAGCACAGCATGCAGTCCAGTGGGCAAAGCTGCTGTCAATCGGTCAGGTGGAGTGGGCGGAGGTGGGTGGGGTTTCAGGCAGCCATGCAACGCACTAAACTCTGGCCATCCAAGTGGTGGCCGGCACTCTCCAGGATGCGTTAAGGGGCCTCCAGACTTAACCAAGTGAGGTTCTTAGAACACCCAAGCTAACCCACGAGTCTCTCTCTTTCATCCTGCAGGAGGAATACATCAGGAGCATGGAGCCTGGTGACCTAGCTGCATGCCTCATGGCTTACACTGAGCGGAGACGACGGAGAAGAAAGTGACGTAGGCACTTGGCTGTGCAGAGGGAGGAGCAGCACCCTCAGGAAGAAGGGCCAACTGGCACTCCCACACACACCACAGAAGAGCCAGAGTGAGACGTCGCTGATCAGCATCTAGCTAGACCCAGGGCCTACAGATGCTGCCTTTCGTTCCTGCAGATGACCTAGAACCAGTGTCGCCGAAGACTGCGCATGTCTAGGGAACTGGTCAGTCACATCTGCCACCTGCTGCAGGATTTGGCGCCATGGGGACATGGAGGGCATCCACTGCCAGTGGCTGTGAAAGTGACAGCAGTGCTCAATTTTTACACCAGCGGCTACTTTCAGGGCTCCACAGGTGGCCACTGTGGGATATTACAAGCTCCACTCGCAAATGGATGCCATCTTCGCGAGGGCACACAACTTAGTGCATTTCGCCCGGTACCTGGACTGCCAGGATGCAAGAGCGATTGGATTTGCCCAGATCTCAGGTTTCCCACAGGTGCAGGGTGCCATCGGCTGTACTCACATAGTGCTCAGATCTCCATCACAACAAGCAGTCAACTATGTCAACTGCAAAGGCTTCCATTCGCTGAATGTTCAGCTGGTGTGCGACCACCACAAACACATCCTGCAGGTCTGCACTCAGTTTCAAGGGAGTGTCCATGACTCCTAGACACTCAGTCAGTCACAGATTCTTGGAGTCTTCCAGGTTCCACAGAAGATGCAGGGATGGCTCCTCGGGGACAAGGCCAGAGGCCGTGCCTGTGACATCTGTGCTGCGGCCTCAGACTGCAGCAGAGCGACAGTAAAACAAGGCTCATGCTGCAACTCGCAACTTGGTGGAGCAGACCATCGGGATGCTGAAAATGAGGTTCCAGTACCTGGACTGGTCTGGTGGAGCCCTGCAATACAGTCCACAGAGGGTGTCACACATCATCGTCATCCACTGCACCCTTTACAAACCGGTGCTGCAATGGGCTGCAATGGCTGAGGAGGAGATGGAGGAGCTCGAGGTCTCCTCAGATGAGGGTGAGGAGGTCCTCGAAGGTGACAATGATGGGGATGAGGCCTTCACGCTGCCCAGACGAGGCAGGCTCACTCGGGAGGCCTTCATAGCTGCTAGATTTGTGGAGGATGATGATGATATGCAGTGAGGAGACACCATAGATCCTCACATTGCATCTATGAATGTTTGAAACCAGCCTGGCTTATGGCAGCGCAAATACCCACTGTGAGAATGCTCCTGTCATAGAAATGTGGTGGAGGCCCTAATAGTCGCTCGATTGCGGGAGGATGATGACAACATGCAGTGAGGACACGCCATAGATCTTCACATAGCCTCTGTGAATGTCTGACTCCTGTCTGGCCAAGGGCAGCTCGCTTGCACTCTGTGATCAGGGTCATATCATGGATGCAGCCATGAAACTTTAAAACATCTGATCCTTTGCCTGCCTTCAGCACCTGAGCCCTTCAGGAGCACAGTGCCACTAGTCACAGATACTAAAGAGATAGGGACCAGCCCCACCTTAAAGGTGCTGAGAGCACACAGAGAGAATGAGAGAACACTGTGGCACTTGCCCACTACATTCTGGCAGCAATGACAAGCACCATCGAGGTGCAGGCATCAGTAACGTGTCCAGGGAGTGTGAGGTCGGACCATTACTTTGGTCTGAAGGCTGCACAAAGCACAGGGAAGAGGCCCTGGAGTGAGACACCTGCCTTTATCTTGTGCAGAAGGGTTTCACATCTGAGTGACAAGGACGCTGCTCATCAGAACAAGGAGCCATAGGCAGGGAGACATTCTTTGGAGTTTATTGACAATAGTGAAGATTATGTACAAGTGACTAACACCTGTGCCCAGGCTGTACAGCTACATCTTCTTAACTTTCCTAATCCTGCCACTACATCTTGGTGCTCCCCCGACATCCACAGCGGAGGTGGAGGCAGCCTGCTGACTGTGACACTCTGTCTGTGATGACCTTGACGGACGTCCTCTGGAGGGCTGACACCTGGAGGGCCCCGGCCTACTTTCAGGGTCCTGCTGTGTGGCAGTGGCACCCTCCTCGGTCTGTGGAGCTGGAGCTACTGAGGTCACAGGAAGAGGGGATTCGGATGGGCCGGACTCTCCTGGAGTCATCTGGGTGGATGGCCCTGGGATGTGCACCTTCTGGTCCTCCTCCCTATGGGTGCCCAAGGGCCCCAGGCTGACTCCTTCAGGAGAAGGGGTAGCTGGAGTGAGATCGAACTGCCCCACAACCCTCTCATGTACGTGCTGTTGGAGGCCAACTATGGCATCAGCGATGGAGTTCAGCCCGCGCAGCAGTGCAGGACTGATGTCCTGGACCAAGGCCTTCATGGCGATCACCATCCTACCAGTGTTGACCTCGGTGCGTTGCAATGCCGGCGCTATCACCTCAGGCGGACGGACTACTCCATCATGCCTTGCAATCTGAGGAGTGCAGTGGACATCCCTTCCTGATGTTCTTGAGCTTGTCTTTGCAGCTCCAGCAATTGTGACATGTCCAAGTCCAGAGGCTCGTCATCTGACTCAGACTCAGCAATGTTCTGGCCTCCAGCAGTCCTCCGAGTGCTAGAATCCTGGGAAGTCCCTGTGTCCACCTGCTGTGGATCAGAAAGTGCAATGTGCTCATCAGATTGTAATCCCAAGGCTACTCTAAAGCTAGGTCCCACCGAGGTGTGTGTCTCTGCGCTGGTGGAGGGTGTGGGTGAGCGCTGTGACAGGACTTCAGGGAGGGTACCTCCATATTCCTATTCAGAGGTTTCTTCGGGGCTTGATTGGTGGCCCTGGGTCATGGACTCCGTTAGTTGTTTCCCAGATGTGCCTGCGGAAGCAAGGGGAGATAATTAGTGCATGGCAGTGGCCTGTGAAACAGGACACATCACTCACAGCATGGTTGTCTGATGGATGTTGCACTGCAGGATCCTCACTTGGTAGAGCACTGCCGACCTCACCGTCAGCACAGGACTGGACCAGATCGTCGCCGACCAGCTGGATGGCTCTATTTCCAAAGTCCGTGAGGACCTTGATTTCAGGCATTCCACCACTGGTCTGTAACCTCTGCCTTTTGCTGTGTGCCAGCTTGTCCTGCTTGAATAGAGATGGAGAGAGTGTTAGCAGGACGCCTGCCAGGCCAGACGTATGTATGGGTGGTGAGTGGTCCCATGGATGGGATGAGGACAATGAAGGTGTGTGTGAGAGAGTGAATGGTGATGTCCCTTGCACTGGCAGTGAGCGTGGGCCCTGTGGGTGTGTGATGGGTTTGTGAGTGTGAGAGTTGAGAGTGATGAGAAGAGTGACTTACCCTGGCAGAACGGAGGAGATCATTCATCCTTTTGAGGCCCTGGGTGGCTGTCCTTTTTTGCAGGACGGTGGTACTGACCACCACTGCCACCACCTCCCAAGCCAGATTAGTGAGGATGCTGACCATCCTGCGGCCAGAGCGGGGGTAGAGGACATCACGGCGAGCCTCCACTGTGTCCAAACAGCGTTCGAGGGACACTTCATTGAACCTGGGGGTTCAGTCTTTTTGCCTTTCGGGGCCGTGTCTCCTGTGCAGCAGCCCTGGGCTGGAAGCACTGAGAGGTGTGCACGTGGCTGCACTGTAAATGTGGTGCCTGACGTGATAAAGCGGCCAGGTGATGGCGTGGTGGGCGAATGAGAGCCCACCCACCATCAAAATGGCGTATTTCCCGGGAATGCATAATTAATGCGGCGGGACTGGGATGATATGGCGTGAGAAGCCGCTATTGAAGCCGACGGGTAAAACATTGTTTTCCCTGCCTGCTACTGCACTTAGTGCAAATCTGGGATGATTCCGCCCTCTGTTAAATTTTGTGAACTTGTATTTGACTAAATCCCAGTATCAGCCTTGGTTCAGTCTGTTGTAATCTAGCCTCTGAGCCAGAATATTATGCAAAATATCCAAGCTGATACTTTAGTGCAGTACTTGGGGTGGTGCTGTCATTCAGATAAGACACTAAACGTCTCAAGAAAGGTCCCCCAGGGTCTTTTTGCTGTTTGTGGAATCTTGCTATGTGCAAATCAGCTGCTGCAAGTCCTGTTTTAGAATAGTGACCACACTTCAAAAGAACTTGATTGGCTATGAAGTGCTTCGGGATGAAAGGTCATGAAAGGCGCTATATAAATGCAAGTTCTTTTTTTTTCAGCATCACACTGAGCTTTGACTGATTACATTAGGCTAGTCCAAAAAGACCTGCTGGTCATTCAGTTTAAAGAAAAACATTGCAGAATGAGCTTAATAGTCTATTAGAAAAGCAATGTTGGAGCTTTAACTGTGTTTGACAGGCCAGGATTTTAAGGGAATTTAATTGTAAACATTTCTGAGAATTCTCATATTGCTAAAATATGATGGCTGTAATCTCTCCATTCGACTTGCTGGAGGATATAAATTCAGGTCCCTGGAGATTGCAGCTGAATATTCTTTATTGTGTTTCCAGGTAATAATACCTTGTCTGCACATTCAACACAACAACAGGACTTGTATTTCCTTCTGCTATTTCCCCAGAAACAGGCAAACTATTGGTTCATTAGTATCCATTACTCTCTTACTATTGGCTGGCTTTTGATACATGACAAGAAGATTTGACTTATGCTCCAGATCCAAACAGAGATTCTCAACTGAAGCATTTGTTTGATGGCTCACAATAGTTTGTACATCATTGGGCTATTTAACCCCCCGAAGACCATGAACAGACAAAGTTTCAGTTTTACTTTTTTTGTGTGATATAATCCCGAAGAAGATGGCGTATTTTGCTTTATTTTAGGGATGCCAGTGTCTGGTTCATTCTGATCTATATGGGTGGATGGTGAAATACATGAGGTACTGTGGTAGTTATGCTTGTTGCTAGAGGACACATATTTAAAGTATGTGTGCCCCAGTGATTAAATGTGTATTTAGCAGTGATCGGCACAGAGGGTAAAAAGAGGGTTTTGTCAGTAAGCTGTGCTCCTACCACAGCCCGAGTGTAGAATTCCATTCAGTGTTCACCAATTGAAAGAGCAAGACTCCGTGTGCAGGAATAAACATAAACAAAGGCGACAGAACATTGAACTACTTTGCAAAACAACAACAACCAGCATATATATAAAGCGTTAAACATAGTAAAACGCTTCACGGGAGTGTTATCAGGCAAAAATTGACACTGAACAGTGTATCAGGATGGGTGATTGACCTGAAATGTTAACTGTTTCCCTTTCCACAGACTCTACTTGACCTGCTGAGTGTTGCCAGCATTTTCTGTTTTTGTTTCAGTTCTTCAATATCTGCAAAATTTGACTTTTGTTAAAGAGATGTAAAGAGTTAAGACCAGTGGCCAAAACCTTTGTCAAACAGGTAGGTTTTAAGGAGTTTAAGATTCTAGATTTATGTCAGACTTGTTCCACTCGCATCATTTTTAAAAAGCAGTGTGGAATAGAGACAATTTACCTTGACAAGATAGACTCTGAGGGTCAGGTGACCTTCTTACATGTTTTCTGATTCATGTCTGGGCATGTCTCTAGGAAGTCACTTAAAATGCAAACGACTTTCCCCAGGTGCTGTTGACTGACACTTTCCATTTCGATTAAAGTGACTCAGAGTAACAATACCTGATAGAGTTGCTAGCCTCATGGAGATGAAAATGTAAAAAAAGATATTTGGAGGCCATTCATACCCAGTATGTTGATGAGAAATCAAATATTCCCCATTGTTTGACAATTGCTTAGCCCAACAAACCATTTGCGTGGACAATGGGAATACCAATAGTGTGACATGACAAGAACTGGCTTGTGGTGTGAAAGACCTTATGCGTTCACAAGGACAGCCCAGGGCAGGCAGCCTAGGATACAAAGACCACAAGGAAGGATATCTTGCCTGGAAAAAAGGAACAACCCTGTCTAGAAATTCAACCACAGGTAGAGAAGTGGGGTTATTCTTTACCTGCAGACCTATTTTCACCACAGGGGCTCGACCACAACTTCAACGAGAAAAGCCAGAACCTGCTGTTCCAAGAAGTAACCCACTGTGAGTTAATCGCCAGAAAGTTCCAACCTCTATTGTCTTCCATTAACTAAAAGAGGCCTGCAACATATCCAACTACCACCCTGAGAACTGATAGTAAAATGGACTTTTTGCACTCTTTCAGAAATATAAGTGCATGCTACTTCTTTTGTAAACATCTTTTCTTATGTGTGTGGGTCTTGTGTGAATGAGCGAGTGGGTGCTTTTATGCTTACATTTTGGGTGTTGAGAACATAGACCTTCATTCTTTCTTTCAATTTAAACATATGAGAAAGCCTGTCTTGTGTTTGTTCTTAAAAGTCATTGTACTCAAGGAGTTAAAACACTTCTCCTTTAAAACACATTTTGTTGCAGTTAGTCAAGAAATGGAAAAAGCGGGAACCATCCTATCATCTCTCCTTGTCCATAACTGCCTGACTTCAACAGTATGAGACGGGGACTGTCCATAATAATTTCGACAAATCTGTCAATGGGTTAAAATGACAATGGTGTTTTTAAACAATGAATTTAATGTGATACAGAACCATGTTATACCCTTAAGACACAAAAGCACTACTTAACCCAAAGAACAGACATGAATGACAGAAGAGTTAAATGACAGCTTAAAACTGAACGAGAAAGCATAAAAAAATGCTTAGCTTCACACATATCCTGATGTATAGGAGAGATGCAAAAGAACATCAGAGGGGCAAAACAAAAGAAGACATCTGTGATGGATATCCAAGTCAACACAAAAACTTTTGCAATGATCTAAGGATAAAGGTAAACAGCGGTAATGAACATAATTTGGTCAATGAAAATCAGGAAATGGCAACATGTTGAATCATACTTTGCATCATTATTTATTTTAGAGGATAAGGATAGCTGCCTGACATCCCCAGGAAAATAACATTGAAACAGGGATAGTGACTCACCGTAATTTCATAAACTAATAAACAACAATGAAGAAAATAATGTGTTATGCCCAATACGGGCAAATAGATATTATACATTGTTAAAGCTATTTTTAAAAGCCACATTTTTAAGGACTGCGCCCAGGGATCACCAGGCTTCTCTTGTGGATTAAAACTACTCTGTCTCCAGAGAGAACAAAAGAGTACATTACTGATTGATGTAACTCATTGTGGGTCAGACCAAAAGGTAAATGAAACCCATTGACACCTCATTGTAATAAGATGGTCTGCCCTTCGAACACAAAGGCCTTTGGCAACTTGAAACCACAGGCATGAAAAGACACAGTCCAGAATGCTTATCAAATTGACCCACCTCCTTATTTGGACAATGATTCGGCACTTTCTACAAGATCACATGGTTATCTTTGCTCCCTAGTTTTAAAACATAACAGCAGGCTTCCAGCACAACTCCATCAGAGAGACAATGAAACACCATCAAAAGCCATCGGACTGCTGCAGTTAGCTAAACAGCCAAGGTACCCAACAGCAATACCTTGAAAGTGGAAGAAGGTTTCTCTTATATCCTGTTCCAACTTCAAGTTCAACTGAATGACCAACCTCTTGGCAGATGAACTTTAGGAACCTTCGCACTGAGAAATCTCTGGTTATCAAGGCCTACCTTCGAGCCAAAGCATCAACTTAACTAAGAAACATCAAGCCTGTGACAAAAGAGAGACTGAGATAAATTTCATTTTTATAATTATTGCTTTTATCTTCATCTGTATCTAATTGTGTGTGTGCATGTGTGTGTGAGAGAGAGATAGTGTGCTGAGTCAGGTGAGTGAGGCATTATGTTTTTGTTCACCTTTGGGGAAAGTGTGTAATAACTAACATAGTCTTCCTAATTTTAAATACACAAAAGCTTGCTGCTGGGTTATTAAAAATTGAGTCAACCGCTCTGAGAGTAAGAAACCACATTCATATCCATATACAAACATATTGATCATGGGCAATAAAAAGGAAACACATAAAATTTATCCATAATGAATGTCACTAAAGAATACAATTCCAATGTTTTAAAGGAGTAGATGAGAATATTACAAATACCCAACTATATACTTCAAAGCATTTTTGATTCAGGAAGAGTGGATCCTTTAGATTGGAAAATTGCTCTCTGCTAGACAGGGTACTAAACATTCCTGAAGACAAGGATTTTTTATATTCATTCATGGGATGATGCTGCTTAGGCCAGCATTTATTGTGCATCCCTAATTGCCCTTGAGAAGTGATGATGTGTTGCCTGCCTGAACTGTTGCAGTCCATGTGTTGTAGGAACACCCACAGTGCTGTTAGGGAAGGAAAGGTGTTCAGGAGAGAAGGCGAAGGAATAAAAGGTGGAAGAGCAACAATAAAATATTACAGTGCTGGAGAGAGAGGATATCCTAGAGGAATCAAGGGCAAAATCTATTTGGTTAGAGCTAAGAAACAATAGAGGTAGCATTATACAACTGGGTGTATTCTCTAGGCCAGCAGCTAGCAAGAAAGACATAGAGGATCAAATTTGCAGGGAAATTACAGAGAAGTGTAAGAATTGTAGAGAGATGATAATGGGAGACTTTAATCCTAAAATAAACTGGGATAGTCATGGCATAAAGGGTAAAGAAGGGGAAGAGTTTCTGTCATGTGTTCATGAGGTGCTGTGGGACATCAGCAATAGCAGAATTGTATTCACCCACAATCTGTAACCTCATGCCCTGGCATATGCCCCACCCTACCATTACTTTCACGCCAGGGAATCAACCGTGGTTTAATGAGGAGTATGGGAGACCACGCAAGGAACAGCACCAGGCATACCTAAAAATGAGGTGCCAACTTGGTGAGATTACAATACAGGACTATACGCATGCTAAACAGTGGAGACAGAATGTTATAGACAGAGTAAAACAGTCCCACAACCAACAGGTTGGATCTAAGCTCTGCAGTTCCGCCACATCCAGTCATAAATTATGATGGACAATTAAACAACATACTGCAGGCAAGGCTCCACAAACATCCCCACCCTTGTTGATAGGAAAGTCCAGTGCAAAAGATAAGCCTGAAGCATTGCAATCACCTTCTGCCAGAAGTGCCGAGTGGGTGATCAATCTCAGCCTCCTCCTGTGGCCCCCAGTATCACAGATATCAGCCTTCAACCAATTCAATTTATCCCACTTGATATCAAGAAACAATTGAAGGCACTGGATGCTGCAAAGACAACATCTTGATTATTAGTACTGAAGACTTGTACTCCAGTATTAGATGTGCCCCTAGCGAAGCTATCCCAGTACAGCTACAACACTAGCATCTGCCCGACAACATTGAAAATTGTCCAGGTATTACCTGTCCATAAAAAGTAGGACAAATTCATTCTGACCAATTACCACCCCATCAGTCTACTCTCGATCATCAGCAAAGTGATGGAAGGTGTCATGACAATGCTCACCAATAATTTGCTCACTGATGCTCAGTTTGGGTCTCACCAGGACCACTTGGCTCCTGACCTCATTACAGCCTTGTCCAAACACAGACAAAAGTCTTGGATTCAAGAGGTGAGAGTGACTGTCCTTGACATCAAGGCAGCATTTGATGTGTGATATCAAAGAAAAATAGAAGTCAATGGGGATAGGGGGAAACACCACTGGTTAGTGCCATAGCTAGCACAATGGTGGTTGTTGGAGGTCAATCAACTCAGTCCCAGGATGTTGCTGCAGGAGTTCCACTGAGCCAACTATCTTCAACTGCTTCATCAATGACCTTCCATCCATCATAAGGCCAGAAGTGGAGCTGTTCACACAGTATTCCATTCCATTTACAACTCTTCAGATACTGAAGCAGTCCCTGTCCATACACAGCAAGAACTGGACAACATTCTCATTTGGGATGATAAGTGGTAAGTAACATTTGCACTACACAAGTGCCAAGCAACGAGCATCTTGAACAAGAGAGAATCTAACCATCTTACCATGGTGTTCAACAGTATTACTACTGCTGAATCTCCCACTATCTTCATCCTAGAGGTTACCATTGACCAAAAAGTTAACTGGACCTGCCAGATAAATACTGTGTTACAAGAGCAGATCAGAAACTGGGAATTCTGTGGTGAGTAACTCACCTCCTGACTCCCCAAAGCCTGTCCACTATCTAAAAGGAACAAGTCAGGAGTGTGATGGAATACTCTCCACTTGCCTGGATGAGTATAACCCCAACAGCACTCAAGAAGCTCAACATCACCAAGGACAAAGCAGCCTGTTTGATCGGCACGCCTTCCACCAACTTAAACATTCAATCCCTCCATGGCTGGCACACATTGGCAGAAATGTGTGTCATCTACAAGATGTGCTGCAGCAACTTACCAAACCTCCCTCGAGACCACCTGTCAAGCCAGCAACTCCTTCTACATAAAGGAACAAGGGCAGCAGATGCATGGGAACACCACCATCTGCAAGTTCCCCATCAAGCCACTCACCATCCTGACTTGGAAATATATCATCATTCCTTCAGTGTCGCTGTGTGAAAATCCTGGAACTCCTTTCCTACTTGCACTGTGGGTGTACCTACACCACATGGACTACAGAGGTTCAAGAAGGTGGCTCACTACCAGCACCTTCTCCAGGGCAATTAGGGATGGGCAAAAAATGTTGGCTTTACTAGTGACTCTCACATCCCATGAAAGAATTAAAAAATGATTTTTCTTAACTAGTACGTTTCCAGTGTGACAAGGAAGGAGGCAATGCTGGATTTGGTTCTGAGGAATGAGATGGGTCAAGTGGTTCAAGTCTCACTAGGGGAACGTGTAGGGAAAAGTGGCCATAGTATCATAAAGTATAGATTAGCAATGGAAAAGGACAAGGAGCAATCTAGAGTAAAAATACTTAATTGGGTAATAACAAGTTGGTGGTTTGAGAACAAGCCTGACTGTTGAAATGAAAGGTTCAAAAGCAAAACTGTAAAGAAAAACTGGGCTGCCTTTAAACATAAGATGGTTCAGGTAGGGTTGAGATACATTTCCATAAGAGGGAAAGACAGGGCAAAGTCAGAGCTCCCTGGATGACAAAAGAGATAGATAGTAAAATGAAGCAGGAAAGAGGGAGTATGATAAATTCAGGTTGACAATATAAGTGATAACCAGATTGAATATAGATAGTTCAGAGGGGAAATGAGAAAAGAAATAGGAAAGCAAAAGAGAGAGAGCATGAGAAGAGACTGGCAGCTAACATAGAAAGAAATCTAGAAGTCTTCTATGGACCCATAAATAGTAAAAGGGTGGTAAAGTTGGCAGATGGGGCTGATGAAAAACCAAAAAGGCGATCTAAGATGAAGGCAGAGGCACTAAATGAGTACTTTGTATATGTCTGTACCAAGAAAGAAGACGTTGCCAGAGTCATAGTGAATGAGGAGGTAATAGAGATACTGGATTGTGGTGAAACAGGAAACGAACCTAATTTGAAACCACCCCCTCCTGGTTTTAATAGGACTGCATGTACTTATTTCAATAGTCATTCTATTTTTAACCCCGGTGCTTCCAGGAAACTCAACAGCTTAAAGGAGGCAAAAGGGGCTAAATCTATCAGGTAACTTTCTTTCCAGCACTGCCTATATGCCAGGGAGAACAGGAGCTTCCTCCAGGCCCAACATCTAGCCTGGAAATCAGTAGGATAGGACTTTAAACTAATTAGTGGGGGGGATGGCTCAATTGAAGGGAAGTTTAAAAAATCAAAAAAAAAATGAGAGAGCAGAGAATAGTGAAGAGGCGAATGATAATCAAAGTGTGACTGGAAGGGGCAGAAAATATAAGCAGAAGAATGCAGCAGAAATTAGAACCAGAATGAGTAATAATGATAAAAAGTCGAAGCTTAAGGCTCTTTATTTGAATGCACACAGCATTTGTAACAAGGTAGATGAGTTGACGGCACAAATAGAAATAAATGAATATGACTTGATAGCTATTACAGAGATGCAGTTGCAGGGTGACCAAGACTGGGAACCCAATATTCGAGGGTGTTCAATGTTCCAGAAAAATAGGAAAAAAAGGAAAAGGAGGTGGGGTAGCTTTGTTAATAAAGGAAGGTATCAGTACAGTGGTGAGTAGTGATATAGGTGATGTAGATCGTGATGTGGAATCATTTTGGGTAGAAATAAGGAATAGCAAGGGGAAGAAGACCCCTGAAGAGTTGCCTCACTGTAGGACAAAGAATAAATCAGGAAATAATGGGGGCATGTAAGAAGGGCTCTGCAATTATCATGGGTCATTTTTATCGGCTTATTGACTAGACAAATCAGATTATCAGGGGTAACATGGAAGACAAATTTGTAGAGTGCATCGGGGATTGTTTCTTAGAGCAATACATTGCAGAACCCAGCCTAATGAGGTAGGGTTAATAAGAGGTCTCGTAGTTAAGGATCCTCTAAGGGGTAGCGATCACAACATGGTAGAATTTCAAATCCAGTTTGAGGGCGAGCAACTCAGGTCTCAAACCAGTGTCCTCATCTTAAATAAGGGCAATTACAGAGGTATGAAGAAAGAGTTGTCTAAAGCAGGCTGGGAAAATAGACTAAGGGGAAGGTCAGTGGATGAGCAGTGGCAGACATTTAAGCAGATATTTCATAATGCTCAGCAAAAATTTATCCTGGTCAAAAAGAAGGACTCGATGAGAAGGATGAACCACCCGTGGTTAACAAAGAGGCCAAGGAGAGTATCCAATCAAAAACTAAGGCATACAAAGCGACAAAAACTAGAGCAAGGCCAGAGGATTGGGGATTTTTTAGAAACCAGCAGCGGATGACTAACGAGCTAATAAAAAGGGGGAAAATTGAATATGAAAGTAAATTGGCAAGAAATATAAAAGCAAACAGCAAGTGCTTCTACGGGTATTTAAAAAGAGAGTGGTTAAAATGAGCGTGGGGCCTTTGGAGGATGCGACTGGAGAATTGCTCATGGAAATGGCAATAATTTAAGCCAATATTTTGCATTGGCCTTCTCGTTGGAGGGCACGATAAACATCTCAGAGATATCAAGTAAGCAAGGAGCTAATGGGAGGAAAGATCTTGTAACAGTCTCTATCACGAGGGCCCAAGTATTTGACTAACTAATGGAACTAATGGCAGACAAGTCGCCAGGACCTGATGGCCTCCATCCAAGTGTTTTAAAGGAAGTGGCTGCAGAGATAGTGGGTGCATTGGTCGAAATATTCCAGAAGTTACTGGATTCTGGGAGGGTCCCAGCAGATTTGAAAACCGTTAATGTGACACTCCTGTTCAAGAAGGGAGGGAGACAAAAAACAGGAAACTATAAGCCAGTCAGCCTAACATCTGTCATTGAGAAAATGCTAGAATCCGTTATTAAGGAAGAAATAGCAGGACATTAAGATAAGCTTAACGCAATCTAAGAGACTCAACATGGTTTTGTGAAAGGGAAATCATGTTTGACAAATTTGCTGGAGTTCTTTTAGGATATAACAAGCAGAGTTGATAAAGGTGAACCAGTAGATGTAGTGTATTTGGATTTCCAGAAGGAATTCGATAAGGTGTCACATAAAAGATTATTGTACAAGATAGAAGCCCACGGTATTGGGGGTAATGAATTAGCATGGATTGAGGATTGGTTAACACACAGGAGACAGAGGCCTGAATCTTCCGTTCAGTGTGCGGGGGCAGACCCCACACACCGATGCATTAAATGACGTGCAGTGGCATTGGGCGTGCGTCCCGATGTTACTGCATGTCATTCCGATCTTCAGTTCAGTGGGCGTGCACCGGAGTCGGCTGCGTGCCCGCCGACCTGTCAAAGGCCTGTTAAGGCCATTAATTACCTCATTAAAGTGATTGTCAGGGCTGCCTGTCCAATCTTAAGGTTGGCGGGCAGGCGAAGAGCCCAGGCGACCTTCACATTTCTCATGAAACCTCATTCACAGGCGGGATGAGGTTTCGTAAAGGATTTATAAATTAAATTAAATTTTTTATTAAAATACATAAACATGTCCCAGCACATGTGACATTGTCACATGAGGGGACATGTCTGAGTAATTTTTATTTCTTTTTTGCAATGTTTTATTATTAAATTAATCTCCCTGAGGCAGCTCTGTGCCTCAGAGATTTCTGCACTCTTTCACATGCAAGGCCCTGACTCTCCCTCCTTCCCCCGCCCGCACAGGTAGCACTGAGTGCTTCCGGGCATGCGTCATGCTGGACGGGCCTTAACTGGCCCGCCCACGCAAAATGGTGGTGCACAGCCGATCGTGGGCAGCAATCTGCTCCGCGCCCTCTCCCGAACCGCCCGCCTGACAGGGAGGAAATTCTCCTCAGAGAGTTGGGATTAATGGATCTTTCTCAGGTTGGAAAGACATAACTAGTGGAGTGCCACAAGGATCAGCCCTAGGCCTCAATTCTTTACTATATATTGATGACTTGGAGGAGGGGGCAGAGTGTAATGTATCCAAATTTGCTGACAATACAAAAATAGGTGGGAGGGCATGTTGTGATGAAGACATAAGGAACCTGCAAGTGGATATAGGCAGGTTGAGTGGGTGGGCAAAAACTTGGCAGATGGAGTTTAATATGGGAAAGTGTGAGGTCATGCACTTTGGTAGGAAAAAGCAAAAGGCAGACTATTATTTAAATGGGGAGAGACTCCAAAAAAGTGCAGCACAGAGGGATCTGGGTGTTCTTGTGCATGAAACACAAAAAGTTATCATGCAGGTGCAGCAAGTAATTAAGAAGGCAAATGGAATTTTGGCCTGTATTGCTAGGGGATTGGAGTTTAATAATAGGGAACTCATGTTACAACTGTACAGGGAGTTGGTGAGGCTGCACCTGGAGTACTGTGTACAGTATTGGTCCCCATATTTAAGAAAGGATATACTGGCATTGGAGGCAGTTCAAAAGAGATTCACTAGGCTGATTCTTGGGATGAAGGCATTGACTTATCAAGCATGGCTAAAAAGGTTAGGCTTTTATTCATTAGAGTTTAGAAGAATGAGGGATGATCTTATTGAAGCGTACAAGATTCTGAGGGTAGATGTTGAGGAGATGTTTCCACCAGTGGGGGAATCTTGAACTAGGGGACATAGTTACAGAATAAAGGGGCATTCATTTAAAACTGAGATGCAAATGAATTTCTTCTCTCAGAGGGTAGTGAATGTCTAGAATTCTCTACCCCAGAGAGTTGTGGAGGCTGGATCACTGAAAATATTTAAAGTGGAGGTAGATAGATTTTTGAAATATCGGGGAGTTGAGCGCTATGAGAAGCTGGCACAAAAGAAGAGTTGAGGCCTGGGGCAGATCAGCCATGATCTTATTGAATGGTGGGGCAGGCTTGAGGGGCCGAATGGCCTACTTTTGCTTCTATTTCTTATGCTGTTATGTTCTTAAATCTAATCCCCACCGTGATCTGCCTGCTCCCCCTACACTGACTGCTTTCAGAAATCTGATTACCAACTTATCCCCTTAAACAACATCCAAGGCCCCCGCCCCAACTACCATTGGACTCCCCTACCCCTCCCCGCTAATCTCTCTGCTCCTCCCCCACCATCTGAAATCAATAGGGATTGTGTTGTACCTCCTCCACCATTGGACCTCCCCACCCACCTTAATCAGGACTTTACAGAACCCCATCTGCACATTCTGGACCCCCCCTATTATCTAGATCCTCCTTCACGTTCCAGACCACCCTCCCTGTGATCTCTCTCTTCCACTTACCTGCTCTCAAAGGCTTTGGCTCTGTGAAGCAGGCTTCTGGCACATTTAAAGGTGTCCTGCAGTTACTGCTTGGGTTTTGAATGTCCTATCTGGCTTGCCATATGACCTCTGCCATGAGGCACTTTCTCTATACGCTGTCATTTTACATCAGTTCAATAAAGGCCTCTACTGAGAAGATACTTTGGGAACTCGAGACAGTTACATTCTGCAGGAAATGCATGAAGCAGATTCCTCCTGGTTTCCTGGCCTGACAACAGCTCCCACCTCATCCACACCCCTGCAGTGGACTCAGCTCCAGGTTAAAATCTACTTCATTGTATCTGGGCATCAGGTTGTGTGTTTGTGTGTGTCTGTGTGTGTCTGTGTCTGTGTGTGTGTGGCGGGTGGGGGGGGGTGCGGGAAGGTGCAGATTGTGTGGTGGGCACATTGTGTGTGTGACAGATTGTGTGTGTGTGTGGGATAAATTGTACGCTTGTGTGTGTGTGTGTCTGTCTGTCCATGTGGGACAGATTGTGTGTGTGTTTGTGTGTGTGGGACATATTATGTGTGTGTGTGTGTGATAAATTGTGTGCACGTGTATATGTGGGATAGACTGTGTGAGTGTGTGTGTATCTGTGTGTGTGTGGACCAGATTGTGGTGCGTGTGTGTGTGTGGGTGGGTGGGGGGGATAGAGTGTTTGTGTGTGCGGAATAAACTGTGTGCGCACGTGTGTGTGTGGGTGGGTGGGGGGGATAGAGTGTGTGTGTGAGTGTGTGTTTGTGTAAGATAAATTGTATGCGTGCGTGTGTGCATATGTATGTGTGTGTGTGTCTGTCTGTCTGTGTGGGACAGATTGTGTGTGTGAGGGGGGCAGATTGTGTGTGTGGTGGGGGGCAGATTGTGTGTGTGTGGGGGGGGCAGTTTGTGTGTGTGGAGGGGGGCAGATTGTGTGTGTGTTGGGGGGGGGCAGATTGTGTGTGTGGGGGGGGGCAGATTGTGTGTGTGGGGGGGGCAGATTGTGTGTGTGTGGGGGGGCAGATTGTGTGTGTGTGGGGGGGGCAGATTGTGTGTGTGTGGGGGGGGGTGCAGATTGTGTGTGTGTTGGGGGGGGCAGATTGTGTGTGTGGTGGAGGGGGGCAGATTGTGTGTGTGGTGGGGAGCAGATTGTGTGTGTGTGGGGGGGGGGCAGATTGTGTGTGTGGGGGGTGCAGATTGTGTGTGTGTGGGGGGTGCAGATTGTGTGTGTGGGGGGGGGCAGATTGTGTGTGTGTGGGGGGTGCAGATTGTGTGTGTGGGGGGGGTGCAGATTGTGTGTGTGTGGGGGGGGCAGATTGTGTGTGTGGTGGGGGGCAGATTGTGTGTGTGGGGGGGGGCAGATTGTGTGTGTGGTGGGGGGCAGATTGTGTGTCTGTGGGGGGGGGGGTAGATTGTGTGTGTGTGGGGGGGGGCAGATTGTGTGTGTGGGGGGGGCAGATTGTGTGTGTGGGGGGGGCAGATTGTGTGTGTTGGGGGGGGCAGATTGTGTGTGTGGTGGGGGGCAGATTGTGTGTGTGGGGGGGGCAGATTGTGTGTGTGTTGGGGGGGGCAGATTGTGTGTGTGTGGGGGGGGGCAGATTGTGTGTGTGGTGGGGGGCAGATTGTGTGTGTGGGGGGGGTGCAGATTGTGTGTGTGGGGGGGGGCAGATTGTGTGTGTGGTGGGGGGCAGATTGTGTGTCTGTGGGGGGGGGGGTAGATTGTGTGTGTGGGGGTGGGGCAGATTGTGTGTGTGTGGGGGGGCAGATTGTGTGTGTGGTGGGGGGCAGATTGTGTGTGTGGGGGGGGCAGATTGTGTGTGTGTTGGGGGGGGCAGATTGTGTGTGTGTGGGGGGGGGCAGATTGTGTGTGTGGTGGGGGGCAGATTGTGTGTGTGGGGGGGGTGCAGATTGTGTGTGTGGGGGGGGGCAGATTGTGTGTGTGTGGGGGGGGGCAGATTGTGTGTGTGGTGGGGGGCAGATTGTGTGTGTGGGGGGGGTGCAGATTGTGTGTGTGGGGGGGGGCAGATTGTGTGTCTGTGGGGGGGGGGGTAGATTGTGTGTGTGGGGGTGGGGCAGATTGTGTGTGTGTGGGGGGGCAGATTGTGTGTGTGGGGGGGGCAGATTGTGTGTGTGTGGGGGGGGCAGATTGTGTGTGTGTGTTGGGGGGGGCAGATTGTGTGTGTGTGGGGGGGGGGCAGATTGTGTGTGTGGTGGGGGGCAGATTGTGTGTGTGTGGGGGGGGCAGATTGTGTGTGTGTTGGGGGGGGGCAGATTGTGTGTGTGTGTGGGGGGGCAGATTGTGTGTGTGTGGGGGGGGGGGCAGATTGTGTGTGTGTGTGGGGGGGCAGATTGTGTGTGTGTGTGGGGGGGCAGATTGTGTGGCCAGGATTTTTACCTTGTTGGGCGGACGCGGTGGGTGGGTGGGCACGGCGGGCGGGCCCAGGAGCAGCCGGGAAGCTGCCCACCGCCCACGATCAGCCCCCGACATCGATTTCACACTGGCTGGCCAATTAACGGTCAGCCAGCGTGAAACGCGTGCTGGAGCACTGCCAGGGCGGGGGTGGGAGGAGGGAGAGTGCAGACATTTGCGCATGCGCGTGAGTGCGCACAATGAAAGCTCCCAGGGGCACAGAGCTGCCTCAGGGAGCTGAAGATTTAAAAAATCAGAAATAAAAAAGTTAGCAACGTTAGAAACATGCCCCCTCATGTGAATCTGTCTCATGAGCAGGGACATGTAATAAATGAAATTTAAAACTTTTTATTGAATTCTTAATTGCTCTTGGAAACCTCATCCCACCCATGGATGGGGTATCCTAAAAAATCCAAAGGCCACTTTGCCTTTTTGCCTGCCCTCCAACTGTGAGGTTGGACATGCAGTGAAAAATTTCATTCAATTAGAAGTTTAATGGCCATAAAAGGCCCGTTAATTGTTGGCGGATGTGCTGCTGACTCCCGTGCGGGCCGACCGACTGAAATCTTGCGCGAGCCATGGGAGCTGCCTGGGTACCTTGCACAGACCTGCAGAATCAGCATCCTGTGGTCACACACTATCTGCACATTCATGGAGTGGAAGCCCTTCCTGTTGACGAAGGCACTGGGCTCACCCACTGGCGCCTTGATGGTCACATGTGTACAGTCTATAGCACTCCAGACATGGGGGAATCCAGCAATCGCTGCAAAGCCTCTGGGTCGTTCAGTCTGGCTGGCCTCATCCATCTGGTAATGAATAAATGTCATTACCCACCTGAACAGAGCATCAGTCACCAGCTTAACGCAATTATGGACAGCTGATTGGGACACCCTACACAGATCCCTCACTGACCCCTGGAAAGAGCCAGAGACATAGAAGTTGAGGGCACTGTGACCTTCAGAGCCACTGGCATGGGGTGGCCACCCATACAGTTGGAGGTGATCTCCCAGTCATCTGACATATGGAGGTCACGGTCTCCCTGGAGAGGCGGAGCCTCCTTCGGCACTGCACCTCTGACATATTGAGGTAGCTGCATCACCGCCTGTAAACACTGGCAGCAGGATGGTGGCATCTTCTGCGGCCCCTTTCACTTTGGACTCCCTACTAGCCCTGCAACCCCTGTGCCTGTGCCTCTCCTCCCACAGGCAACTCCTTGGACGCTGCCTCCAGACACCTGGCCTGCCCTCCCTTCTGCCCCTCTCTTCCTCCTCAGAGAAACTGCCACCAGTGGAGTACACAATCCCCATTACCAGAGAAACAGAAGGCTGTCAGGTGACTGGAAGGGTCCACATGGTATAATTTCTCCAGGGGCCTTGGAAAGACCAATGAGTCCTGAAATGAAGGCTAGCAATGCAAAGACTGAAGCTCAAAACGGAGATAAAACTGTCAAGTTTCACTTAGCAACCAGCAGCAAACTATCTCCTAAACTCCTCACTGCTCACAATGGCAATGCTCCGGACCCACTTAACCCCGTCCTCGAATTCATTCATTAAAATTCATTCATAAAAAGTGGGCTGTCCATTTTGCCCGTGCGAGGAGCGCGAAATCACGTGGCAATGTAAAAGTTCGGTCAATAGGCTTTTTAATGGCCTTAATTGGCCCTTTAATTGTTTGCGGGCGTGGCTCTGACTCCCACGCGTGTCCACCGAGCTCAGTATAGCACGCATGTTCGATGACGCACACCCAACCTCATTTCGTGCAATTTCACGTGGCGCGCGACCTCGGAGCGTAAAATTCAGGTATGTGTGCAGAACAGCTTATGCACTAGATGTAATAAACCCACACAAAAGCACTAAAATATCCAGTACACATGGCCCTCCCTCCCACAGTTTTCCACTAGCCCAGGACTCCCCCCTTTTAAAGTGTGCCTCCAGATGTGTTCCTGGGGCTTGGCTTCTTCAGTTGATTTTGTGGTATTTTTTTGGGGCTCCTGTTTCGTTATTCAACGGAAGAGGTTCAACCGGTCAGTAAACCCCCATTCCTAGGAAATTCCACTATTACTGTCTGGATGCACTTTGATGGATGATGACATGTTGAGTGCACATTTAGTATTGTGGTACCAATTCCTGCCTCTAAGAACTGTTCTGCTCCCACAACATTCCTGGTGCAACTTTAGTGGTTCTGACACTCCCCATTGTGGGTTGGGGGTGGGGGGGAGGGGTTGGTGGAGTTCAGGAACTCTATTCACCCCCTCCAGTCTCCTCTCATTTAACCCACTCCTATCTGCTTCTTCCTCCTTCTGACGTCCCTGACCAAAGATCTTTTGCTATTGAAACATAAGAGAATAGGAGAAAGCATAACAACACTTGGTACATGAGCATGAACTTACTGCTGTTCAGTGTTATTCATTTGGATCAGGCTGGGACAGCTATGAGATCTGAAAACCTTTGCACAGATTGGGACTGCCAAATGTTCTAGAAGTAACGTGCTTCACCCACAGTCGCATGTGACTTTTGAATATTATTCACGAGCTGTGTTCTGTTAAGATGCACTTGGGCTTAACTTGCTTCACATTTAATGCTTATTGGATCAACGTTGCCACTGGCGATCTCCTTGGTAACAGTGGTTAGCACCTCGGTAGTGATGATGCAGCAGCTGAGACAATGGTAGTATTGGTATGACAGCTTGTACTGAGTGAAGGTCACTGCTGCTGTCTCCTGAAAGCTGGGTGTAAAAGCAAGATTGACTCCTGGGCTGCAGGTACCATCAGATCCAATGCCCCAGTTAACAACTCCAACAGTGACCCCAGGGCTATAGTGGCAGGCTGTGACTGATGGTGTGAATCCTTTTTTTACAATTTATTAAGGATATGGACGTCATTATCAAGGGGCATTTATTGCTCCTCTCTTCATTCACTGTATGGGTGGCCACCGCCTCGAAAAGGCGGTGGGCATTCTTCTTGAACTATTGCAGTCTGTGTTTTTTTTATTCATGGGATGTGGGTGTCGCTGGCTAGGCCAGCATTTATTGCCCATCCCTAATTGCCCTTGTTCAGAGGGCATTTAAGAGTCAACCACATTGCTGATGGTCTGTGGAGTCACATGTAGGCCAGGCCAGACCAGGTAAGGATGGCACATTTCCTTCCTGAAAGGGCATCAGTGAACCAGATGGGTTTTTACAACAATCAACATTGGTTTCATGATCAACTTTAGAATTTTAATTGCAGGTTTTTATTGAATTCAAGTTCGAACCCTGGACCCCAGAGCATTATGTAGGGTCTCTGGAATACTAGTCCAGTGCCAATACCGCTACGCCATCGTCTCCCTTTATGTGATGTAGGTACACCCACAGTGCTGTTGTGTTTGGAGTTCCAGGATTTAGACCAAGCAACAATGAAAGAATGATGATACAAAAACAAAAATAGCTGGAAAAACTCAGCAGGTCTGACAGCAACTGCAGAGAGGAGCACAGTTAACGTTTCGAGTCCATATGACTCTTCATCAGAACTAAGGAAATTTAGAAATTAGGTGAAATATAAGCTAGTTGAGGGGGGGTGGGACAGGTAGTGCTGGATAGAGGGCCAGTGATAGGTGGAGACAAAGAAGAGATTGCCAAAGATGTCATAGACAAAAGGACAAAGGGGTGTTGACGGTGGTGATATTAACTCAGGAATGTGCTAATGGTGACATTAAGGGTAGAAAGCAGGACAAGCAAGTGACAGATAGCCCTAGTGGGGGCGGGGTGGGGGGAAGGGATCGAAACAGGCTAAAAGGTGGAGATAAAACAATGGATGGAAATAAATTTAAAAATAATGGAAATAGGTGGGAAAATAAAAATATATATTAAAAAAAAATTATAAATTATTGGAAAAAGAGGGATCAGAAAGGGGGTGGGGATGGAGGAGAGAGTTCATGATCTGAAATTGTTGAACTCAATGTTAAGTCCGGAAGGCTGTAAAGTGCCTAGTCGGAAGATGAGGCGCTGTTCCTCCAGTTTGCGTTGAGCTTCACTGGCCAAGGACGGACATGTGGGCATGAGGGCAGGGTGGGGTGTTGAAATGGCAAGCGACAGGGAGTTCTGGGTCATGCTTGCGGACAGACCGAAGGTGTTCCGCAAAGCGGTCACTCAGTCTGTGTTTGGTCTCTCCAATGTAGAGGAAACCGCACTGGGAGCAGCGAATGCAGTAGACTAAATTGAGGGAAGTGCAAGTGAAGCGCTGCTTCACTTGAAAGGAGTGTTTGGGCCCTTGGATGGTGAGGAGGGGGGAAGTAAAGGGGCAGGTGTTGCATGGGAAGGTGCCGTGGAAGGAGGTTGAGGTGTAGGGGTTGATGGAGGAGTGGACCAGGGTGTCCCGGAGGGAACGATCCCTGCGGAATGCCACCGGGGGGGGTGAAGGGAAGATGTGTTTGGTGGTGGCATCATGGTGGAGTTGGCGGAAATGGCGGAGGATGATCCTTTGAATGCGGAGGCTGGTGGGGTGATAAGTGAGGACAAGGGGGACCATATCATGGTTCTGGGAGGGAGAGGAAGGTGTGAGGGCGGATGCGCAGGAGATGGGCTGGACATGGTTGGGGGCCTTGTCAACCACCGTGGGTGGAAATCCTCAGTTAAGGAAGAACGAAGACATGTCAGAGGAATTGTTTTGGAAAGTGGCATCATCAGAACAGATGCGACGGAGGCGAAAGAATGGGATGGAGTCCTTATAGGAAGCGGGGTGTGAGGAGCTGTAGTCGAGGTAGCTGTGGGAGTCAGTAGGCTTGTAATGAATATTGGTGGACAGTCTATCATCAGAAATTGAGACAGAGAGGTCAAGGAAGGGAAGGGTAGTGTCAGTGATGGACCATGTGAAAATGATGGAGGGGTGGAAATTGGAAGCAAAATTAATAAAATTTTTCCAGGTCCAGACGAGAGCATGAAGCAGCACCGAAGCAGTCATTGATATGAGAAAGAGTTGTGGGAGGGGGTCTGAGTAGGACTGGAACAAGGAATGTTCCACATTCCATTATTTTTAAATTTATTTCCATCTATTGTTTTATCTCCACCTTTTAGCCTATTTCGATCCTTTCCCCCCACCCCACCCCCACTAGGGCTATCTGGCACTTGCCCGTCCTGCTTTCTACCCTTAATGTCACCATTAGCATATTCCTCAGCTAATATCACCACTGTCAACACCCCTTTGTCCTTTTGTTTATGACATCTTTGGCAATCTCTTCTTTGCCTTCACCTATCACTGGCCCTCTATCCAGCTCTACCTGTCCCACCCCCCTCAACCAGCTTAAATTTCAGCTCATTTCTATATTTCCTTAGTTCTGTTGAAGAGTCATACGGACTCGAAACGTTAACTGTGTTCCTCTCCGCAGATGCTGTCAGACCTGCTGAGTTTTTCCAGCTATTTTTGTTTTTGTTTCAGTATTTTGCTTTTATCTTAAGGAATGATGATATATTTCCAAAACAAGGTAATGTGACTTCAGGGGGATCTTTTCAGTGATGATGTTCAGGTACATCTGCTGCCCTAGCTGGTAGAGGTCACAAGTTTGGATTCAATGATTGAATTATTGAAAATAAATTGTCATGGGATCGGGGATCTGGTCACAGACTTTTCACCTGC
This sequence comes from Cetorhinus maximus, assembly GCF_964194155.1. NCBI lineage: Eukaryota > Metazoa > Chordata > Chondrichthyes > Lamniformes > Cetorhinidae > Cetorhinus > Cetorhinus maximus. The sequence goes on along the minus strand of NC_135887.1, from coordinate 49,052,358 downwards.
ATTAGTTGTGGAAGGCTCAAAATATTTTCTCTCCTGAAGACACAAGAACCAGAGGCTCTGCAGAATCTCACCCTGCAGGATATTCGTCTTGTATGAGGCTGGTTAGTTCACATTGACCAGCTCTTCAACATTGTAGGCATTACAGTTGTGCTCAAACCTGAACCTCACCCAGCTTTGGTGCCTGCCTATTTTTCAGCAGGCCAGCTATAAGAGCAGGGACCCTGGATAATTGGCTCCTCTTTGACCCAGAGGATGAGAGAAAGAGAAAAAAAAGCCATTTTCACAACATCTCAATATCCCAAAGCACTTTTCAGCCAATAATATATCTCTGAAGTGTTGCCACTGGTGTAATGTAGGAAAGTGGCAACCAATTTGTGCACAGAAAGCTCCCACACAGCAATGAGATAATGACCAGCTGATCTGTTTTAGTGATGTGAAAGATCCCATGGCACTACTTCAAAGAGCAGGGCAGTTCTCCCGGTGTCCTGGCCAATGCTTCTCCTTCACACAACATCTCAAACAGATGATCTGGTCATTTAATTCTTTGCTGTTTGGAGGACTCTGCTATGCCCAAAAATGGCTGCTGCATTCCCTGAGTTACATTTCAAAAGGATGGCTGTGAAGGGAATTGCATGAATACAAGTCTTTCTTTGTTCTATAAAGGGAACCATCTGTATTGTATGCTCTGTGTGCTTTATATGGGTATCTAGTGTTTGACCCCAGAATGGGCTCATGCATTGTTTCAAGTTCTGAATGATGCAGGCCATCACCTTTCAGAACAGAGATTGATAGTTTTTTGTTAGACAAGGACATTAAGGGTTATGGAAGCAAAGCAAGTAGATAGAATTAACATATAGATCAGCCATTATCTAATTGAATGGCCAGGCTTTGGGGGTTAAATTGCTAACTCCTTTTCCTATAGCCCTATTTACTACAGTGTGCATTACTGAGTGGTCCTCAGTACCCAAGAATATTCCGACTGACACAGACCAAGCAGCAGTATTATAGGTGCAAGACCATGTGTTATCAGCCCCAGATATTTTCATGTGACTGGTGCAGTTTCTCATTAATTTAAAGCTGTTTTCATGTTGACATGTGCTTAGCACAATCGTGTGGGCAGGGCTCATTTGTCCCTCTGAAAATTGTCACAGGGAGCGCTTGAATGACCTGAGCAGGGTCAAAGGTAAATGAATGTTATAATGTGACAAACAGATCTGTCACCCCTATGTCACTTCACCTCTGACCTTCAGAGGTCATTATACTTCCTGTTGAGAAATTTGCTGAAAATGATCACTTCATGAAAACCAAGAGGGAAAACATTAAAACAAAGAGGGAGAAGGCCGGGAGAGAACAGGTCTGAAGGTTCAAGCTGCTTTATTTGTTCTTCAACATAATTTTGTGCAGAAAGAATTAAGTCATTATTGTCTCATAATTTTGCGTGGTCACACATTAAAGAAAGGAAGTTATTGTTCATGACAAACTGACTTTCATGGCTCATATACATGGCTTTCTTACTCATCCAGTCCTCAATGGAAGGTCTGGAAATTTCCAGAATGCAAATACGACATCTGGATGCATGGTAGACACAGACAGCCACTCTAATTCAAGTGAAATTTCTGCCTCCAACTGGGAGCTTGCTGTTGAGTTAGGGGGATCATGGAAGATGCTGCAGGATTTGAATACCTGCAACAGCTTGAAGGGTGATGAATTAGGATACCACCTCTTGTTGGACAGCTTCTGAAAGATCCATTCCATGACCTCTTGCCTCCGCCCACCCCACTCCATCCAGTGTATCTATTAATCCTTATAGCACACATTACCTTCCCAAACCAATCGGAAAGCAAAAATACACTTTATTAACCAATTGAAATATTCTTGACAGTTGGCCAAACAGCCTTTTGCCACCCTACCCCCACCCCTAGCATTTCTGTCACGAATAACCACAACTGCTCAAAGAACAGTGAAAATATCACATTTTTATCATTCCCATTATCTTTCATTTGGGTATCTCAGAGCAGTGACAAGGAAATGAATCCTTAATTCCTGGAGACTCCAGGATAATCCTGGAGGGTTGGAAACCCTCGACAGATGTCATTAGTAGATGATTGGATTTTTGATTGGAAACTGGTTTGCAGATCAATGGAAAATATTTCAGCAGCAAGTTCTTGGATGCATCCCACTGAAGATGCTCGTGAGCTGAATAAGGGCCCAGGGCAGTGTGGAGTAGACCCTTGAACTAATCGATGTAGCATTCTGAATCAGAAGACCATGGGTTCAAGTCCCACTCCAGACACCTGAACACACAATCTAGACTGACGCACCAGTGTAACATTGAGGGACAACTGCACTGTCAGAGGTGCAGTCTTTTGGATCAGACATCAAACCAACATTCTATTTGCTTCTCAGATGGACACACAAGATGCCACGACACCATCTGAAGAAGAACTTGGGAGTTCTCCAAATGTTCTGGTCACTACTTAACTCTCAAAATCACCAGAACATATCATATCATGATCTGATTGTTGTTTGTGGGATCTTGCTGTTTGTAAATTGGATGACATGTTTCCCTACAGTAACTACGCTTAAAAAGTGCTTTTAGCTGTGAAGAGCATTGGGCTATCCTGGGTTTGTGAGTGGTGCTATATCAATGAAAATCCTTTCCTTTCCTTTGCTGATCAGCCTCAGTGGAATGCAACTGGGGAGAACTGAAGGGCACTGAAGAAAGGTCCTTGCCCTGAAACATTAACTCTGTTTCTCTCTACCTACATGCATAGTCAGCATCTGAAAGGAACGCTGGGTTACAGTTGTGACATTACATCAGTACTGATCAGAAAGGCAAGTGCAGATAAGGCAGGTGGTCCCAGGCACCTAGCTCAGTAAAGTTTGGCTTCATTCAGCAGGAATCCAATTGGGACCACAGTGACAAAGGCACCAAATTCTAACCGTTAAATCACCAAGTAACTATAGGTCCCACCAGAAACATTAACCTTTTTAAATACAATCGGCTTGCACTTTATGGGCTGGATTTTCGCCAAGATGCGATGTCTCCAGAGCCCTTGAAAAATGGTGGGAGAGACCCAATTCCAGGATTTCCAATCCCATTCCAAGGTTTCCGATTTTAGGGTGTGCCTTTTAAGGTGAGGGCTGGTTTGGGTTTTGAGCCCGCATCCTGCATTTCTGACCAGGCTGGCTCCATTGTCGGGATAGGCATGTCCTAGTCCTCCACAATTTTGATGGAGCCAGCCAGTTTTTCAAAGAATTGTGGTTCATAGCTCCTCAGAGGTATTGTGAACCATAGTCTGCATGAGGGAACCTTTTGAAAGGTAAGTTCAGAAGGTCCTTCTCATGCCTCCCCATGTCAAAGTATGCACCCTCCCCCCATCTCTTATGGCCCCTCATGCCAAGGTGTGCCCCCCAAACATGGCTCCTCATGTCCCCATTCTAAGGTATGCCCCCCACCCACTCCCTAAGGTCCCTCCTGTCCCCATGCCAAGACTTGCCCTCAAGCAACCCCTATGGCCCCTCATGCCCCAATGTCAAGCTATGGCATTTCCATGCCCACTGATCCACTTACATTGTATATATCCAATGAACCCTATACTGTCAGTAGTCTGTGTAAAAAGAAATTTAAAAACAATCATTCATTGATAGCTTTTCTGTTTCTTTCAAAAAACTCCTTTTTACTACAGACCAACAAAAGTGTCATTCATCCAGACCCTTTAAAGTATCAATAATTGAAACTGCAATCACCTGAAACCTCTTTATTTTGTGTAAATAAGCATTGTGAAATTGACAGCATAGATCAGAGAGCCAGAGATGTCAATCAAGCAATGTTTTCCCTGGGGCTCTGAAGTGTCAACAGGCTAATGAATTTCTGGGCTCTCAGCCAAACCTCATTATATATTTTTGGATTTATTCAGAGTACTGAGCTGCCTTGACCAATCTCCCTGATCTTGCCCTGATCTCTTTCTGAGGCCGAGGACTATCTGCACTCTCTGTTTGATATGAGTGCCCTTCTCCTGGGTAGCTGTAAAGCTTTGTCTTGTTCCTTGTTCCTCATCTCTGTTGAGTTCTGAATAGTAAGCCCAAGTTTCTATTGGCTTTCTTTCCAAGGATATCAAGGTGCTTTGGATTCTCCCTATGTCTTCCTGATCTGTCTCAATCTTGTAAGATCTCAGTTCTATTATTATGCCTTCTTTCTCTTGGTCTCATGTCCATACCCTCTGCCCAGGCTGTAGCAGCTTCAAGTCTCCTGTTCTGTGCCTGATGTTGAAGTTACAAGCCTGTTTGTGTCTCTGTTGCTCCTCATGATCATCTGAGGTAATATTAGGTTCTAGTTTCTGTTGCAGAGCTTGAAGTTGCATTCTTAGTCATCTTCCCACTAACAACTCTGATGGTGAGAGCCCATTTTGTAGTGGTGAGGTTCTGTAATTAAGAAGGGCCAAGTTAATTTCTTCATTCTTTTTCATCAATTCTTTGATTGTTCAAGCTCCCCTTTCTGCTTCCCCATTCACCTGAGGGTATCTTGGTGAGCTGGTAATCTGCATAAAACCATGTTCCTTCGCAAAGTTGTGCAATAATTCATTAGCAAACTATGGACCATTGTCTGACACTACAATGTCTGGGATGCCATGTATCACAAAGATTCTCTTCAGTGATTGAATGACTGCCTCCACCATGATGCTGTGCAATTTATTCACTTCAGTCCATCTGGAGTAGCAATCAATGACGACGAGAAATACTTCACCTTTAAACTCAGATAAATCCAATCCCAGGCCCTCCCATGGCCTCGATGGAAAACTGGAGGGTGACTGTTTCGCTCTGCTGTTGGTTTTCACTGCACATGTAAGGCAATTCGAGATTAATTCTTTGATAGAATGACTAATGCCTGACCACCAGACTGACTGCTGGGCTCTTGCTCAACATTTTGCTATCCCCAAGTGACCTTGATGAATTTTTTGGAGAATCTCAAGTTAAAGTGTTTTATGGATGACTAGTCTATCATTAAAAACAATGAAATCATCAATGATTGTAAGATACTTTCTCTATTCAAAGTACTGGTGTAATACTGAGGTGTTAGGTGTATAGTCTGGCCATCCTTTCTGGCAGTATTCCATTATTTGCATACACTTGTCATCCTGCTGTTGCACTTGTCTAACCTCCTGTTTTCTTTTTTAAATAGCTGTTAAGAATTTGGGAATGAGTCAAGTATATGCTTCCACTTCCCGATGAAGTTCAATTCTTCCATGTTGGTTCTTTCCACTGGTATTCTTGATAGTGCATCTGCTGTTGTCTGGTACTTGCCTTGAACGTACTCAGTTACTGACTCATACTTCATTAGTCTCAGTCTGAAACATTGAATTCTAGGCAGCATCTTTGCAATCTCCTTTACGTTAAGAGCAATGACCAAAGGTTTGTGGTTGGTTTCAATTTTAAACCGCATCCCATCACATAATTTGAGAACTTCTCGCATGCCCATGTGACTGCTAATGCATCTTTCTCAATTGTTGCATACCTTTTCTCTGTGTTTGAGTGATCTTGAGGTGTAATAAACTTGTCTTCTTTTACCATCTTTGTAAACTTGAAACAAAACTGTACCCAGAACTATAGATGATGCATCTGCTGCTACTATTAACGGCAGTTCTGGATCATAGTGAACTAAATTTAAGGTGAAATTAGATTTTTGCTCTTGCCAAAAGCACTTTGCTGGTCTACAATCCAACACCACTGTTGACCTTGCCTCAACAGCTGTCTCAAGGGCTCATTAGTTTCTGCAAACTCGGTAGGAACTTGTCTACTTGGTTGACCATCCCTGGAATCGTTGCAGCTCTGTAACGTTCTTGGGTTGTGGGAACTCTCTAATCACCTTAGTTTTCTGTGGGGCGGCTGTTATTCCTGAAGTTGCAGCATGTGCTTAGGAATTTAATCCTTGGCTTCGCAAATGCACACTTTTCACTCAATGTCAAACCTGCTTCCTGTAGAGCTTTGATGTTGCTCTCACTCTACAGTCATGTTCTTCCCTCAAACAATTGTGTACAGGTATATCACCCATTTGGCATATTACTCCTTCCATGCCTTCTTAGGGTTTGAGACATGTTCCCTGGAATATTTCTAGAGCAGACGGAATTCCAAATGATAATCTATTAAAGTAATAATGGCCGAATGGTGTTATAAAAGCGGTCAGCAGTCTGGGTTCTTTGTCCAGAGGCAACTGCCAAAAGCTGCTGTTTGTATCTAATTTGGTGAATAGGCTAATTTGCTAATTTGGTGCAACTCTCATCCATTGATGCCATTAGGTGGCCTTCGCATTCCATTGATTTGTTTAGCTGAGTCAAGTCCACACAGATTCTGATTGTGCCATTAGGCTTTGGGACTGTGACCATTCCAGAACATCACTTTGTGGGTATGATTACTAGCGAGATAGCCTCCTGCTGTAACATGTGCCCAATTTCACCACTGACTTTGTCCAAGAGTGGGTGAGGGACTTTCCACAGTGTGAAGAGGTAAATTGGTTCAGCACCTGCTCTTAGAGTTACATGATATTTGGTTTCAGCTTTCCCAAGCCTGTAAGTAATGTTGGAAATTCATTCCTGAGTGTGTTACTGGACCATTCATTAGCAACTTCATCAACTTTGTAAATCAGCTTTAATTGTAAGCATGCCTTCCTGCTTAATAATGATGATTCTTCATTCTGTATGACATACAGCAATTCAATGATTTCTCTATCCTTGAATTTTAATTTTGCCACATGTTGTTGTATGATTTAAGTGAAGTCCTACCTGAATCTTGTAACTGGATGGATGATGGCTGCAGTGTAAAATGCTTAATCCACTTTATGTCATCAGATAAGACTGAAACACCTGCCCCTGTGTCTAATTTAAACACTGTGGGGTGTTTGTTCACTTCTAGTTTAATGCTCCAGTATTATTTTCTCTTTCATTCACTTCCCATATTTTTCTGTGGTTCTTTCACTTCTTGTACCTGGTTTGGCCTTGTTATTTATCCTTTCATTTTGCAGGCTCTCTGAGCTTTAGATCGGCAGACAATTTTAAAATGTCCTAACTTTTCACAATTTTGACTCTCTGTTCCTCCTGCTGGGCATTCTTCCTACTTATGCAGGTTTTTCCCACTATCCCAAGGGCATTTCAAGATGGTGATTGGCATGCTTTTCCCTGATTTTGTAGGCTTCTGTTTCAACGCGCTTTCTCTTTTCTGTCCAACATATTGAATGGCCTCACTCATTCATTTCCAAAGGACATCCCTTTCACACAAACAGCTTAATTTTGCTTTCTGAGCTTGGTCTGTCACACAATTTTTACTGCCTTAGTGAAAGTTAGATCTACACTTGTTTGCTAGTGATCTGATAGAGCTTCATCTAGGGTCTCAACTACAATATGATCACAAATCAACTCATCCCTCAATAGCCTGTCATCGCAATTTTCTGCCAACCTGTATAGGTCATTGATGATCCATGCATTCACTGGGTTTTTCTTTTCTCTTATTACATTTTACTTGTTCAATGATTAACCTTTTTTGAATACTGAAATACAAATTGACTGCCTGGAGGACTTCAGCATAAGAGCTTGAAGCCTCATCGATTCCCTAGCTGGCTATTATTTCATCAGCAATAGCTCCAACTGCAGAGGGTAAAGTACTGACCTGATCTTTTTGTTCCTTTTGTGCAAACCTGTAGCAGTTTTATATCAGGAAAACCTCTTTCTCCAGTTGTCCTAGTGTTGAGCCTGTTGCGAGGTTTCAGTACTTTGGAAAGGTTCAGTGTCAGCTCCATGCTTGTCCCAAGCTCTGGATCTCTTGCTGCTTCAGTGGTATGGCTTGTAGATCTAGTCTGTGCTCACAGCTGTCCGGACGCTGGGTCTATGTCTCAGCTGTGTATCTGCAGCACCTGCAATGCTCCAACTTTACAGGTGAGCCTTCAATCAATTTTCTTTTTTATCCTTCTTCAAAAAATCTGTGGTCTGTCAAGTCTGTAGTCTTTTCTTGGAGTTTTTCTGGGTCTTTTACTTGTTGTCTGCTGGCACCATGTTTTATCTTGCGTTCAGGGTCTAGATGGGGTTCTTTAGGGTTTGACTATTTCCCTAAGAAAGTTATTTAAGACTGTAGCTCCTGAAAAAACATTATTTATTTACAGGTCTATGTACATCTCCTTAACTCTACATGAGGTCAGGCTTCTCCGTCCCTCCAGATATGTTACTTGATCATGTGACATTGCATCATAATTACATCAGCATCAGGTGCTTCTGATGTTAACTCTTTATTCTACATTTACAACTGGCAAACAACTTTCAAGATTACATCCCTGTGATGGGTACATTACAGATTGTCCCTGTTCTCACTGAATGACACCACCAGTGGTGTATCACATGAGTGTAGAGTTTAGTGTCAGGGTGGGCTGGAGAGAAGCACAAGTGTTGCGCCAGCCCTTTCTGACTCATTTGGACTGATTTGTGAGGGCTCATAGACCAAAGGAGAATTTGTATCCAATTCCATTCCGAATGATGTTCCAGTCTCTGTCTCAATAGTCCTTAGTAAAGCATTCAATGTTTTAATAATCTTCTGTTCCACACTGAGCTTTCCGTTTTGTTCTTCCAGTGACAATCCTCTTACAGCACAGAAAGAAGTCATTCAGCCCATTGTGCCTGTGCCAGCTCTTATCACTAAAAGAATCAAGTGAAATAAGAACATAAGAAATAGGAGTAGGAGTAGGCCATTCAGCCCTTTGAGCCCGCTCCACCATTCAATGAGATCATGGCTGATCTCTATCTCAACACCGTTTTCCTGCACTATCCCATTATCCTTTGATGTTTTTAATATGTAGAAATCTATCGATCTCAGTCTTGAACATACTCAACTTCTGAGCATTCACAGCCCCCAGAGCAGAGAATTCCAAAGATTCACCACCCTCTGAGTGAAGAAACTCCTCCTCATCTGAGTCCTAAATAGCCTGCCCCGTTTTCTGAAACTGTATCCCCTGGTTCTAGACCTGCCAGCCAGGGGAAACATCCTTCCTGCATCTCCCCTGCTGAGCCCTGTAAGCATTTTGTATGTTTGAATGAGATCACCTCTCATTCTTCTAAACCTCAGAGAATAAAGGCTCAGTCTATTTAATGGTTCCTCATAGGACAATCCATCCATCCCAGGAATTAGTTTTGTGATCCTTCAGGGCAGGAAAGTAGAGTTGATGTAGATGTTCAGCCATAACCTTATTGAATGGCTGAGCAGGCTCGAGGACCCTCATGGCCTACTTCTGTTCCTATTTCTTATGTTCTATCCACAGGTCCCACTCTTTCCCTTTTTCCCCATAGCCCAGTAAATTTTCAGGAAGAATTTCCTCAGAGACTGAACTGATCAGCCCAAGGACATCGCTGCAGGAGGTCTTCAGGGTAGTGTCCTCAGCCTAACCATTTCAGCTGCTTCATCAAAGACCTTCCTTCTATCATAAGGTCAGAAGTGGGGATGTTCGCTGATGATTGCACAATGTTCAGCACCATTCGCGACACCTCAGATACAGAAGTAGTCCATGCCCATTTGCAGCTAGACCTGGACAATATGCAGGCTTGGGCTGATAAGTGGCAAGTAACATTCACGTCACATAGATGACAGGCAATGACCATCTCCAACAAGAGAGAAGGTGACCATCTCCCCTTGAAATTCAATGCCATTACCATTGCTGAATCCCCCAACATCAATTCCTGGGAGGGGGGGTGGGGGTTACCATTGACCAGAAACTTAACTGGACTAGCCAAATAAATTCTGTGGCTACAAGAGCAGGTCAGAGGCTCAGAATTCTGCAGCAAGTAACTCACCTCCTGACTTCCCAAAGCCTGTCCACCATCTACAATGTACAAGTAAGAAGTGTGATGGAATACTCTCCACTTGCCTGGATGAGTGCAGCTCCAAGAACACCAAAGAATCTTATCACTTTCCAGGGCAAAGCAGCCCGCTTGATTGACATCCCATCCTCCACCACCACACAGTGGCAGCAGTGTGTACCATCTACAATATGCACTGCAGCAACTCACCAAAGCTCCTTTGACAGCACCTTCCAAACCTGTGACCTCTACCACCTAGAAGGACAAGGGCAGCAGACACATGGGAACACCACCACCTGCAAGTTCCCCTCCACCCACACATCATCCTGACTTGGAACGATATCGCCCTTCCTTCACTGTCACTGGGTCAAAATCCTGGAACTTTGCTTCTAACAGCACTGTGGGTGTACCTACACCACATGGACTGCAGCGGTTCACAAAGGCCATCAGTTCCTCAAGGCAATTAGGGATAGGCAACAACTGCTGGCCCAGCCAACAACACTCACACCCGAGGAAAGAATAAAAAATGCATGAAATAAAGAAGCTGAAAAAAATGAGAACAATTCTTGAGCAAGTTCTCTAGCTTTTGAGAAATAATTGTTAGTATAATTGCCTCTTATGTGTTGAACTCTTCAACCCAGTGTCTCACAGACTGTCAGGGAGACTCAAGTTATCGCAGATGAATAGTTGCAAATTCCTTCAAAGCTAATTAGCTGGTGCTGGGGACTCCCACCGATTCACAACACACTCTCCTAGAGCAGAAATCAAACAGGAGTGAACCAGTTTCCACAGAAGCCTCAGTGCGTGCATTTAATGCAAAGCATTTCATAGGGCTGAACTTCTTCGAAGCTGCAAATGTGATTAAATTTGGCCGACACCCAGATCTCAAATCCTCGCTTCCCAATTCTCGAAGTGAGCTGAAGCAGATGGAAAAGCTGAGCCTTGCTGGAAGTAAATCAGCACATTTTTTTCCAGACAGTATTTGGATTGATAATGCGACCTCAAAATATTGTATCTTTGAAATTTTCAGAGTTAAGTGTATTTTTTGGCTGTGGCTTTGTGAAATTCTTGGGAAGAAAGAGTAAGATTCAGCAAGATTCAGTAAGAAGCGGCATTGCTGCATGTTCTGTTAAACCATGGATTCCTTTACTCTCCTTCCAGACTCCCTCTCTTGGTACATGTGTATGGTAGCCTTAAGTGGACAAAATGCACAATGTCATTTTTCAATACACTACAGGTAGCACTCTCCAGGGGTCTGAGCACATAATCTAGGCTGCCACTACAGAAAATCATTTGCAAATTGATAGAGATCATGCCACAGCATTCATTCAAATGTTCATACTCACAGAGCCCTCTCTAGATCAGGCCTGGGCCTTTAACATTGGCTGTGCACTATCAGCCTCGGTTCAGTTGGTAGCAGTCTTGCATGATCAGGAGGACCATGGGTTCAGGTCCCACTCCAAGACTTCAGCACAAGTTTATGCTAACATTCCAGTATAGCACTGAGTGAGTGCAGCAGTGTTGGAGGTGCCACCTTTTGAATGAGACAGTAGCCTGTGGTTCTGCCTGCTGTCTCAGGTGGATGTATAAGATCCTACAGCATAATTCTGAAGTCCAGAACTTTAGTCCATTCCCAGAGTTTGAATTCTTTAGCCGGGCGCTTCACTTGAAGGGTGAGATTGAACCAATTGGATTTCTACAACAACCTGATATTCATTGTCATTTCTTCATGCGTTTGCTCACAAGATGGCTAGAATTGACTGAATTCACTTTGTAATTTATTGTAGTTGGGCTGAGAACTTTGAAGTTGTGGTAAAATTGGTCAACAAAAGTATTAAATGAATGATAGTGAAGTGTTATCAAAAAGACTCCTTGGCCATTAGTTTATTGAATTGTCAGAGGTTAGCAAATCTCCAGAAAAAGTACATCTGACACAAGCTCAGAATTTCACAGCACCAAAACCATAGTCTGGGACAGTGCTTGCCAAACTTTTCTCCCTATGACCCCATTTTAATGTTGTGTAAAAATTTTTGGGGAGAGTTGTTGAGTGGGGGGTGGGGGGGCACTTTAGTTGTTGAATGGGGTGGGTGAAAGGAATTTAGCATGCCTCATCTTCCCCTCCTGCACCCCTTCATCTCTCACCTTCACCCTTCATCTTCCCCTCTTCACTCCTCATCTCCTTCTCCTCCCCATCCTTCATCCCTCCTTCTCACCCCACTCCCACCTTCACCACTCATCTCCCCCTCCTTCACCCCCAGACCCTCTTCACCCCTCATCTCTCCCCTCACCCCTCACCCCTCATTTCTCCTTCCCATCTCCCCCTTCTTCACCCTTCATCTCGCCCTCCTTCATCCCTCATCTCCCCTCCCATCTCCCCTCCTTCACCCTTCATCTCCCCTTCCTTCATCCCTCATCACCCTCTCCTTCACCCCTCATTTCCCCTTCTTCTCACTCCACTCCTTCTTCCCCCCTTACCTTCCCCTCCTTTACCTCCCCCTCTCCCCCTCCTTCATTATATTCTAGAATCTTTCAGTGCACATCATCCATTTATCAGGCACTAAATGGCCATCTAAGCCTCGATTGCGGTGAACAGGAAGCACGTGCTCATTATGAGCTGAAGGTGTGCAGTCTGCCATATTGGTAAAGGCCAAGAAGTCAGTAGGCAGTGCCAATGTACTTAGCAACGTATGATTGGCTTCCAAGAGCTGCCAGTTGGAATCAGGAAATCCAGGTTACATATGGTTTAATGGGTGGCTCTTAAAGGGACCTTTGCAGGCCACAAGTTTAATGTTTAAAATATACTCACCTGAAAGTGATGCCAGGAGGTACAGGAATGCTCCCACCTTCTGAACAACATTCAATGAATGTGGGCCATTGCCAGCAGTGTTCACCACCCTCCCTGTCCGCCCAGAGCACTGCCTTCCTGCTCCTCTTTAATCACTTACCTCAGGCCTGCTGCCAGCATCACGGCATTCTGTTCTTCCCACTCCTGCATTACCAGCAAGTTGCCTGTAGCTGTCCACACCTCACTGGCTCAGTGGCAATAAAGTTCAAGGCCCAATATTTGATGCACCGCAGGCCTCCCCATTGAAGTAGGGATCATACACTGCATCCTCCCCATGACAGGGCTAACAATGGATGCACCTGCACTACCAGGCCCATTTCCCAATGCCCAGAATTCCAAAGGACCAAGCCACTGCTAGTTGGGCAGAATCAACAGCCTAAGAACACCAATGCGTCAAAATACTCCTTGTTCTTCCCTGGGCTGTAGAATGCCACTGGTGCAGTCCTCTTCCCATTTTCACGCTCGTGTTGTACCGAGACATTCATCCAATTAGACATCTTAAATCCTAGTGCAACTCCCAATTGTCAGCATTCATGGTGTTAACCAATGTATTCAAACTGTTGCATTTGTTGAGTCTTTGCAACATTGTGTGTAAATTGCAAGATTTTATAGAGTGTTTTTATTTAGATTATTTTGCGCTCATTGTCTATATATACATCTACAGCTGGGAGAGATCTCCTTCTATTCAGGCATGGAATTTCCTTGCTACTGAATTCTACACCAGATTCCCTTATCCTATATGATAGCAGTCTTCCTGCAATGCAGTAGGCTGAACACCCCCCTCACCCCCCCACCCCCCAACCCATACCACCCAAACCCCCCACGCCCCCAACATCACTGACCTTATTAGTGAGCGCCCCGGAGATAACTTGCATTTTAATCACACATGTTTTCCCTGGTGCCTGTGGTATTTATCATGCCTTGTGCTTTCTGATGGGTGATCCCACCTGTAGATTGTGGATGGCGCTCAGAGCACCTCCAGGACCCCAGTCGATTCAGGCAGTGTGCTGTTCTCAGACAGCTTGCTTTGGGAAACTAACAAACTTTAACCCATGCAGCAGGACAGCTGGCAAGGAAAACCTCAGCTGCACAGAAAAAGGTTGAAAAAAGGTTGTAAGGATAAGCCCAGCAATTACAGACCAGTCAGTTTAACTTCAGTGGTCGGGGAGCTTCCTGAAACAATTATTCAGGATAGAATTAATAGTCACATGGAAAAATGTGGGTTGATTAGGAAGAGCCGTTATGGATTTCTAAAGGGGAAATGGTGTTTAACCAACTTGCTGGAGTTTATTGAAGAGATGTCAGAAAGGGTCGGTGAGGGCAATGCTGTTGATGAGTGCTTAGGTGAGGAAAATGAATGTGCTATTGCCAAGTTTGCAAATGACACAAAAATAGGTGGGAAGGTAAGTGGTGAGGATAACACAAAGGGTCTACAGAGGGATATAGACAGGTTAAGTGAGTGGGCAAAAACTTGGTAGATGGAATATAATGTGGGAAAATGTGAGGTTATGCACTTTGGCAGGAAGAATAGAGCTGAATATTATTTAAATGAAGAAGGACTGCAGAAAGCTGCAGCACAGAGGGATTTGGGAGACTTGTGCATGAATCCCAAAAAAAGCTAACATACAGGTTCAACAGGTAATAGGAAAGGCAAATGGAATGTTGGCCTTTATTTCAAAGGGAATGGAGTATAAAAATAGGGAAGTCTTGCTAAAACTATACAAGGCACTAGATAGACCACACCTAGAATACTGTGAACAGTTTTGGTCCCCTTATGTGAGGAAAGATATACTGGCATTGGAGGCTGTCCAGAGAAGGTTCACTAGGTTGATCCCGGGTATGGAGGGACTTTCTTATGAGGAGAAGTTGAATAGGTTGGGCCTGTACTCGTTGGAATTTAGAAGAATGCAAGATGGCCTTATTGAAACATATAAGATTCTTAGGGGGCTTGACAGGGTAGATGCTGAGAGATTGTTTCCCCTTGTGGGAGAGTCTAGGACCAGAGCGCATAATCTCAGAATAAGGCGGCACCCATTTAAGACAGAGATGAGGAGGAATTTCTTTCCTCAGAGGGTAGTGAATCTGTGGAATTCTTTTCCGCAGAGGGCTATAGAAGCTGGGTCATTAAGTATATTCAAAGCTGAGATAGACAGATTTTTAATCAGTAAGGGAATCAAGGGTTATGGAGAAAAGACAGGAAAGTGGAATTGAGGGTTATCAGATCAGCCATGATTTTCATTGAATGGCGGAGCAGACTCGATGGGCTGAATGACCTACTTCTGCTCCTACGTCTTATGGTCTTATGTGGTGTACATGGACTTTCAAAAGGCATTCGATACAGTGCCACACAACAGACTTGTGAGAAAAGTTACAGGTCATGGAATAAAAGGGACAGTAGCAACGTAGATACAAAATTGGCTGAGTAATAGGAAAATGAGTGTAATGGTCAATGGATATTTTTCAGGCTGGAGGAAGTTATGTAGTGGAGTTCCTCAGGAGTTGGTATTGGGACCCTTGCATTTCCTGATACATAGTAATGATCTAGATCTTGGTTTGCGGGGGCAATTTCAAAGTTTGCAGATGGTACGAAACTTGGAAGCATTGTAAACTGTGAGGATAGTATAGAACTTCAAAAGGACAGATCCAAGTTGGTGGAGTGGGCAGATAGGTGGCAGATGAAAATCAATGTGGAGAAGTGTGAGGTGATTCATTTTGGTAGGAAGAACATGGACAGACACTATAAAATAAGGGGTACAACTCTAGAGGGGTTGCAAGGGCAGAGAGACCTGGGTGTACATGTGCATAGATCATTGAAGGTGACAGGACAGGTGGAGAGAGCAGTTTACAAGGAATATTGTACCCTGGGCTTTATTAATAGGAGCATAGAATACAAGCACAGGGAGGTTATACTGAGTTTATTTAAGGCACTAGTTAGACCTCAGCTGGAGTATTGTGTACAGTTCTGGGCATCAGATTATAGGAAGGATGTGAATGCATTGGAGAGAGTGCAGAAGAGATTTACAAGAATGGTTCCAGAGATGAGAAACTTTGTTTATGAAGATAGATTGGAGAAGTTGGGACTGTTCTCCGTGGAGAGAAGAAGGCTAAGAGATTTGATAGAGGTTTTCAAAATCATGAAGGGGCTGAATAGAGTAAATAGGGAGAAACTGTTCCCACTGCTTTTAAGGATCAAGAATGAGAGGGCACAGATTTAAAGTGATTTTCAAAAGAAGCAAGTATGATGTGAGAAAAGTCTTTTTCACACAACGTGTGGTTCGAGTCTGGAATGCACAGCCTGGGAGTGTGGCGAAGGCAGGGTCAGTCGAGACATTCAAGAGGACATTAGATGATTATTTGAAAAGAAACAATGTGCAAGGGTCCGGGGAAAAGACAGGAGAATGGCACTAAGTCATAATGCTCATTCAGAGAGCCGGCACATACAGATACGATGGGCCGAATGGCCTCCTTCTGCACGGAAAAAATTCTGTGATTCTGTGAAAATAAAAAATCATTTGTAAATTGATATAGATCATGTTGCAGCATCCATTCACAGGCCCATACTGGCACCAATTCTTCTCTAGTTCAGACCAGGGCCCAGAATTGTTAACACTGGCTAAACACAGTTGGCAACTTGAGCAACTTTGGATCAGAGATGCTGAGTTGGAGCCTGGGTTTCAGACATTGAGGAGCATCAGGGAGGGGGATGAGTTACCTGGACACTTTGTTCCAGGAGGCAGTCACACCCCTTAGGCTAGATAGGACTTTAGAGTTGGTCAATGGTCAGGAAGAGGAGGGTGTGACTGCGAGTCAGGCAGGTATGGGGAATCTGGCAGATAGTGATGGAGGTGGAGCCTCAGCCCTTGACTTTGACTGACTGAAACAAGGTACCTGTTGTGTGTGGACGAGGAGAGAGACTGCAGGATGGATGAACAAACTGGCCATGGCATCATAGTGAAGGGCTGGTGGAGCGAAAAGGAACGTGGCAGTGGTAGGAGGCAGTATAGTCAGGGGGATAGCACTGTTCTCTCCAGCCACGAGAGGGAGCTCTGAAGGTTGTGTTGCCTGCCCGGTGCCAGGGTTAAGGACATTTCCTCAATGCTGGAGCTGAACTTGGAGTGGGAGGGGGAGAATCCAGTATTTCTGCTCCAGGTACCCTATTATAGGTTGTCCAAGTCTCCGAAGCATGGAGATCACTGCTGCCAGGTAAAACATTAGTCTCGTGTTTGAGACTCAAACGTCCTCAATTACATTCCTTTATAACCCGCCTGGCTCAGTCTTGGCGCTACCCCAGCCCGGTGTGAAGTTGAAAAAGCTATTCGACAGCTGAAAAACAACAAAAGCTCCTGGAACAGATGGAATCCTTGCTGAAATTCTGAAAAACAGTGGAGATACACTCCTGGCACAGCTGTACAACCTCATATCACTCATCTTGGAAGAAAGAGGGTATGCCAGGGCACCTTGAGCACTCTGTGATCTTGACTATATTCAAAGAGGGAGACAAGTCCGATTGACAGAGGAGTCTCCTAGTTGTCTGCCACAAGGAAAATTGTTGCAAAGATCCGGTGCCTCCTCCCATTGGCCGAGGAACTCTTTCCAGAGTCACTGCATGACTTCACCCATCGAAAGGCACCATAGAGATGGTGGCAAATTCAAGAAAAGTGCAAGCAACAGCACCAACTGCTTTATAGCCTCACAACCGTGAAGGCTTATGGAGTATCCTCCGCAAATTTGGCTACGGTCAGAAATTTGTCACCATCCTTTGCCTACTCAATGATGACATGCAAGCCGTGATCCTGACCAATGAAACCACCACAAGCCCTATCTCAGTAAAAATTCGGGTCAGACAAGGCTGTGTCATTGTACCAACCCTCTTCTCCATTTTACTCACTGCAATACTGCACCTCACCTCCAGCAAATTCCCCACAGGCCTGGAGATTATCTACAGAACAGATGGGGAAACTGTTCAACCTACACCACCTGCAATCCAAAACCAAAACCATTCCAACCTCAGTCATTGTGTAGCCTTCAGTGTGTGGATGACGATTGTGTGTGTGCTCGCTCAGAAACTGAGCTCCAGGTCACTGTCGACTCCTTCTCTGAAGAATATGAGAAAATGGGCCTTTCACCAAACACCTAGTAAGCTAAAGTCCTCTTCCAACCAGCTCCAACATCAATACCTCCCCCCCTCAATTAACACCAACAGCAAGATCCTGGAAAACATGTACCGCTTTCCCTGTCTTGGGAGCCTCCTGTTTACAAAGGCTGACATAGACGACAAAATTCATCATCACCTCCAAGGTGCCAGCTCAGCCTTTGGCCGACTGAGGAAAAGAGTATTTGAGGACCAGGATCTCAAAACCGAGACTGAGGATGTGGTTTACCAGGCTAGCTAATACTTTTCCTAGTTATGTCGGTTGAGGAATAAAAAGAAACTAGTCATTTATATCATTGCTGTTTGTGGACTTCAACGTGCACAAATTGGCTACTGCGATTCTTACATTACAACAGTGACTACACTTCAAAAGTATGTCAATGTCTGAAAAATGCTTTGGGATGTGCGGAGATCATGAAAGATGCTATACAAATGCCAATTTTTCTTTCATTGATATTATTTATTTGGCAAGCTAGTTACACTGAACCATGAAAATGAGTTGCACAAATAAAATCTGATGGGTAAATCTGAGATTGACACAACTCTCACTGCCATTTGACACTGGGTGCCTGACCTTTAAGGGCAGTGTAGCAGATTCAAGAATGGTTAGTAAACCCACTTTGGCACCATGAGGTTGGCTTATTTCCCTCAGGTGCTCAGGTCACGTCACTGAAGTGATAGCTGACAGCCGTCAAATCCACCGCACTGCGGTTCCTATTAATGCCCCCTCTCCCCAAAGGATTTGCAATAAAAGTAACACAGTGTTTCACTTCACCTTGCATTTGGGAGGAGGAGATGGGGTGAGAAACAGAACTCAATCAATAATGTGTTAGGAAGATACATGGGTAAACATGCAAACATGTATGCTTGTGGGCTGGGGGTCAGAGAGTCATAGAATACAATTTGTATTTCTATAGCATATTTAACATAAATGGCCTAAGGTGTTTAATACCTATTTCAGCTCCTCACTTTCAATCAGCTCAATGACTGGGGAGATGGTGATGATGTCAATGGATCAGTAAACCGGAAACCCAGCCTAATGTTCTGGGCACATGGGCTCAAATCTCACCAAAGTTGCCTGTGGAATTTAAATTTAGTTAATAAATTTCATTAATTGATAAAAAATCTAGAATTCAAAGCTAGTCTCAGTAATGGTGAACGTGAAACTATTATCAATCATTGTAAAAACCCATCCAGTTCACTAACGCCATTTAAAGGTAGGAAATCTGCTGTCTTTACCTGGTCTGGTCTACATTTGACTCCAGACCCACAGTAATGTGATAGACTCTTACCTGCCCTCTGAAATGGCCTAGAAAGCCACTCACTGTATCAAAAGAAAAGTAAAATAGAAATTAAACTGGACAGGCCACCCTGCATCGATCTAGGCACTGGAAACGACAAGGGTAAACCAGCCCTGTTGACTCTACAAAGTCCTTCTTACCAACATCTGGAGACTTGTACCAAAATTGGGAGAGGTGCCCGACAGGCTAGTCAAGCAACAGCCTGACATAGTCATAGTCATACCAAATCATACCCAACAGCCAATGTCCCAGACACCACCATCTCTATCCCTGGTATGTTCGGTCCCACCAGCAGCACAGACCCAGCAGAGGTGACGGCACAGTAGTATACAGTTGGGAGGGAGTTGCCCTGGGAGTTCAACATCGTTCTGGACCACAAGAAGTCTCATGGTATTAGGTCAAGAATGAACAAGGAAACCTCCTGCTGATTTCCACGTACCGCCCTCCCTGAGCTCCTGAGTCAGTGCTCCTCCATGTTGAACACCACTTGGAAGCAGCACTGAAGGGTGGCAAGGGCACAAAATATACTCCAGTTAGGGGACTTCAATGTCCATTACCAAGAATGGCTCAGTAGCACCACTATAGACCAAGTTGGCCGAGGACTGAAGGACATAGCTGCTAGACTGGGTCTGCAGCAGGTGACGAGGGAACCAGCAAGAGGGAAGAACTGGCTAGACATTGTCCTTGCCAAACCACCTGTGCAGATGCATTATCCATGACAGCATTGGTAGGAATGATCACCGCACAGTCCTTGTGAAGACTGAGCCCTGTCTTCGCATTGAGGATACCCTCCATCGTGTTGTGTGGCACTATCACTGTGCTAAATGGGATAGATTCAGAACAGATCCAGCAGCTCAAGACTGGGCATCCATGAGGCGCTGTGGGCCATCAGCGGCAGCAGAATTGTACTCAAACACAATCTGTAACCTCATGTCTTAGCATATCCCCCACCCTACCATTACCATCAAGCCAGGGGATCAACCCTGGTTCAAAGAAGAGTGCAGGATGGCACACCAGGAGCAGCACTAGGCATAATAAAAAGTAAGGTATCAACCTAGTGAAGCTACAAGGACTTTATGAATGCTAAACAGTGGAAACAGGATGCAATAGACAGAGCTAAGCAATGCCAGAACCATGGATCATACCTCAGCTCTGCAGGCCTGCCACACCCAGTCATGAATAATGGTGGACAATTAAACAACTCACTGGAGGAGGAGGCTCCACAAATATCCCCATCCTCAATGATGGGGGAGCCCATCTCATCAGTGCAAAAGACAAAGCTGAAGCATTTGTAAAAATCTTCAGCCAGAAGTGCTAAGTGGATGATTCAAGAGGTGAAATGAGAGTGACTGGCTTTGACATCAAGGCAACATGTGACTGAATGTGGCATCAAGGTGCCAGAGAAAAACTGGAATCAATGGGCAGAATCTTCTTGAACTAAGGGTCCTGACGACAAGGCTGGAAGGGTGTAGCATTTCTGCTTAGAAGCAGAGGGATTGGCCATGTGCAGTCACATGGCAGCCAGCCAGTTAGGTATGCAGAGGTGAGGACCCCGGCCAATAATGTGGTGCAGGTGGGCTAGAAGTCACCTGCCCTACTGTTACTTCACAAGATCAAAGGTCTGGCTGCTATATTTGTTTGCCACCTCAACAGGCATCTACTTCTTGCCATCCAGTAGCATCCATCTGGCTGTTTGTGAGGAGTTTGTAATCCCTGGATCTACTGGCACTTACACAGCGACATCTCGTGAAGAGGTCACAAGGTTTTGCAAGCACCTAATTTTGGCTGCAACCTGGATACAATGTGTGTGTCACAGGCCTGTCTTTTGCATCACTCCATCACCCTTGCCCTGCCTTTGGTGACCCTTGAACCCACACCACCCACAACCATGCCCCATCACACTTGACCAACTGTCATTCACTCTAGAGCCTCTTGCCATCGCCATTGGTCAACTGTCAGCCACAATGGGAACCATCTCCCACCCTGCCGTTTCCCTCGACCTGCCATCCATCATCCTCAACCCTCCCCTCCCCGCAACCTGCCCTGTTACCCTCAACTCTCAGATCCTTACCCTTGATCTTCCCTGTCTAACTCAATCTCCCCACAATCATGCTTGACCTAATGTCTGCAGACGTCAACCTTCCCAGTGAAGCCCTGCTTCCTCCCTCTGTCTCCCATGAGCCTTCATAGGGCTGCCACTGCCCTTCCTCAGTCAGCCATGCCCCTTTCCCCTTTGACAGCCACCACCCCATCTCAATGCATCAATGTCTCCTCTCCCCTCGTTCAGCAAAGTTTCCCATACACCGAAAAACACTCCTACTCAGTCTAAATCCACCAGGAAGATCACCTCACTTGCTGCATACCACCTGTAACCAGTCGTGAGACTGAAGGTACATGTTTCTTGTTTGCTGCATATATGGCAAAATTGTGTTTTAATGAGCATGCTTGACAGGCTAATGTATTAAAAATAGGGTCCCGCCACTTGTCATCAGGAACCACGACCCACCCTCAATCAACTGCTAACTAAATAATCAACTTCCATCATGCCTTTGAGAAGCTGACACCACCCTAGGCCCAACCATCTTCAGTTGCTCCATCAATAACCTTCCCTCCATTATAAGATCAGAAATGGCGACATTCACTGATGAATACACAATGTTCAGTACCATTTTCAACTCCTCAGATACTGAAGCAGTTTGTGCACATATGCAGCAAGACCTGGATAACATTCAAGATTGGGCTGATAAGTGACAAATAACATTCATGCCACATAAGTGTTGGGCAATAATCATCTCGAACAAGAGGGAATCTAACTAACTATCTCCCCTTGAGGTTCAATGGCATTACCATCACTGAATCCATTGTCAACATCCTGGGCGTTACCACCAAATAGAAACTGAACTGGACTAGCCATATAAATACAGTGGCTACAAGAGCAGGTCAAAGGCTAGGAATCCTGCAGTGGGTAACTCATGTCCTGTGTCCCCAAAGCCTGTTCACCAACTACAAGGCACAAGTCAGGAGTGTGATGGAATACTCCCCACTTGCCTGGATGAGTGCAGCTCCAACAACACTCAAGAAGCTCAACACCATCCAGGACAAAGCAACCTGCTTGATTAGCACCACATCCACCACCTTCAACATTCACTCCTTTCGTCACCGACAGACAGCTTGTACACTGAGCCATATACAAGCTGCCAGCAACTTGCCAAACTTCCTTTAACAGCATCTTCCAAACCCAGGACCTCTACCACCTAGAAGGACAAGGGCAGCAGATACACACGAACACCACCACCACCACCTGGAAGTTCCCCTCCAAGCCACACACCATCCTGATTTGGAAATACATTACCGTTCCTTCACTGTCGCTGGATCAAAATCCTGGAACTCCCTTTCTAACAGCACTGTGGGTGTACCTACACCACATGGGCTGCAGTGGTTCAAGGCAGCAGCTCACCACCACCTTCTCAAGGGCATTTAGGATGGGCAATAAATGCTGGGGTAGCTAGTGACACCCACATCCCAATCAAAATAAACAAGTTAACTCACTGCAGACCCAACCCAAATCTCTCTCATTACACTGTGGCACAAACTGAAGTGTCTTTCCAGGTCACTGGGTACTGCGTATCAGCATCTCTCTGGTGTGCACAGGTTGCCCACTCATCATCAGCATCCTGGCACCTCTCCACTTCATTGAGATAGAAAGCAGAATGCTGGCCAAGCCTCCAACTTTCACTAATCTGTTATATGAAAATGCATGTGCGCAATACGAGAAAATGAGCAGAATCCCTCTGGCTGAGCAGCAATGTACACAATACAATCATTACAGCTAGGGGTCAGAACCTGACTATAGAACTGGACTCACATTGAAAACTGCAGTCTGAAACTTGACCCAAGATTGGCGAGTTTGCCTCTCTGCTTGTAACTCTCCCTGCGGACAAGGGCTGGCTGGAAGCACCTCAAGTAACAGGGAGCAGACCTTTCCTTCTATTAAAAGAATGGCAGCCACGTACCAGACAGGAAGTTGCTTTGCTTAAATGCTAAAGCTGGAGTGACTGAATGACCCAGAAGATGTCTTCCCATTACGGTCAGGGAGCTTCAGCTACTGCAAGCAGCCACTCTGGGATTATGGGAGGGTGGGTGGGTAGGGATATGGGCCTTCAGTGGCAGTGATCTATAGCTATCTTGATGCTACTGTTGGGAATGGGGAATAGTTTATGGTTCTTTGTGCAGGGTGTTCAAACTCTGTTCCGAGGCATATCTAAATAAAGAGGTGAGATCAACATTACAGGAATAAGCAGGAACATCAAATCACTATCATTACTTGAAGAGGAAGTTGGAGGAAAGGGAAGTTATAAACTTCATGTTCCATGTTATAGTTCTGTCCAGTTTGGTTATACATCCTCATCCTCCCGTGACTCAACGATAACTATTCATTTGCCAAACCAAGCTCTTTGCAACATTGAGCACTTTCTGAATCACTGACGTAGTTGGAATGATTGGAATACTATTACAGGCACATACTAAGGCAACAATTTCCAGGAATATGCTCCACATCAATGGAGTGAGGGGGCCCTTAGGGGCCAAGGGTCCCCACCTAGCAAGGTAAGTGAAGTCAAACATGTAATACAGTGAAATTTACTATATCTTAACTACAGGAGCTATAAACATCTACACCTGGGAGGTGGGATCAGATATTGAAATGCTGGAACTATGTTAGAGCAGAAGTTATTGTTATTGGGATTCTACTTCTCGGTGGCTCACCGGTGAAAGAAATGCATTTATATAGCATCTTTCCTATCCTGAATATTAGTGTTGTTTTGTAGGTAAATGTGGCAGTCAATTTTCCCCACAGTAAGTTCCCACAAACAGGAATAAAAAGATCAGGTAAATCTGTTATGGTGATGTCAGTTGAGAGATAAACATTGGCCAGGGCATTAGCAAAGGTCATCTGTGATAGGATCTTCCATGTCCATGTTAAAATTTCATCCAAAAGATGGCACCTCTGACAATGCAGCACCCCTTCAGTAGTATAGAAATCGCAATTCAGTTAATCTGCCCAGGTCCTGGAGTGGGCTTGACCCCGACCGTTTAAGAATTAGAACTTCCAACAAGCACTTTATCTACCCGTGAACCCTCTATCAAGATCACTTTTGGGAGCATATCCAGTGGGATCTTGGATTTCCTCAGGCACCCACTGATCACACCCAAAACTTAAAGGGAGCAGATGTACATACTGCACTGGGCACTCTGCGAGTCCCATATTACATGTTCAAACTGCATTCCCTCTCCAAGGAATTGTTAGCAAAGCATTGCTGAGTGGCTGTAATCTCTGACCATACAGAATTGTGGACACTACAGACAAGCACCACTCAACCATCATGCCAGATTGGGAAGGCAGGCACTGTTTATTTTATTCATTGATGGGATGTGGGTGTCACTGGCTAGGCCAGCATTTATTGCCCATCCCTAGTTGCCCTCGAGAAGGTGGTGGTGAGCTGCCTTCTTGAACCTCTGCAGTCCATGCAGCGTAGGTGCACCCACAGTGCTGTTAGGAAGGGATTTCCAGGATTTTGACCCAACGACAGTGAAGGAACTGCGATACATTTTCAAGTCACCATCCTGAGTGTTTTGGAGGGGAACTTGCAGGTGGTGGTGTTCCCATCTATCTGCTGCCCTTGTCCTGCTAGATGGTAGTGGTTGTGGGTTTGGAAAGTGCTATCTAAGGAGCCTTCGTGAATTCCTGGAGTGCATTTATGGATGATACACACTGCTGCTACTGTGTGTCGGCGGTGAAGGGAGTGAATGTTTGTGGACATGGTGCCAGGACTGCTTTGTCCTGGACTGTGTTGAGCTTTGAGTGATGTGGGAGATGCACTCACCCAGGCAAGTGGAGAGTATTCCATCACACTCCCGACTTGTGCTTTGCAGATGGTAGATAGGGTCTGGGGAGTTATTCGTCACAGGATTCCTAGCCTTTGACCTGCTCTTGTAGCCAGAGAATTTATTGGCTAGTCCAATTCAGTTTCTGGTCAATGGTAACTGCCAGGATATTGATATTGGGGGATTCAGAAATGGTAATGCCACTGAATGTCAAGGGGCGATGGTTAGATTCTCTCTTGTTGGAGATGGTCATTGCCTGGTACTTGTGTGGCACAAATGTTACTTGCCACTTGTCAGCCCAAGCCTGGATATTGTCCAGGTTTTGCTGCATTTGGACATAGACTACCTCAGTATCGGAGGAGTCTCGAATGGTGCTGAACATTGTGCAATCAGCAGTGAACATCCCCACCTCTGACCCTTATGACAGAAGGAAGGTCATTGATGAAGCAGCTGAAGATGGTTGGTCCAAAGACACTACCCTGAGGAGCTCCTGCAGTGATATCCTAGAGCTGATGACTGATCTCCAACAACCACAATCATCTTCCTTTGTGCTAGGTATGACTCCAACCAGTGGAGTGTTTTCCCCCAGATTCCCATTGACTCCAGTTTTTGCTAGGGCTCCTTGATACCACATGGCCAAATTCCACCTTGATGTCAAGAGCAATGACACTCACCTCAGGAGTTCAGCTCTGTTGTCTATGTTTGAATCAAGGCTGGAATGAGATCAGGAGCTGAGTGACCCTGCCAGAACCTAAACTGGGCATCAGTGAGCAGGTTATTGCTAAGCAAGTGCCATTGATGGCACTGTTGATGATTCCTTCCATTAACTTTATTGATGGAGAGTAGACTGATGGGGCAGTAATTGGCTGGGTTGGATTTGTCCTGCTTTTTGTATACAGAACATACCTGGGGAGTTTTCCACATAGCCAGGTAGATGCCAGTGTTGTAGCTGTACTGGAACAGCTTGGCTAGTGGTGCAGAAAGCTCAGGAGCACAGGTCTTCGGTACTATTGCTGGAATGTTGTCAGGGCCCATAACCTTTGCAATACCCAGTGCCTTCTTGGTGTCACATGGAGTGAATTGATTTGGCTGAAGACTGGCACTCGTGATGCTGGTAACGTCCGGAAGAGGCCGAGATGGATCATCCACTCAGCCCTTCTGGCTGAAGAGTGTGGCAAATGCTTCAGCCTCATCTTTTGCACTGATGTGCTGGCCTCCCCTATCATTGAGGATGGGGATATTTGTGGAGGAGTAGGCTTCAGTGAGTTGTTTAATTGTCCACCACCATTCATGACTGGATGTGACAGGACTGCAGAGCTTAGATCTGATCCATTGGTTGTGGGATCACTGAGCTCTGTCTATCACTTGTTGCTTATGCTGTTTGGAATGTAAGTAGTCCCATGTTGTATCTTCACCAGGTTGACACCACATTTTTAGGTATGCCTGGTGCTGCTCCTGGCATGCCCTCCTGCACTCTTCATTGAACCAGGGTTGATCCCCTGGCTTGATGGGGATGGTAGAGTGGGGAATATGTTAAGCCATGAGGTTACAGATTGTGTTCGAGTCCAATTCTGCTGCTGCTGACGGCCTACGACACCTCATAGATACCCAGTCTCAAGTTGCTAGATCTGTTCGAAATCTATCCCATTTAGCATGGTGGTAGTGTCGCACAACACAATGGGGGGGTGGTATCCTCAACGTGAAGCAGGACTTCGTCTCCACAATGACTGTGTGGTGGTCACTCCTACCTACATGCCCCAATATAGCAAATGGCCCTTAAACTTGGCATGGGGTCATGGCCATTTCCATTGGTTGGTGAAGTTATGGCACAGTATTCCTGACCACAGCGCAACATTTTCTATCCACTCCCTCCCCGGAATCACCCCAGGACTCTCCGTTCCAAAGCTGCCCAATATCTAGATTTCTAGTACACTTCGACACAGACAAAGAATGAAAGGGACTGAAGAGGCACACTCTGCATAAGCAGTAGAACTGATTTGCGATTTTATTAGCCTGTGTGCGACTACATAATGACTCACATTCAAGATATTCCATTACCAATAAAACTGTTAAGGAATGCTCCATTGTGTGAAAGAGTTTCCCCACAGATACACTGACCAGAGTTAAAATAATCAAGTCACTTGCTCAAACTGAGAGAGTTCACTGCATAACATGACAAAAAGCACAAACAGAAGCCTCATACTAACAAGTTCTGGTAAAAGCTCCTACACTGTAATAATTTCACTATAACAAAACACCAGACATTAAGATTAAGCTAGAACATTGGTGCTTTCAACAGATCAATTACATAATCGCATGTCACTATAGTAACGTCCATAACAGACCAATTAACTGTTACGACCATTTGGGTAGAGCGTACTCCAGCAAATCAGTTACATTTGAAGACTAGTATTTTTGCCATAAGAATACATCACACCTATAAGTTAATAAATCTGAGCTACTGTTTAAATACGTCACCAGCATGCACAATATTGGAGCATAATAATCATATTACACTTGATTAGACAGCATAATAGGCAAGTGCGTTTCTTTTTTTTAAAAAAAAACACAAATAAGCTGCTTGAAGATCAATTCCCATTGTTTGTCTTTTTATGAAATCTGCCTTTGATTCGGCCTGACCTAAAAAAAATTATCCCGTATTTCCAGTAACATATGGAGGGGGCTAAATGGTAGTACAACTAGTCACTGGTGTGGTCTAAAATGGCTCCGGTTAAAAATGGCAGGTCCTTAATTTCCAATTATCTAGATTTTCTACTGGTGATGAAAAGTGCTTCAAATAATACATTTGCCAGCGGGTTTAAACTAGACTTTGACACTGGTAGATTCGTTAATTTCTTTAAGATCCTGGGTTTTTTTTTAAAATATATAGAAACATCTAATTATGAGTTTTATGAACTTATTTCAAAACCTGAGCCACAATCAGATTCTAATTTGGGGTATGGGAGTCTGGGGACACCATTGAGGTTTATAAATTAGTTTTTGTTTTATTTTAAATAGGCAAACTGAAATAAAAAAATATTTAATACTGTATTTTATTAATACTTCCGATTTCTTCCTTTAAACAATGGAGGTTACTGAAACCACAAGAGCATTTTTTTTTTTTAAATGTGCAGACCTCATCATTCAAGTTTTGCTTCAGTCTAGCTTTACGTTAAATGAAACAACTCCACTTATTTAACTACAGGACAGTCCAAATGCCAGTGTGTGGCTCCCATTCCGTACCAGCACAGCCAAGTCTGACTTTCCGCTAGTGGTGTTTTGGCAAATGTCGAAGAGGCGTCAACAGGGCGGAGAGTGAGGGGAGGGGGTGTAACCGGAAGCTCTCCCCCCCCCACCCCAAGTGGAAAAAAAAAGACTGCGATCGCAGCTGCAGCAGCCAGTTTCCCCCTCCCCCCTAGGGCTTAATTGTTCCCTTCCCCGCCATCGTCGTCCTGCTGGTCACTTGTCCAGAGCGTCAGGTTGTCGCGAAGGAGCTGCATGATGAGGGTCGAGTCCTTGTAGGAGTCCTCGTTGAGGGTGTCGAGTTCAGCGATGGCATCGTCAAAGGCGGTCTTGGCCAGATGGCAGGCCTGCTCGGGGGCATTCTGGATCTCGTAGTAGAAGACCGAGTAGTTGAGGGCCAGGCCCAGCCGGATGGGGTGCGTCGGCTGCATGTGCTCCTTGCTGATCTCGTGGGCCTCGCCGTATGCTTTCTCTGATGACTCCACCACTGTGGCACGCTTCTCACCGGATGCCACCTCGGCGAGGTAGCGGTAATAGTCCCCCTTCATCTTCAGGTAGAAGACCTTGCTCTCGTACTGTGTGTCGCTGCAGTTTTTGATCAGGTAATTGTCTAAGAGGTTGAGCACGTCTTGGCACACAGACTCCAGCTCCTTCTCGATCTTCTCTCTGTAAGCTCGCACCATCTCAATCTTCTTCTCATTGCCATCTGCGGAGGTCTTCTGCTCAATACTGCTAATCACTCTCCAAGATGAGCGCCTTGCCCCCACCACGTTTTTGTAAGCGACAGAGAGAAGATTCCTTTCTTCATTGGAAAGGGCTTCATTCAGTTCCGTTACCTGTCGAAAAGAGGCAACAAAAAGTAACATTAGCAGGAAAAAAAACAAGCAAAATACATAATACCAGCATTACTGTAACCAGAACAAGAGGAGACAGATTTAAGATCATTGGAAAAAGAAACAAAGGGTGAAGTAGAGGACAATTTTACCCAGCGAGTTATGATCTGGAGTGCATTGACTGAAAGATTAAAGGAAGCAGGTACAATTGTAACTTCAGAAAGGTAATTGCAGAAATAATTGCATACCTATACAGAAAGAGCAGAGCAGTGGGGCTAAACGAATAACTCTTTCAAAGAGCTGACACAGGCACAATGGGCCTCCTTCTGTACCGTATATGTTTCTAACAATCAAGTCCTCTAGCCCACTGAGCTACTCACATGCATACCAGCAGAATATACAACAGAAGAGGATGGAGAGGAAGTGCCCTTCACGACTCCTGTTAAATTACATTACTTTTGTATCAGGCTGGGAATAAAAGTTTGACTGTGTTTCACAGAAAAATAAATGAACACAGATAAATGATCAGGGATTAGAGCAAAAGGCCAATTAAACTCATGCTTAGATGTCCATAGAAACCACAAATAGAAACAGGCCATCCAGTGAACGTTGGTATTTTTCCTCCACATGTGGCCCTAACCCCGTGTCCCCATCATCCTTCCGATCTGACCTGTTCTCCTTTTCATTTCATCAACTCTCAGTACATTCCATAGTCTCGCATGCCTCTAAAAACATTTCTCCTGCACCCCGTCCAAAATCTCAGTTTAGATTGATGTCCCTTGTAAGAGTGAAGTTCATGGGCAAATTTTTGAAATGAGTCTCAAATAGCTACTGCATCCTCAGCCTCCACCTCCTCCCAAAACTTAAATTTTTTAAACCCAATCTTGCTTTAACAAACAGAATGGGCTTTGGATGGTAGACTGGATTTCTCATTTAAAATGGAGGTACCTGTATGCTAAATGGTTCCTCCAAGATCCCAGTTACTCTGTTTCAATTGGTGCGGCTATTGACGTTTGATGCAAGGAATTCCCTTCAGCATAGAGAGCGGAATCTTCCAGACTAAGTCTGGTGGCTGGAGTGGAAGTCGGAGTGACTTCTGCTGGAGAGCGGGGTGGCTGAACAAGTGAGGTCTTGTGCTGTTCAGCTCATTAATTATACATCTGCGAAGAGAATGTCAAATCTCCTGACACAGTAAGTGGTCCACCCGCCATCACCTCAGGCTCCAATGCCCGGGCGCCACATTTAAATGGTACCCAGATAGCCATTACCTCTTCCACTCTGATCCTTGGCTCCCCCTACCAGTCCTGCCTCAGTGTCACACCACCACCTCCCCACCCCACCCCCGTGCCCAGCCTGTGCACTATAGGCAGCTAATGCCTCCGAGTGACAGTGTAAAAGGAAGGTGTAAGTAGCATCTATTGACCTCAAAGTCCAGGAAGAAATCTATCTTGCCAGGTGCATGCCACTTATGCGCTGTCTAGATTCCCACTGGCGAGGCACTTAGTTTGGAGGAGTGCCAAGATTCCAGTGTGTTGCATTCACGAGGCTAAAATGGGGTTCCTGACATAGCACCATAAGATGCTTGACCCACCTTTAAGCCACCATGGAAGTCAGGAGGGACAAGATTCCAAACTAATTTCCCACCATCAGGAAACTGATTTTTGGCCTCCCACCAAAGCTTACTCCCCCACCTGCCACGATTCCCACTGTTGGATTCCACCCAGAGAGTCTTACAGTACAGAAAAGAGGCTATTTGGCCCATTGTCTGTAAGTTTTTTTGAAAGGCCATTTTCTATGATTCTATTCAATTAGCCCCACTTCCCTGCTCTTTCCAAATATCCCTCAAAGTCTTGCCTTCACAAATATTTTTCCAAGTCCCTTTAGGAATTTATCATTGAAGCTACTTCCATCTTTTCAGACAGCGTATTCCAGATCACATCTCACTGCATAGGAATATTTATCCTCAGCCCATTTGGTCCTTTTGACAATCTTAAAACTGTGTCCTTTGGTTACCAACCCTCATGCCAATGGAAAGTTTTTCCTCATTTTCTCTGCCAAAATCCATTACAATGTTGATCATCTCTAATAAACCTCTATGTAACCTTCCTTGCTCTAAGGAGATGAATCCCAACACAAGGAGAGGAAATTCTGAGCCATTAACTCATCCAAAACTCAACCGTCCATAGTATCCTGTCCTATTCACACCAGAACCTTCTGGGTGCAAATCAGCTGTAGCAGTCACCCACCAAAACCCTACCAAATACCCTAGGTGATAAACATGGTTATCTTCACCTCGAATGAAGAACAAGAACATTTCACTTCCAAAGACAAGACAGGAAAGGGCCAGCCAGAGAGAACAAGAGCACTTTCCTACGTTAGGACAGTGACCCCACTTCAGCAATGCACATTGGCTGTAAGCACTTTTAGACGTCCTGAGGTCATGAAAAATGCTGTATAAATGTAAGTTCTTTCTTTTCACTCAGTTTGTTACAATCTCAAGCTACAATTACTTTCTGCGCTCTGCAGATGGTGAACTTTGACAGCCAAATGGCTGTCCATCTATGTCTACGTCAGCTGGTGCTGGGAACAAGCTCTAAAATGGACTGGACTCTGAGGTGGCTGCTAATTTGCTTGCTGGAGCCAACCCTGCAATAAAATGTTGCCAGAAGTTAGGGAACACCTTTACTTCAGTTATAAGAGAATATTGATTGAGTAACAGCGCACATTGTAACAATGCTCAAAGTTCAGCCATGATCTATTGAACAGCATGCTGGAGGGGCTGAATGGTCTAATCCTGCTTCTTTCTTATATTCTTCATTGCGGGTTAATTCAAGTGTTGCCTGATACATCAATCGCTAACTACCTGTGGCTAACAGCATTTCTGATTAATAAAAAGAAATAATTATAAATACTTGATGGGCACAGATCTTTGAAAGCGGCAGGACAGAGAAATCAGTTAGCAAATTATATGGGATCTTGGGCTTCAGAGATAGCGGTATGAACATAAAAGCAAAGGAAGTTATGCTGAAGCTTTGTAAAGCTCTGGTTAAGCCACAACTAGAGTATTGCACCCAGTTCCAGTCAGCACACTTCAGGGTGGGTAGGAGGACCCTCGAGAGGGTGCAGAGGGAGATTTACCAGAATGGTTCCAGGGATGAGGGATTTTAGTTACAATGTTAGGTGGAAGAAGCTGGGGTTCTGCTCCTTGGAGCAAAGGAGATTGAGGGGAGGTTTGATGGAGGTGTACAAGATTGAGAGGTTTAGACAAGGTAGAAATGGTAAAGCTGTTCCCATTTGCTGATAGTAAAATGGCTAAAAGGATACAGAATTAAGGTTTTGGGGCAGGGAGATGTGAGAAATTAAGACTTTTTTTAAAAATGCAGTGAAACTTGCTACCTATGAGGGCTGTGAAAGAGAAAATGATAAATAGGGGTCGGGGCCCGATGGCCAAGGCGTAAAATGACGGGGGGAGTATTCGGACGTGCGTCCCGACGTCACCGCACATCATTTAGATTTTCAGTTCGGTCTGTCAAAGGCCCGTTAGGCCCATTAATTAACTAATTAAGGCTATTGTGAAAGCTGCCCGTCCAACCTTAAGGCCTTCGCTTTTTTGATGGAACCTCATCCATGGGTGGGATGAGGTTTCATGAAGGGTTTATAAATTAAATAAATTTTTTCATTGAAGTTCATTGACATGTCCCAGCTCAACTGACGCCGTCACATGAGGGTCATGTCTTAAATTTTTTTTCTTTATTAAAATTTTTAAAACTTATCTCCCTGAGGCACCTCTGCCTCAGAGATTTCTGAGCTCTTTCGTGTGAATGCACAAAATAGAGCATTCTCGACTCAGGGAACGCCCACCTGCACAGGTAGCGCACAGTGCTTCCAGAGGCATGCCATGCTGGGCGTGGCCTGCCCACGTAAAATGGCAGCGCAGACCTGGTCAGGGGGTGCCAAACAGGTCCGCACCTGTCCCCGCACAACCCTCCCACCCCCGACAGGGGCAAAGTTCTCTCCTATATCACTGGGTTTATGATCTCAATACTCATTTGTGCATTCAGTGCAAATGGCTAATAGTGTTGGCATAGCAACACCTGCATCTAGTCAGCAGTGGACACTGTGCCCCAATAAGTGCTGATCAATTACTTGTGACAAGAATTTGCATTTATCTGTGTCTCTTTAGCATAGTAAAATTTCCCAAGGCACTTCACAGGAGCAATATCAAACAAACTTCAATACCGAGCCACACAGCAATATATTAGGTCAGGAAGTCAAGGAAGTAGGTTTTAAGGGGGCACCTTCAAAAGATGAGGGGTAAAGTGCTGGAGAGATTTAGGGAGGAAATTCCAGAGCTTAGAGCCTTGGCAGCTGAAGGCATGGCCTGCAGTTGACTCCTGGTTCAGCATTGGACCCATTTTAAACCTCATCCTTGTTTTCAAACCCCTCCATGGCCCATTCCACCCCCCTGCAAAGCCAGAGATACCTGAGCACCTCCAATTTTGGCATCTTGTGCATCCTTGATTTTAACTGCTCCACTCTCGGCAGTCATGCCTTCAGCTGCCAAGGCTCTCAACTCTGGAATTTCCTCCCTAAATCTCTCCAGCACTCTACCTCTCATCTTTTGAAGGTGCCCCCTTAAAACCTACTTCCTTGACTACCTGAACTAATATTTTGCTGTGTGCCTCGATATTGATAGGGGTGATAGGGGAACGGGGAACCTGGTGCAAGATATGACACAAGCAGTAAGAGTTTTGGGTGACTTTATCACAGTAGCCTAGTTGGTCTTGTGGTAGAGCTCAACCAAACCCAGCAAGTGCGTCTTCATACAGGGGCACTCCCAGAAAATTGGCATCTTTTCCTCCTGCAATGACCAAAGAATTTTTTTAAAACTAATTTACATAAATAATCATCATAACTAGGGGTCCAACAGTTAGGAAGCTGGTAGGTGTGGGGTATGAATACGGTGGCTTCAAGACAGGGAGGCCACAAGAGATATTTTAAACACTCACTGTATATTAGCTGCACTGTTCTGGTTTGCTTCAAACCACATTGAAGCTTCAACAGGAACAGTGACCGTTGCTTTTGTTTTTACTTCTTGCTATGTAGCAGTTTCCGTCTGGATCACAACTGCAGTGGAAGGGCTCGAAAATCAGACCAAGTCCTTTAGAAAGACAAAAGCAAAATACTGCGGATGCTGGAAATCTGAAGTAAGGAACAGAAAATGCTGGAAGAACTCAGCAGGTCTGGCAGCACCTGGTGAGCGAAACAGAGTTCACGTTTCGAGTCTACATGACTCGGAAGATGATCTGAAGAAGCGTCACACGGACTCGAAACATTAACTCTGTTTCACTCTCCACAGATGCTGCCAGACCTGTTGAGTTTTTCCAGCATTTTCTGTTTTTATTCCTTTAGAAAGGCTTTTCATACAGCACCTTTAACAACCT
The DNA here is from genome assembly GCF_964194155.1 of Cetorhinus maximus. Classification (NCBI taxonomy): domain Eukaryota; kingdom Metazoa; phylum Chordata; class Chondrichthyes; order Lamniformes; family Cetorhinidae; genus Cetorhinus; species Cetorhinus maximus. Next base: position 49,017,827 of record NC_135887.1, on the reverse strand, counting down.
CACAGCATCACAAAATTCTTTACAGCCTATGAAGCTCAAGTGTAGTCACTGTTGTACTGTAGGAAACAGCAGCCAATTTGCACACACAAAGCTCCCAAACAGCAATACAATAATAAAAACAAAAAGCTAAAAGCTACTGCGGATGCTGGAAATCCAAAACAAAATAAAAACAGAATTACCTGGAAAAACTCAGCAAGTCTGGCAGCATCGGCGGAGAAGAAATCAGTCAACGTTTCGAGCCCTCATGGCCCTTCAGCAGAACTGAAGGGCCATGAGGGCTCGAAACGTTGACTGATTTCTTCTCCGCCGATGCTGCCAGACTTGCTGAGTTTTTCCAGGTAATTCTGTTTTTATTTTGTTTAGCAATACAATAATGACCAGTTAATCTGATTTTTTAAAGAAATGTTGGTTAAGAATAAATACTGGCCAAAGCAGCAGGGATGACTCTTGTTGCCCTTTGAGAAGCATCATGGTATCTTTTACATCTACCCAGAAGGTCAAGACAAAGCCCCTAACGTTTCAGCTGACAGCAGGCAATACCTCCAACTGTGCAGCGCTCCCACAGTACTGCACTGGAGGGGCAGACTATATTTTGTGCTCAGAGCCAGAGTGGGGCTTGAAACCCACAACCTTCCAACTCGAGAGGCGGGAGTGCTGCCACCCGAGATATAGCCGACAACGACTGCATTCAGTGAATCAGTGATAAATGGGCGACTGTGCCAAATAACAAGCCAGCAGCTCAAATGTTCTAAGAGAATGGGCAGATAAGCTGAAGTCTCAGCCAAACCCAGTTCTGACCTCACTACAAAAATATTGCAATATCCTGGTCAATTCCCTGTCGCTTTGCACATAGGGAGGTGACAACAAATGTAGCCTTCAGGTGCTGCAATGTTAGAGGAAGAGGGATAATTGAAACTGGCATAATTCAGTCCCATTTTAAACATGCTAATTCTGTTCTTATTTGTATCTTAGGAAAATCAGATTCAAAATGGCACAGGAGGCCATTCAGCCCATGGAGTCCTTGCCTGCCTTCTGTGGAGCAATCCAGTCAGTTCCATTCCTCCATTCCATCCCTGTAGTGCTGCAAGTTTACTTCCCTCAGGAACCCAACCAATTTCCTTTCAAAATCATTTATCATCTCTGCTTTCACCACTCTTATGGGCAGCAAGCCCCAGGTCATTACCACTCACTGCGTAAAAAAGTTCTTCCTCACATTCCCCCTGCATCACCTGCCCAAAACTTTAAACGTGTCTCCTCATCCTGGCATCAGCCGCCAATGGGACAGCTTTTCTTCCTCTGCCTTATCTAAGTCAGTCATAATCTTGTACACCTCTCTCAAATCTCCCCTCAATCTCCTTTGCTCCAAGGAGAACAACCAACCCTTGTAACTAAAATCCCCCATCCCAGGAACCATTCTGGTAAGTCTCCCTTTGCGCCCTCTCAAGGACCCTCACATCCTCCCTCAAACATGGTGACCAGAACTGGGTGTAATATTGAAGTCATGGCCTAAGCAGAACTTCATAAAGGTTCAGCATAACTTCCCTGCTTTTGTACTCAATACCTCTATTTAATGAAGTTCAACATCTCATGTTCCCTAGTGGAGCTTGCACAGCGATAGAAGATGGCTGCTCACCACCACCTTCACAAAGGCAATTGGGGATGGGCACCAAATCCCAGCCTAGCCAGCTACACAAATCCCATGAAATAATAAAAATTATTTGGAGTGCAGAATGGAAATGGGGACAATAATCTCTATCCCATTTTGAATCTCAGTAGGATTATTAAACAAAGCCAAGGAATATACCACATTCTCGGGGTCAGCTCAATGCTGCTCATTAAATATAAACTCAAATTTCAGGCTCTTTTTTTTTAAAAAAAGGCATTGGTCACTAAGGGGCCTAATTAATTACCATTAAGACATTCTCTCAAAAACACAGAATTGCTGAGGGTCACCCTGAATTTCAAAATCATAAGTATTACCCTGGCAAAGAGTCAGAGTTGCTTTGCCCAAGTTGGGCATTGTGGAAAGTAATGGAGTTGGACCCGGGGTGTAAATTGAATTGCTGCAATACATATTGTTGACAGTAGAAGGAACCCCATCTACACAGTTTACTACAATGGATACAAACTTGATTTAAAGAGGATTTCCCTAATAACAACTGGCAACTGGACTGCTTGGTGTGGAATTGAGTCAAAAAAACACCCAAGGTGGTCCCAATTCTATCTCCATCAGTCCAGAATTAGCTGAGGGCGATGGTACAAAAGCTACCATTAGTCTCAGTAGCTTATGGAAATCAAGTAATGATGGCTGTGGAAAGAAATTGCATCAAGATTCCCATTCCTGATTGTTATCCTGGAAAGCGAAGGTCCAGCAAGGACAGGTTTGGACTTGGCTGAAGCTCCTACAGTGGAATAGCCTGTCAACACCATTTTCTGTCACAAAAGTAGGCAAGGTCCAGAAGGGTGCAAGATCCTGAGGTACGATACCAGTGTGGCTTGGCACATTCAGGAGAGGGTGGGAAGAAATTTCAGTGCTTAAAAAGCTGATTACTTTGTTATCAACAACCCCTGGACCAGATGACGTTCGACTTCAGTGCTCCCAATATTATGTGCGATGAAGGGCACTAACAAACCCTCCTGAATACCTGTGCAGTGAGTATATTTGGCCTAGAAAGCAGTCTAGCTGCTAATCATTAAGTATAGTATTCAAATTTTTACACCATAGTGTGTACAGCTTCTGCTCTCTCTCTCTCCAGCTGCTTGACCTTTCACAGTTAGGGTTGAACACTCAGCCTCACCTCTTCCCCACTCTAGCTCGCTGCTGCATGCAGCCTGTTTATTACAATGCACGGGACGTTCCAAATAACTGCACACGCACGCACCTTGCAGGATACATTGGGTGGGACCCTCAAGTCCAGATCACCCACCCCACGACTGAATGTCAAAGAACACACAAGTTAGGATAAGACAAGGGCAGCAAGATACAGGGAGCTCAATACTGAAGACTAGGGGAGGTTAGAAAGTGCAGAGGTGAAATTAGCAAGGAAATTAGGAAAGCAGAGGGCAAGAAATAGATTTGCAACTAAAATAAAAGTAAAACCCAAAGATATTTATAAACAAAGTTTCTTCACTGTCACTGGGTCAAAATCCTGGAACTCCCTCCCTAACAGGTGGTGCAGTGGTTAGCACCACTGCCTCACAGCTCCAGGGACCTGGGTTCGATCCTGACCTTGGAAGCGTTTGTGTGGAGTTTGCACATTCTCCCCGTGTCTGCGTGGGTTTCTACTGGGTGCACTGGTTTCCTTCCACCGACAAAGGCATGCTGGTTAGGTGGAGTGGCTACGGTAAATTGTGCGTCTGTGTGTGTGTGTACCCTATGACGGACTGGCGTCCTGCCCTGCCTACTGCCCATTGCCTGTCTGAATAGGCTCCGACTCCCTGCGACCCTGAATTGGATGAAGCAGTCCTGGAAAAGCGAGAGAGTGATTTATAAATAAAGAGCAAGAGGACATCAAATGAAACGGTAGGTTCTAGAGACCAAGGAACCAGTGTGTGCAGGGAGAATACATGGGTATCTTTAAGTAATACTTTGCATCTGTCTTCACAAAAGAGTGCATGATCAGGACCCCCTCCAACTGGGAAATTTATGGGGTATAATACCCAAATCTAAGGACATGTTTTGACCTCATGTTTTTTTTTTAAACTACAATACAGAAACCAAGCTGCAGCTTACAGTACATGACTGGGCAGCAAGGGGTTAATTCAGACAATTAGTAAAAGACAGCGGATCATCAAAAGGGTTTGGACATTGTTATCGTGGAACAATCAGTTAACGGTACCAGGGAAACGCCATTACCTGCTATTGACTAACACAATTAAGAGACTGATTACCTGATACAATGGCATAAGGAACATGCCATTAATATTCAAACCTCCATCGACCTTGGAGCCAGGTGCTGTATTGCCTCAAAGAAAAAGCAGGAGAATTGTTTGAACAATGTGAGAGCTGATCATATTTGTCTGGGATATATTTTCCATGGAAAGACTACAGTTTCAACCAGCATGAGCTGATCATATTTGTCTGGACTGTGTGTAGAATAAACTAAGAGTGCTAACTACTGGACATTGAAATGAGATGGTCAGGTATAACTGGGGACAGAATTGTAGGCCGCGGCTGTTTTCTGCAGGCAGGCAGGTAGAGTCTGGTCAACTCGACCGATGGACCTACAGCACCATTGGAAGACCTACTGAGGGGTGATTGTTTATACTTAAATATCTTTATATCCTAACTTAAGTTGGGAACAAGGTGGGGGGTTTAGCCTCTGATGGGGCAGGGTTCAGGGTAATTGTAATCATAACTGCACTTCGCAATTGCTGAATGCAGCCTGAGGGCTGTGGCTAATTCAGTAAAGCGATTGTGAATTATCAGAAGAAACTTGCCTCGCTGGTCATTCTGTTCAAGCCCAACACTTGTGAACCTGGTGTCACGAACTCGAGTGTGGTCTCTGAGGGAGAAAGGGGGGGACCCTTCTATAGAGGGGGAATGATGCAGACTTTGTTAAGGAGTGTGAAATATTTGATGGGATAAATATATATAGTGAGGGGAGAAATATTAAGCAGTTTAGTAACTTTGCAAGTCAAGTCATAGGCCCAGAGGAGACGTCTGCTAGGATACCAAGAGAAGCAAGGGAAGAAAATAGCAGAAACTGCAACCATCATTTTTCATTCCTCTCTGGCAACAGGCATGATGCCAGAGGACTTCCAATATTGTCTATTCCTTCCTCCTTTTTTAAAACCATAATTACATGCCACTCAGCTGCCAGCACTCTTGTGATGTGTGAATAAATTCACCTTATAACCCTAAAGCCTGTCCACTATCTACAATGCACAAGTTAGAAGTGTGATGGAATACTCTCCACTTGTCTGGACAAGTGCAGTTCTAACAATGCTCTAAGCTCAACACTATCCAGGACAATGCTTAGATTGGCACCCTATCTGCCACCTTAAAACATTCACTCCCTCCACCACTGACACACAGTGACAGTGTGTACCATCTATGCACTGCATGATGCACTGCAGGAATTCACCAAGGCTCCTTTGACAGCACCTTCCAAACCCATGACCACTACCATTTAGAAGGACAAGGGCAGCAGACACACAGGAACACCACCACCTGGAAGTTCCCTTCCAAGTCACTCACCATCCTGACTTGGAAATATATCCCCGTTTCTTCACTGTCGCTGGGTCAAAATCCTGGACCTCCCTCCCTAACAGCACTGTGGGTGTACCTACACCACATGGACTGCAGCGGTTCAAGGCAGCAGCTAATGAACACTGTAAAAAGGGCACTAGAGGTGGGAAATAAATGCTGGCTTTGCCAGGATGCTCACATTTCAGGAATGAATAAAAAAAATTGGAAAATAAAATGAACAGAATTTAGAAGGATGCCAATTAATCAGGGATAGTCAATGTGGATTCATTATGGGAAGGCCATGCCGATTTAACTTTGATGCTCCTCAAAAAAATTCAATCAATGAAGGTAGCAGGTTTGACACAAGTTAACAAATTTTACAAAGGTCCCACATAGCTGGGATCCAAGGAGTGAAGAGGGCAACAGACAAGAGATTGGGAAAGAAAGTGATGAGGGATTCTATAGTTAGGGGAAGGGACAGAATATTGTGACCACAGACTTAAACCCTGGATGGTGTGTTGCTTCCATGGTGCCAGGGTCAAGGACAGCACTGAGCAACAGCAGAGGACTCAGAGCACAGGGGTGAAGAGCCAAGTTTTGTATCCCACAACAGCATTAATGACATGGATAGAAAGAAGTCCCACAGGCAGATTTTAGGCATGCTTCAGGGTAGTGTCCTAGGCCCAACCATCTTCAGCTGCTTCATCAATGACCTTCCTTCCATCATAAGGTCAGAAGCGGGGATGTTCGCTGATGATTACACAATGTTCAGCACCATTTGCAGCTCCAGATACTGAAGCAGTCCATGTCCAAATGCAGCAAGATCTGGACAACATCCAGGCTTGGGCTGACAAGTGGCAAGTAACATTCATGCCACACAAGTGCCAGTCAATGACCATCTCCAACAAGAGGGAATCTAACCATCACTCCTTAACATTCAATAGCATTACCATCACGGAATCACCCACTATCAACATCCTGGGGGTTACCATTGACCTGAAACTGAACTGGACTAGCCATATAAATACTGTGGCTACGAGAGCAGGTCAGAGACTTGGAATCCTGCGACAAGTAACTCACCTCCTGACTCCCCAAAGCAATAGAAGTACCATTACACTGCGGGGTGTATACTATAGGCCATCTAATGAGAAAGAGGGAGCAAATTTGCAAGGAAAAGCTAGAGTAGTTATAATGGGGCAATTTAATAATCTTGATATAGATTCAGATATCATGGTGTAAAGGAGTTTTTTTAAAAAATCTGTACAAGAGAACTGTCTCAATCAGTATGCTTACAGCCCAAGGGGGCATTACTGAATCTGGTTGAGTAATCAGGGGCAACAAGTAGAAGTAGTAGAGGAACTTTTAGGGAGCAGTGATCATAGTACTATAACATTTAGGTTAGCTATGGAAAAGGACAAGAAGCAATGCAAAGTAAAAATGTTCAATTAGGGGAGGGCCAATTTCAGCAGTTGGGAGAACAGATCTAGAATCAAGGATTAGTAGCCAAAACTGTAATTGAAAAAAACTGACTGCTTTTAAAGGGGATATGGTCTGGATACAGTTGAGATACATTTCCACAAGGGAGTAAGGTACAACAACCAAAGCCAGATCTCCCAGGGTGAAGAAAGAGGGAGAGTAAGATGGAGCAGAAAAAAGGATACATATGACAGATAATACAAGTGAAAACAAGGCTGCACATAAAGTTCAGAAGGGAAGTGAGAAAGGGAAAAAAGAGAAGCAAACAGAAGTGTATGAGAAAAGACTGGCAGCTAACCAAAGGGAATCCAGAAGTCTTCTATGGGCATAGTAAAAAAAAAGTCCAGGGTCGATTAAAGACCAAAATGAGGATTTGGAGGCAGAGGGGATGGCTAAGCTACTAAGTGAGGACCTTGTATCTGTCATCATCAAGGAAGATGATGCTGACAAAGTCATAGTGAAAAAGAGGTGGTTGTGATACTGGAATGGGCTAAAAATTGATAAAGAACAGATATTAGAAAGACTGGCTGTTCTTAAAGTTGATAAGTCACCAGAACCAGATCATATGCTCCAAGGACACAGAGGGAAGCAAGGCTGGAAATTGCAAAGGCACTGGCCATAATTTTTCAATCTGCCTTGGACACAGGGGTGTGCTAGAGGACTGGCCAAATACAAATGTAATACCCTTATTCAAAAAAGGGTGCAAGGATAAACCAAGTAATTACAAGCCTGTCAGTTTAATCTCTGCAGTAGAAAAGCTTTTAGAAATGATAACCCAGGGCAAAATTATGACTATGACAGATGAGTATTAGAAAAGTCAGTACAGAACATTAAAAGTGAAGCATGTTTCAAAAACTTGACCAAGTCTTTTGATGTGCTGACAGAGGAATCATGAGGGTAATGTGGTTGACATGGTGTTTATGGACATTTGGTAAAGTGCCACATAACAGGGATATCAGCAAAGTTGAAGCCCAAGTAACAAATGTGTCATGAAGCTATCATATTTTTCATAGTATTATTGTGGGATATTGTAAAGAAGGCATGTGTGTGTGTGTGGCTGATTTAATTAAACTAGAGACAGGTAGACTGCAAGGTTGAAATTATCAAAAGAGTCAGGGGTAAAAAGGCATTTTAAATGCGAATATGAGTGGGCTTGGGTAAAGTCAGCAGATAGAGTGTGAATGAAATTTGCATTTTTAGATAAGGGGAAAAGTTGTTGGGTTTTCAAAGAGACATAAGGCCTTTACACCTGGCAAGATAAATAGGGTAAGGTTATTATGTTGCTTTTTCCCCCAAAAGTGCTGACCACAAAAGATCTTTATATTATGGGAAAAGTAAACTCCAAAGACATGGGATAACATTGGGATTTACAGATTAAAGGAGGAGAAATATACTTAAAAGAAGGATGGAAGGCTGTGTGGGTGTGGCCGTGCGAGATCTGAAAGGTACACCATGTGAAACAGACTTGGGGAAAAACCTCTAGCCACTTTGCAGATGTGTGCAGTTCCAGTAACCAAAGTTGTGTTAAAAGCCTTTGGAATTCCATTGTCGAGTGGGTGCTTGTGATAACCTTGCTGGATTGTCTTTATAAATTTAAAATCTATTTGGACTGTTGCCTTAAAGGGAGTGTGTAGTTGGGAGTCTGGTTAATTAGGAATTTTTTGAATTGTTACAATATTAAGTAACTGTAATCTTGTGTATGTGTTTTAACTTAAAATATTAAAAGAAAAGATTAATTTTTTAAATCTCTATAAAAAGGTGTTAGTGGACCTTACTTCTGAATTCAGTACACAAACCTTCTCATAAATACAAATTGCAAAGCTGTTGTGATAACATGGCCAAGTTTCCCTTGTGGATTTGGCTGGCCTGGCAAATACCATCTGCCATATCATAACAAAAGGGACAGTGGCAGCATAGATATGAAGCTGGCTGAGTGACAGGAACAACAGTGGTGAACTGTTGTTTTTCAGACTGGAGGAAGGTGTATAGTGGGGTTCCCCAGGTGTCAGTATTAGGACCACTGCTTTTCTTGATATATATCAATGGCCCAGACTTGGGTTTACAGGGCACAGTTCCAAAATTTGCAGATGACAATGTTGACCAGATGTCCCGGTTTTGCCAGGGGATACTGGGGGTAATTTATAGGAGATCATGCAGTAATTTACCTCCATGATCTCTTATAAATTACCCCAATGACCACCTGGGAGCCTAGACGGAACCAGCCTCTAGGTGATGACAAAGTTGACCACTGTGTCCACCAACCACAAGTCGCACATGAAGAGTTAGGAGGAGGGTGCCTGATTTGATATTGCTCTTATGCTATCTTTAAGCAATATAGGAGCCGAGGACAGGCTCAAGAGGACAGGTATCAAGATCTCAAAGGTTTATTGAACAAAGTTAACTACTTACAGTAATATATATCTCACAGGCAAAGAAATGTCTGGGCTACGAATACTTATTTAGTATAGACAGACTGGTTGCACATGGTAGACTAACTGACTGACCAACTCTCACTCTGACACTGAATGTACAAGATGGTGCCTGAAGTTCTTATACTGTTACATCACATGCTCTGATGTCATGAAGTAGTAAACACCATGCAATCTTAAAGATACAGTACCTGTCTGCTGTGCACATAAGGCATAATACAAGAGTGCCCAATGGTAAACAACCAATCAGCACTGGGGAACTGTGGCAAGTTCAGTTGAGCCGTGACATGTTCACCCAAACTTCTCATTGAAAGATTGTGGGCTTTCCTGCTTGTGGCTCTGGGTGCCACAAAAATCTCCCATACATGAGGTACATTCACTAGTTTAAAATCCAGCTTCTGGGTGAAAATGTCTTATTAGAACCCAGTGTGCAAATTAAAGTAAATGAGACTTTTAAATGGAGATTAACTTTGCTGGGCAACTTACAATGGCAAGACCAAAGCAAAATGAGGATTCTGGGATCTTGTGACAGACAAAGCCTTGGTTCGGTTATTTTTAAGAAAATGTGGCTGAAATGTTATTGAAACAAAAGTCTGCAGTTCAAATGCTTGAGAATAAGTTATCAACCTATATGATTATGGATTATATTATCCTTTTATCTTCAAGATCTTACAAAAACTATGAGAAACCTCATGTAAAGGTGTAGATCGCATTGAAGGCTGTTTCAAGTTGTCTGTGTCTAATGGACTAGCTGCTACTGAGAATGTCTACTTGTATTCTGTACAGTTCACCATATTTAAAATTTCTCTGCAGGATTGGTCGACATTCCAAATCTCTAAGACACTCAGTGTTTTGCCTGTGCTCTATGCACAGGCCCTCTAGTTCTGTTAACAAGCATGATGAAAGATGGCACTCCTGCAAAAAAGGATCTAGCACCATTTGCTAAATTTGTGAAGGAGAACTTGTTGGAGTTGTACAGAACTTTGGTGAGGCCACAGCTGGAGTACTGTGTGCAGTTCTGGTCGCCGTATTATAGGAAGGATGTGATCGCACTGGAGGGAGTGCAGAGAAGATTCACCAGGATGTTGCCTAGGATGAAACATTTAAGTTATGAAGAGAGGTTGGATAGACTGGGGTTGTTTTCTTTGAAGCAGAGAAGACTGAGGGGCAACCTGATTGAGGTGTACAAGATTATGAGCGGCATGGACAGGGTGGATAGGGAGCATCTGTTCCCCTTAGTTGAAGGGTCAGTCACAAGGGGGCATAAGTTCAAGGTGAGGAGCAGGAGGTTTAGGGGGGGGATGTGAGGAAAATGTTTTTTTTACCCAGAGGGTGGTGACGGTCTGGAATGCACTGCCTGGGAGGGTGGTGGAGGAGGCGGGTTGCCTCACATCCTTTAAAAAGTACCTGGATGAGAACTTGGCACGTCATAACATTCAAGGCTATGAGCCAAGTGCTGGTAAATGGGATTAGGTAGGTAGGTCAGGTGTTTCTCATGTGTCTGTGCAGAGTTGATGGACCAAAGGGCATCTTCTGCACTATGATTCTGTGATATGGAAAAACTTATCTTCAATAACTGGGTGTCTTTAGATTGCTAACTCTGGCTGGATGCATTCCAGGATATGTTATCACATGACCTTTACTTTCAAACACTCCTCCCCCCAACTCCTGCCATTGTCCACCCAACAGGTCAATCATCAGAGTTCCACCTACCCAAGGCTTTTCAATGTGTGCTGTTTTGAAAACCTGGACACTCCACAGATGACATAAACCTTGGAAGGATTGTAAATTGTGATAAGGATAGTGACAGGCTGGTGGAATGGGTGGACATGTGGCAGATGAAATTTAATACAGAGTAGTCTGAAGTGATATATTTTGGTTGGAAGATTGAGGAGAGGCAATGTGGAATAAAGGAATCAATTTTAAAGGGCGTTCAGGAGCAGAGGAACATGGGAGCATATATATGCACAAATGGCTGTAGGTGACAAGGAATTTGAGAAAGCAGTTAAGGCATCCAGGATCCTGGGTTACATAAATAGAAGCAGAGAGAAAAAAAGCAATGAAGTTACAGTGAGTCTTTATAAAACGTTGGTTTGACCTCAACTGGGTTAGTGTGCACAATTCTGGGCACAAACATTAGAAAGGATATGGAGGCTTTAGAAGCTGCAGAAAGGATTCATGAGAATGGTTCCAGGGATAAGGGACTTCAGTTATATGGACAGATTGGAGAAGCTGGGACTATTATCTCTCTTCAGAGCAGAGGAGATTTGATAGACTGGTCCAAAATCATGAGGTGTCTGGACAGAGTAGAGAGAGAGAGAAACTGTTCTCACTGATGGAAGGGTCAAAAACCAGAAGATGCCAATTTAAGCTGAATGGCAAAAGTACGACATGAGAAAATAAAACTTTTTTTACCCCCCCCCCACCCCAATAAATGCAGCAAGTGGTTAAGATCCAGAATGCACTGCCTGAGCGTGAAGGAGGCAGATTCAATTGTGGCTTTCAAAAGGAATTGGATTGCTTTGTGAATGGTAAAACATTGCACGGCTACAGGGGAAAAAGTAGGTGAGTGGGACTAACCGAGTTGGTCTCGCAGGAAACTGGCACGGACACAACAGGTTAAATGGCTGCCTTCTGTGCTGTAACCATCTTTCCATTCCATATTATCAATGATTTAGATTTAAATGTAGGGGACATGATTAAGTAGTTTGCAGGTGACACAAAAATTGGCTGTGTGGCTGATAGTGAGGAAGAAAGCTGTAGACTGTAGGAAGATATCACTGTACTAGTGAGCAGGAAAACGGCAAACGGAATTCATTCTGGAGGAGTGAGAGGTAATGAATTTGGGGAAAGCTAACAAGGCAAAGGAATATGCAATAAATAGTAGGATACTGTGATGTGTAGAGGAACAGAATCTCCTTGGTGTGCATGTCTACAGATCCCTGAAGGCAGCAGGACTAGTAGACAAGGTGGTTAAGGAGACATATAGGATATTTTCCTTTATTAGCCAAGGCTTAGAGCAAGTGCAGGAGGTTATGCTGGAACTGTATAAAACACTAGTTCGGTCACAGCTAGCATACTCCGTATAGTTCTGGTCACAACATTCAAGGAAAGATGTGATCACACTGGAGAAAATATGGAGAAGATTTAAGAAAACACTAACAGGAATGGAGAATTTTAACCACAAGGGAAGAGGATAGACTGGGGTTGTTTGCTTTGGAACAAAAGGTGCATGGAGGGGAGATTTAATTGAAATGTATTAAATTTTGAGGGGCTGACAGAATGGATAGGAAGGGCCTATTTTCCTTTGTAGAGGGGTCAATAACCAAGGGCATGGATTTGAAGTAATGGGATTAAGAGGGTAATTGAGGAGAATTTTTTTTTCATCTAGAGGGTGGTAGGGTTTGGAACACTGCCTGAAAGAGTGGGGGAGGCAGAAAACATCATTGCATTAAAAAAAAAATTACCATCGATAGAGTATAAGTTAACCTCTCAAACCTCAAAAGAAAATCTCTCCATGAACAGAAGTCGACTTACATGCAAAAGTATAAAGAACAGCTGGTGTGGGTGGTTACCATCTTGGTTGCTCACCATGCAGGTCCTGCTCTGTGTAGGTGTGTCTTAAACTTCCATGCATCTTTGCGACATAGTCCATATTGCCTGTTTGATCCCTTGTGCCCAGTTATAAAAAGGTATAAACATGCATTTGTGGGGTCAAAAATTGAGGCTACTAATGATTACGGAGCATGTCGTGGCTGAAAGGGGGTGGGGTTGATTTATACACCAGGTATGCGTGAAAACATGATTTTTGGGGCTGAAGAAAAGCAGGGTCATCTTACACACCAGATTGACTTGAATGCTGAAATATACGGTATTTTAACGTGCATGTGAAGTGCTGTAGTTTAAAGGGTGACGGACCAATAACTGGAAAGTGGGATTAGGCTAGATAGCTCTTGTTAAATCAACACAAACAAGTTGGGCCAAATGGCCACCTTCTGTGCAATTAATTTTCTGTGTTTCTATGAGAACCAAATCAAATGAGCAATGGGTTGTATCAGTTGCATTTCTGCTGTTTTTTCATATTAAAATGGAAGTGGCATGAATGATGTCACAAAGGGCTGCCATTTGTTGAACCAAAATCTGACTAAAGTTGCCACCTTCATGGCAGGCTAAGGGGTATAAAAGCTCCTTATGAGTAATAGGGGAACCACTGTAACAAGCTTGTCTCCCGCAGTCTCAGTTCAGCACAAATCAGCTTGGGCTGTTCGAGGTGACTGCTCAGCAACAAAAATGCAAGATTTAAATTGGGTGAAGTTGAAAAGCTGCAGGGCTGGGTGTTCAGTTAGATATCGGGGGGAAAAAAAAAAACAGGAGTTTAGAGTTTGCGGCTCATCAGAAGTGATCATAAATAAAAATATTAGATGGAAATTCTCCCAATGCACATTTATAAACACTGCCTGCAAATGTCAGCAGGATACACATGATTTTCCAGGCCTCAAGATAGAAGTTAATTAGAATTAAAGTCCCTTTATATTTAAAGGATTTACTGTAGTGTATCTTGCACCCATTCACACTGTGTTGCACTGTTTCTATATAGCTCTGGGCATTTACACTATACTGCAGTCACTCACCTACATAAGTACACATAGACACAGCGTGGTTTGGCAGTAGTGCTCCTGAGTCAGAAGGTTGTATGTTAAAGTGCCACTCCTGACAGGCGCAGACATCCTAGCTTGATACTTCAGTGCAATACTTAGAGAGTGCTGCACAGCCAGAGATGCCATTTTTCATGAGACCTCACACGAAGGCACTGTCTGCCCTATCAGTTGGGCAGAAAATGTCCCACGGTACAAGTGTAGGAGTGTTCTCCCTGGTGCCCTGGCCAATATTTATTTTCAACCAACATCACTAAAACAATGTCTGGTTTATTATTACCTTGTTTTTTTTTGTGGAAGATTGCTATGGGAAAATTGCTAGCTGTTTCCCCATACTAACTGCACTTCAAGAACAGTAACTATGAGCATTGCTGAAAAAAGACTTTTTTGTCAAAGCTTTTGGTCTTGCACTTATCAGGAAAATTCAGAAAATGACATTTAGTGTTTTCTTGCAAATTGTCCTGATGAGTGCAAGACGAAAAGCTTCGACAAAAAAAGTCTCTTTTTTTCCGGCAATACTCAAGTTCTGTACGACCAACCGACTAACAGTAACTACACTTCAAAAGCACTTCATTGGTTGTAATGCATTGCACTGAGCTTGTGAAAGATGCTATAGAAACACAAGTTTTATCTTCAAGATCTTTGCTTCTGCAAATTATTTGGCCTGTATAAAGTGAGTCATTTGTACGCTTTTGGCTTTCTGGGGATAAGAAAAGTGGGAATCCAAGTAAATTAGTGCAATGATTTTCAAACTTCTTTGGTTGAAGCACCTGAATTCAAATGATCTAATCACGATCTCCATCATAGTATTATATAATACTCAATAAAAAAGAGCTACATGTAAGCAGTGTTTGATAATGTTTTTAAGAAAACAGGTAATTGCTTCAAATAGCAATTCGAAGACAATTTCATTAATGTGGGCAGTGATGAGCCAGGCCAGACAAAGGGATAAAAGATGTGTGCGACTTCACTATGATTCTAGTGCATGCCGACTGAACTGCTTTTCATGTGATTAAAGATTGCCTACTAATGGCATACGTACTCAAAGCAGGTTCACAGATCACATCCAATACAAACAGCTATTGGCCAAATCGATATTAATTATTCTTGCCCTAGTTAGCTGCTTAACTTCTGCAGTGTAAAGGGTTAAAGTCAGAAGCATTGATAATACTAATGTAATAAATGGATGTCAGATCACATAATGGAGAAGGAAGCAAGACCCTGAAGAGAGCAGGAGTTCTTATCTCGTGTGGAGATCCAAATGTGTTAATACTTGCTGTAAATAAATAGTTCTGGTTAAAAAGACTATGGACTCGAGCAGCATACTTTGGGGAGACTAGACAATTCCAAAATCCCATCTAAACCCTTCCTGCACAAAACATGCAGGTCATTTTATTTTTTAAAAAAAACATCCCATAGGCACTCTGTTACACCGTTCACACTTGAACTTGATATTTCTTGGGAATATTTTTACAACCTGTGCAAAAACCAGTCCAGTTTCTCCGTTATTTCATCATGCAAGGTAATTACTTAAATCTTCCACTATGTTCGCCATGTGGCCTAGGACCAACCATCTTCAGCTGCTTCATCAATGGCCTTCCTTCCATCATAAGGTCAGAAGTGGGGATGTTCACTGATGATTGCACAGTGTTCAGCCCATTCATGGGACTGCTTTAGTATCTGAGGAGTCATGTCCAAATGCAGCAAGATCTGTACAATAGCCAGGCTTGGGCTGACAAGTAACATTCACCCTACACAAGTGCCAGGCAATGACTATCTCCAACAAAAGAGAATCTAACCATCGCCCTTTGACATTCAATGGCATTACCATCACTGAATCCCCCACTATCAACATCCTAGGGGGGCTACCATTGATGAGAAACTGAACTGGACTAGCCATATAAATACTATAGCTACAAGAGCTGGGAATCCTGCAGCAATTAACTAATCTGACTCCCCAAAGCCTATCCACGATCTATAATGCACAAGTCAGGAGTGTGATGGAAAACACTCCACTTGCCTGGATGGGTGCAGCTTCAACAACTCAAGAAGCTTGACACATTCCAGGACAAAGCAGCCCATTTGATTGGTGCCCCACCTACAAACACTCATTCCCTCCACCACTGACACACAGCGCCACCTACAAGATACACTGCAGGAACTCACCAAGGCTCCTTAGGCAGCACTTTCCAAACCCACAACCACTACCATCTAGAAGGACAAGGCAGCAGATAGATGGGAATGCCACCACCTGGAAGTTCCCCTCCAAGCCACTCACCATCCTGACTTGGAAATATATCACCGTTCCTTCACTGGCGCTGGGTCAAAATCCTGGAACTCCCTCCCTAGCAGCACTGTGGGTGTGCCTATACCACATACACTGCAGCAGTTCAAGAAGGTAGCTCACCACCAACTTCAAGGGCAATTAAGGATGTGCAATAAATATTGGCTCAGCTAGCGATGCCCACGTCCCATAAATGAATAAAAAACGCAAGTCATAATGGTAGCTTTTCCATGATTACAAGAATCAAGCCAACAAGAGATTAACATAAATAGAAAGAGCTGGAAATATTTAGCAGGCCAAGCAGAATCAATGGAAACGTCGCCAACCTGAAACACTAACCCTGTTTCTCTCTCCATCAATGCTGCCTAACCCGCTGTATTTTCTGTTTTTATTTCAGATTTCCAACAGCTGCAGCGTTTCGCTTTTGGTGTTATGCATTGGACAAGTTCCATTTGAATCCAAATTGAATGCATCGCAGTATCATAGCAGCAAGTGGCCTCCCCTCCCATCCCACTGAAAGTAAATGCGAGACTCACCACTGAAAATCATGGTAGTGGAGGTGCCCATCACCGTGAACAAGAGCAATATATGGGACCTTCAGGATCAGACATCTAGTCAGCTACTTGAGCAGGACAGACACTTACTGCGATTCATTTATAGGAAGTGGACGGTGTGCCTTTTAGACCTTCTTTCTCTTTTTTTTTCTCTCATTCTCACCTGCTTGAGAGATTACTTTGCAGGCTCTCAAAAGGTCTTGAGGCAACCCCCTCCCCCAACATTCTCCCTCCCCTCCGCTGTCACCCACCCCCACCGCCCACCCATGCCACGGAGGTCCATGGATCCCATTTTGAGAATCACTGAATTAGTTCACAGCTTTACTGCTCAATAGGTTCATTGTTAATACTGGGCTCGGCATAAAATTCGATATTTCCAGTGAATCTGTTGGAAGTATAAAAAGGGAACTATTTACAAAGCCTCACTTCTAACAGTTAACTTATTGTGAAACACCAGACAGGCTGTAGTCCAAGGAAAGCGTAAAATACCTTTTCAACAAACTGTAAGGCTGTCCTCCAGAAGTTTAGCAGGAGGTAGCTGTTCAAAATTATGAATTTTTGATAGTTCATCATACAAACATATGAATTAGGAGTAGGCCACTCAGCCCTCATGGCTGATCTGAATGTAACCTCAACCCCACATTCCTGCCTACCCCCCCTTTCATCCTCGTTAATCATAAATCTATTGAGCACTGCCTTAAAAATATTAAAAGACACTGTTTCCACTGCTTCTCGGAGTGTTCCAAAGACCTAACCATCAAAAAATTTCTCATTTGTCTTAAATGAGCAATCCCTTATTTTTAAACAGGATCCCTAGTTCTCGATTCTCCCACAAGAGGAAACATCCTCTCCACATCCACCCCATCAAGACCCCTCAGCATCTTATAAGTTGCCTCTTACCCTTCTAAACTCCAGTGGATACAAGCCTAACCTGTCCAGCCTTTCCTCATGAGACAACCTGCCCATTCCTGGCATTAGTTTAGTATATCTTCTCTGAACTGCTTTGACACATTTACATCTTGCCTTAAATAAAAGAGACCAGTACTGTACTGATGTTCCAGATGTGGTCTCATCAATGCCCTGTATAGCTGAAACACAACCTCCCTACTTTTGTAATCAATTCCCTTCACAATAAATGATAACATTCTATTAGCTTTCCTACTTACTTGCTGTGCCTACATAAACTTGTGATTCATGTACTAGGACACCCAGATCCCTCTGAATCTCAGAGCTCTGCAATCTCTCACCATTTAGATAAGCTTTTTTATTCTTCCTGCCAAAATGAACAATTTCACATTTGCCCACATTATACTCCATTTGCCAGATCTTTGCTCACTCACTTAATCTATGTCACTTTGTAGCCTTCTTACACCCTCTTCACAACTTAATTTCCTACCTATCTTTGTGTTATCAGCAAATTTAGCCACCATTCCTTTGGTCCCTTCGTCCCTGTGGCACACCACTCTTCTCATCCTGCCAACCAGAAAAAGACCTATTTATGCCAACTCTGCTTCCTGTTAGATAGCCAATTTTCTATCCATGCCAATATGTTACTCCCTACACCATGAGCTTTTATTTTCTGCAATAACCTTTGATGTGGCACTTTATCAAATACTTTCTGGAAATCTAAGTACAGTACATCCACCGGTTCCCCTTTATCCACAGCATGTGACTCCTTCAAAGAACTCCAATAAATTGGCTAAACATGATTTCCCTTTCACAAAGCCATGTTTTCTCTGCCTGATTGCCTTGAATTTTTTTTTTAAGTGCCCTGCTATAACATCTTTAATAATATCTTCCAACATTTTCCCTATGACAGATGTTTCCTGCTTTGTCTCCCTCCCTTTTTGAATAAAGGAGTTACATTTTCTACTTTCCAATCTAATGGAACCTTCCCTGAATCTAGGGAATTTTGAAAAATTAAAACTAATGCATCAACTATTTCACTAGCCACTTTTTTCAAGATCTTAGAGTGAAATCCATCTGGACCTGGGGGTCTGCCAGCTCGCAGCCCCAACAATTTGCTTCATACCACTTCCCTGGTGATTGCAATTTTCCCCGAGTTCCATCCTCCCTTCCATTTCCTGATTTACAGCTATTTCAGGGCTGTTATTTGTGTCCTCTATAGTGACGACCGAAGCAAAATACCCATTTAATTCATCCGCCATCTCCCTACTTTCCTTTATCAATTCCCCAGACGCACTATAGGATCAATGTTCACTTTAAATATCTATAGAAACTCTTACTATCCATCTTTATATTACTAGCTAGTTTCTTCTTACTAATTTTTCCACCCTCATTAATCTTTTTGTCATCCTGTGTTGCTCTTTATATTCTTTCCAATGTTCTGACCTGCCACCCATCTTTACACAATGATATGTTTTTTAAGTTTGATAGGACCTTTAATTTTTTTTTAGTTAACCACGAATGGCAGGCCCACCCCTTGGAATTTCTCTCTCACTGGAATGTATCTATTGTGTATTCTGAAATACCCCTTTAAATGTCTGCCACTGCATCTCTATTAACCTATCCCTCAATCTCATTTGCCAGTTCACTTTAGCTAGCTTTGCTTTCATGCCCTCATTTAAGTTTAAAATACTAGTCTTGGACGCACTCATTTCTCCCTCAAAATGAAAGTAAAATTCAATCATATTATGAGTGCTGCTACCTAGAGGTGCCTTCAATCAGAGGTTATCAATTAATCCTATCTTGTTGCTTAATACCAGGTCTAGTATAGCCTGCTCTCTGGTTGGTTCCAGAACATGCTGTTCTAAGAAGCTATCCCAAAAACATTCTATAAACTCATCTACACTACCTTTGCCCATCTAATTTTTCCAGTCGATTAAAATCCCCCCGTGATTATTGCTGTACTTTTCTGGCAAGCTCCCATTATCTTTTCTTTTATACTCTGTCCTACTGTGTAGTTACAATTAGGAGGCCTGTACGCCACTCCCACAAGTGACTTCTTGCCTTTATCATTCCTCATCTCAACCCAAACACCTTCTACATCCTGGCTTCCTGAACTTAGATGATCCCTCTGTAATGTGCTAATACCATCATTAACTAACAGAGCCACCCCTTCACCTTTTTCTAACTTCCTGTCCTTCTTAAATGTCACATACCCTTCAATATTCAGGTCCCAATCTATGTCATCCTGTAGCCATGTCTCTGTAATGGCTATCAGATCATATTTATATTTCTGCTATTGGTTTATCTGTTTTGTTTCGAATGCTATGTGCATTTAGATGCAGAGCCTTTGGTTTTGTCCTTTTATTATTTTTGCATCTAGCCTTATCTGATTTGCTCTTAGAATTGTTACGCTCTGTCCCTTCATGTCACAGTCTGTTTATCATTTCCTATATTAACACCTTTCCCTCTATTTCCACTGACAGGTGGATTGGTAACCAGATGAAACAGATTTAAGATAATTGGCAAAAGAACTAGAGATGACTGTTTAAAAAAATAAACAGTAACTTGATGTTATCTGGAATGCATGCACTGAAAGGGTGGTAGAAGCAGATTAGATTTTCAAATTGGAATTGGATAAATACGGGGAGATGGTGGCGTAGTGGTAATACCACTAGACTGGTTATTCAGAGGCACAGAATAATCCTCTCAGGGCACAGGTTCAAATCCATGGCAGCTGGTGGAATTTAAATTCAATTAATAAGCCTGGAATTGAAAGCTAGTCTCAGTAATGGTGACTATGAAACTATTGATTGTTGCGAAACCCATCTGGTTCACTTATTTCCTTTAGGGAATGACTCCAGGCCCATAGCAATGTGGTTGACTCTGAACTGCCCTCTGAAATAGTCTAGCAAGTCACTCAATTCAAGGGTAATTAGGGATGGGCAACAAATGCTGGACATGTCAGCAACGCCCACATCCCATGAAAGAATAAAGAAAAAAAAAAAACTTGAATTGGAAAATTTACAGGCTGATCAGGAAGGAGGAGGGAGAGTGGGACTAATTGGATAGGTCTTTCAAAGAGCTAGGACAGGCAGGTGGGCTGGATGGCCTCCTGTGTGATGAGACTCTTGCCCACTTCAGACACAAAAAGAACAAGCATCACCTCAAGGTTTCAATAGTGAGAATATTGAAGTCCGCCCCTTCCCAGTGATCAATGACACAACAACCACATCGTCACCACCTTTGTGTTGGCAAAGTGCCACATGCACTGTAGCGCACAGCCTTATTCAAATGTAGGTGACTAAACCAGAGACCCAATATGGTGCCATTCTTTTCCGTTCCAGATCCAAGTCAATGAAATGGGCAGAATCCATGAGGAATTAAAAAGTCAAACAGAGAAAGCAAGAGGCAAGCTGAGAAGCTGGTACCAGTGGAAATTCTTCCTAAACTAAATGAATTGTAAATGTTTTCACCTGCATGGAGTTTGATGGCATTTTTTTGGTTAATTATATATATTGAAGAATTTTCTCAATTGCAATGATTGAACTGGCAGAATTGCTAGACAGTCAATCATTCCACTTGTACAAGTACCAGGGACCAAAGTCACAACAACAAAGGCTAGAGTGGAGGGCCAAGGGGTGAGAAGAGGGGGCAGAGCAGGGCAGGGTACTCCCATAGAGACATTAGTACACTGGGCTTTCATCCTCTTTAGAATGAAAAGACAACAGTATGGCTGCAGCTCCTCAGTGTAAAAAAATAAAACAAAAACACTGTCCATCCTCACCTCTTGCAAAGTGGTAGAAACAATTTAGTACAGGGTGGTCAGCCGATAGAGATTGTGGTGGAGGAAAGGAATTTGGGCTTGTGCCTGCAACCCAGTGAGATTTGGCAGAAGGGGAGCAACAGTGACACTCCATTTTTAAATTTCAGTTTTTCAACATCTGCATTTGATCATACCCCCTTTAAGAGTGCGTGGCATAAAGACACCAAATTCAGCGCGTCTGAAATGTGAAAGATGAGATGCTCAGGCCTCAAAAAGCTTTTGCCATAGGGCTGACCAAACTGTTCAGTGAGTTGTTTTGGAGTGGAATGCACAGCCTCTGGGGCCAACGGCCCTTGTAATTGGCAGCAGATTCAGGCTTTATAATGTAAACAGGTCATGGCGCTCAGATTTACGATGCATCCACCAATAAGCGCAAGGAACCAGTGAGACAAAAGCTAAGAACAGCTCTTCCCAAACTCCAGACTCATAAAACTTAAACAGCAGAGAGGGGCAGAGAGAATGAACAAACTTGCATTTGGACATGCCTTTTGTGACTTCAGGACATTGAAGCATTTTATAGCCAATGAAATACTTTTGAAATACAGTTACTGTTGTAATGTAGGGAAACAGCCGCCAGTGGGACTGGTGTATCAAAATTTGAGAGTTGGATTGCTATGGCTTCTTGTCAGCCAAGGGGAACATGTTGGTCAAATTGGCCTCAGTGTTATGGCCAAAAGTATAAGCAACAGCCAACTATTGCATCAGTAATACTTTTAACTGTGTAGTTAACTACATCTCTACTCCAGTTTTAAATTGAGCTGCAATAGAAGTGTGAAGGAGACAGGCTCTCTTTCAAGGACCAAAGCTTCAGTCAGTGCACCCCCAAATGAGTGCAGATATTTCCTATTATCCACAATCTCACCCCCACAAACCTCCCACACACTTATCACAGCTCTCTTGCAGATGTTCTCCTCACTGTTAAGAAACTAGAAACCCAAAGCCTTCAGCACAACATCTCAGTAACTGCAAGATCAGTTCCAGTCATTGCAAGACCTGTTACATGCCATTGCACCAACACCCACCCCCCTACCCTCCACAATATAAACAGGAACAATCCCAAACACCAACTAGCTTGCCACATTACAGAGCCACTTCTGCAATTCTAAAGTGTGCCAGTAAGCACTACTCAAAGATTAAGTGCCAGCCCATCCACCCCACACGTCAAAAAAGGCAATCAAACATGAAAGGAATCATAACTCAAAAGGGGAAAAGATCTAAAAAGCAGTATCTAGTTGTCTTTAATTATGGAGTTGTTGTACACAAATGTATCATTTATTGTTTATATTTAGTCTGGCCAGTCAATGGAGTGGGTGTAACAAAGGACCACAGGCTCCAGTCTGGCAGGAGCTTTGCTTCAAGTCACTGCCACATAATTGGCTGGGAGCCAACAAGGTAAACAAATACAAAAGAGGATTTGTATTTATATAACCTTTCACAACCTTAGGATATCCCAAAGCACTTTACAACCAATGAAGTACTTTTGAATATTAGGCATTGCTGCAATGAAGGAACACAGTAGCTAATTTGCACAAAGCAAGATTTGACAAACAGAAATGTGCTGCACTTAAGTGTTGACCTTGATTTTATGCATAAGTTCCCGGAGTGGGACCCACAATCGTCTGACTTGGAGGGAGCGCAGCACCAACTGAGCAATGGCTGCCATCTTCGTGCTTCACATAGCAACAAGTGCAGGCTAGTTTGAATTTTCCCAATTTTATTTAAGCAAATGTATGAAGATTCAAAATACTTTATTAAATATTTTATTGAAAAACAAATGACCAGAATTCTCTTGTGAAGCAGGCTATTAAAAAAAAATCACTAGATGTTCAATTGGGACAGCTGATAACATAGATGAAGAGTCTTCAGTCTCTTGCTGACAATCAAAAAAAAAATGAGTGAGGTAGTCTGTGCCTCAAGCGTATTTCTGTTATATTGCCTTCCTTTCCAACAAGAATACAATCTTCAAACAGGTTTTTAAACTGCCCCCTTCCAGTATGCAAGATATGACCTGCTCTGGGTGTCTCAGTGATGTCTTTGATACTGTTACCATGACTGGTTTCATTATCCAGCTTGCTAGCCAAAATCAGGTGATCAACAGTCTCAGAACTCTCAAGTTGAAGTGTTGTTTCAAAAAGGTTCCTTTTTAAAACCTTTTAAAATTAGAATTCATGTCTTCCTAAATCAAACCATTTAATCATTGTAGCATAATGCATTTGTTTCTTTTCAAAAAAAATGCAGCCATTAAAAAATCCTAATCATGCAGGCTACCAGGATAGGAGAACGCAAAACTAAGTGGACCTTGGGTCTTGCTCTGTCTAGCAATTGTTACGGTCTAATTCTAATTCCAATTCCTTATGCAAGACCATGAATCTCACAGAGCCTCCCGAGGTCAACAAACATCACAAAACATGAAAGTCTCTATAAAATTCAGTATACAGATTCCTGCGCTCACCCACTGCAGAGTGCAATAGGGCAATACAATTTGCTCACGCATTTAACTAAATTGCACAGCATGTGCCAAAGTTCTGATCAGCCTCATTTTTAAGTGCTGGGCCATTTTTAAATTACTCAGCTAATTTTTCACAAGTGTAATGGAGTAGAGAAAAATGGATAAAATCTATACAGCTAATTAAAACTTCAGCTGGAGAGGGCCGAAGGGGATATCAGACAGGAATCCAGACTGGTCTTGCACATTGGAGGTCAGTTCAAAAATAAAATTAGCAGAGACTCAGTTGCTCTAAGTATGTGCCTTGCAGGGCTCAAAAATAAGACACTCTTAGGAAAGGAAATGTAAATTCAACATTTCCTTGCTTAATTACCCCCTGTACAAAAACCCCAGCACAAAATGAGGCATCACATCACACAGAAGTACAATAGCCAGTTATCAACTTGTCTGCAGCCAGCAATACATTGGGCATGGCAACACTTACACATTTTAGATACATCCTTCAGTGCATTTGGTCCATGTCAATAAAGTGGATCACAAGATGGTGCCATGAACTGAGATAGAATTGATGCATCACAAACAGTGAGATCTAAAGAAAGACTTTGATTTCTATCATGTCTTCAGGATATCTCAAAGCACTTTGCAACAAATGAAGTTCTTTTGAAATATAGTTACTGTTATAATGAAGGAAACACAGCAGCCAATTTGTGCACCCCAAGGGCCCACAAACAGCCACAACCAGTAATATCGATTGAGGGATAAATATTGGATAACTCCCCCACTCGACTTCAAAATGGACCCAGGGGACTTTTGGCATCCAGCTGAGGGGACAGAAGGGACCATGGTTTAACATCTCAAAAAAAGGGGGCCCCTCCGACAGTGAAGTACTCCCTCACCACTGGCACTGGAGTATCAGCCGAGATTATGTGCTCAAGTCTCTGCAGTGAGGCTTGAAGCCACAACCTCTGAATCAGAGTTAAGAGATTTACTCACTGAGCCACAGCACCAGCACTCACTGCAATTTTTTTTTGCTCAAAACGTTCTGTGGTTGTTTGATTTGTACAATGTGGAGTTGCTTTTGTTAACATGTGCATTAATGGCTGTGTTAACCATCTCCTGGATGGATTACATCTTTGAATAGGCACTGGCATACAATTCTCTGACCTCGCTACACTGTCATCATACAATAAAAATCAAGTAAAACCCCTGCAGCAATTGCTAGAACCCATTATTAAGTAGCCTAGTATAACCCCCTTAAAATATCATAATAGGATCAGACAAAGTCAACATGGTTTTGTAAAAAAAGGAAATCACGTCAGACAGGTTAAGCTTGCATCCACTGGAATTTAGAAGAGCAAGAGATGACCTGATTGAAACATTTAAGATCCTGAGGAATCTTGACAGGGTGGGATGTGGAAGAATCTAGAACTAGGGGTCAAGGTTTAAAGGTAAAGGGTTGCTCATTAAAAACAGATGAGGATTTTTTTTTTCTTTCAGAGGATCATGAGTCTTTGGAACTCTCTTCCTCAAAAGGCAGTGGAAGCAGAGTCTTTGAATATTTCTAAGGCAGAGCTAGATAGATTCTTGATTAACAAGGGGTGGAAGGTTCAGGGTCGGCAGAAAGTTATAATCAGATCAGCCACGACCTTGGTGAATGGTGAAGCAGGCTTGAGCGGCCGAGTGGCCTACTCCTGCTCCATGTTCATATGTTGAGTTCTTTGGGGAATTAACAGGCAAGGTGGATAAAGGGGAACTTGCAGATGTGGTGTACTTGGATTTCCAGAAGGCATTTGATAAGGTGCCACATTAAAAGTTACTCCACAAAAAGAGCTCATGGTGTAGGAGATAACATTAGGATGGATAAAGAATTGGTTAGCTAACAGAGAGCAAAGAGAAATGATAAATGGGTCTTTATCAGGTTGGCAAGCAGTGGAGTGCCAAAGGCATCAGTGCTGGAGTCTCAACTCTTTACAATCTATATCAATGATTTGGATGAAGGGACCAATGTATGGTAGCTAAATTTGTTGATGACACAAAGATAGTAGGGCAGTAAGTTGGCAAGAGGTAAAGAGTCTACAAAGGGCTATAGATAGGCTAAGCCGTGGACAAAACATTGGCAGATTAAGTATCATGTGGGAAAACATGAACTTGTCCATTTTGGCAATAGGAAAGCTGTGTACCATTTAAATGGTGGGAGATTGGAGAACTCATTGGTACAGAGGGATCTGGGTGTCCTGTTAGATGAATCACAAGTTAAAATGCAGGTACAGCAAGTGATTAGGAAAGTAAATGGTATGTTGGAGTTTATTGCATGGGGAATGGAATATAAAGTAGGGAAGTTTAACTGCAGCTGTACAGGGCCTTGGTGAGACCACATCTGGAGTACTGTGTACAGTTTTATTCTCCTTATTTGAAGACGACAATTGTGTTAGAAGCAGTTCAGAGAAGGTTCACTCAACTCATTCCTGGAATGAAGCACTTATCTTATAAGGGTGGACAGCTTGGGCCTGTGTCCATTGGAGTTTAGAAGAATGAGAGGAGATATTATTGAAACCCAAGATCCTTAGGAGATTTGTTAGGGTGGATACCAGGCAGATGTTTCCCCTTATGGGAGATACAAGAACTAGGGAACTGTTCAAAAATTAGACATCTCCCTTTCAAGATGGAAAGAAGGAAAAAAATTGTCCGAGGGTCGTTAGTCTGTGGAATTCTCTTCCCCAGAAAGCACGGGAGCCTGGGTCATTGTATTTATTGAAAACAGAGTTGGAGAGATTTTTGATAGACAAGGGAATCAAAGGTGGCAGGCAGGAAAATAGAGTTGAGACTACAGTCAAATCAGCCATGATCTTATTGAATGGCTGTGCAGGCACAAAGAGCCAAATGGACTATTCATGCTCCTAAGCTCCATGTTCCTAGCTCGTCAATGCCCAGTACCCCATTCTCATCAGAGCAAACAAGTACATTTTAAGCAACCCTCTTGGTTTTATTGCTCTACCCCATCTAGTAGTTTATCTTAAAATCTTAAACTGGGTTTATATATTTCAGAATATCCATTTTAAATTGGTACGTCGTTGATCCCATTTTCCTTTTCTATAACAGTTTACAAATTGGCAAAGAAGCTAGCTTGGTTAAAGGTCAGTACTACACCTACTCTAATTACATTTTCCATATCCTTTTACTTTCTTCCTTTTCAAATAACATTAGCCTCAGCCTCAACAATTATTTGCTAAAAGTTATACATGTTCAAATAACTCAAATTATTTCATCTTTTATTCTGATCGCATTAATCCCAAGTTATTGTCCCCTTGTTGCTGCTTTGCCAACCAGTGGAAACAATCAATAGTTATCCTTTCAAAATGTTCTGAACTTTGTGATCCTTAATTAAACCCCTTCCTTCCACAAAGTGCCAAATTAAGTCTTTCATCATACTATAACCATCCATTCCTAGAACTATTCATTGTATCTCCTCTTTCTGAGTCTAATAACCCTCCTCTTTTGAGATGCCTAGATCTGTATGTAATACTCCAACTGTGCACCTTGTACAAATACAGCTGCACTTCCTTACTCTTGTATTCAATGCACTAAAAACATCTGTAAAATGGCAGAAGGAACATGGTTTATTTGTACTTCTATTTGTACTAATCCACTTAGCGCAGGAGACCACTCAGCTCACTGTGTCCTTGTCAGCTTTCCTCACAGGCACCTCAGTAGTCCCACTCCGTTGTCTTTACCCTGTTGCCCTGCGAATTCTCTCTCTTCAGGTAATTACTCAATTCTCTCTTAATTGAACCTGCCTGCACCACACTCAGGCAGTGGAATCCAGGTCTTAACCACTCACTGCATAACAAAACTTTTCCTCATGTCCCATTGGTCCTTTTGCCAATCACCTTAAACTGATGTCCTCTGGTTCTCACGCTTTCAGTTAATGGAAGCAGTTTTTCCCCATCAACTGTCCAAACCCCTCATGATTTTGAATACGTCTACCAAATATCCTCTCAAACTCTCTCTTCTCCAAGGAGAAGTTCCTATTTTCTCCAATCTATCCATGTTACTGAAGTTCCTAATCCCTGGAACCATTTCCGTAAATCTTTTCTGCACCCTGTCTAAAGAGCAATGTCCAGAATTAGACACAATACTCCAGTTAAGGCTGAACCAGTCTTTTGTAAAGGTTCACCATTACAAAAGTAAAAGTTCTCTGTGCATCTATTTATAAAGCTGCTCCCACTCCCCAACAAAATTCTATATCTGCACCTCTATTAAACAGAGGATGTATTATAGTGCAGTTTCACCAGAATTAACCCAGTAATTGAGACAATAGGGGCAGAATCTTCTGTTTGGCGAGTGAGGGCAGGGCCCGCTCGCCGATGTCACCCCGTGCCATTTAGATTTTCAGGTCGGCGGACGCACAGCCGAGTCAGCTGCGTGCCCGCCGACCTGTCAATGGTCTAAGTCCTCCGGTTCTCAAGCTTTCTGCTAATGGAAGCAGTTAAGGCCATTAAAAAATTAATTGAAATCATTAGTGGACCTGCCCGTCCAACCTTAAGGTTGGCGGGCAGGCCAGGAGCCCTGGTGGGCTTCAGAAAAGCATGAAACCTCATCCATGGGCGGGATGAGGTTTCATGAGTGATTTGAAAATCTCAGCATATTTCAAAATAAACGTTATGGACATGACCCAGCTCACATGACTGCGTCACATGGAGGGGACATGGCAGCAAAATTTTTTTCTCATCTTTATTTGAAGTTTCAAATCTGAGCCGATCTCCCTGAGGCAGCACCTTGCCGTGGAGATCTGTGCGCTCTTTCGTGCGCATGCGCGAAACAGCGCACTTTCAGCTCAGGGAATCCTACCCGCACCGGACTTAATTGGCCCACCCACATAAAATAGCAATGCGCCATCGCGAACCTGCCTCACCATGCCCGCTCCTGCACATCCCCCCCCGCCCCCCGACAGAGGGAAAATGTTGCCCTAGGTTGCATAAACTTGTTGGAATGCAAACTTTAGAAGATTGAAGGATGACCCATTTGAGGTCTTTAAAATGATGCAGCTTCAATCGGGTAAATGCGGAGGAACTATCGACACGGTTTCTCTTTTTCTGGATTCTCCCACCAATCTTGAAATTAAAGCCATGACACCAAGGAGGGAAATCAAAGGACCTTTGCACACAAAGTAATAAAAATCTGGATCTTTCCTTTTTTTTAAAAAACTGTGGATGTTGGGGGTCAACTGAAGTTTAGGGCCTTGGATTTTAAATAGTGGGACAGCCTCGGGGGTCTGAATGACTGACTCTTCTTGCCATGTTCAATAGTAAGCCTGATGTCAGCTTTGCTCACAAATAGTGTTGCCAATCCTCCAGGAATTGAAGATCAATCTCCAGGACACTGCTGTGCGCACCCCTGGAGAAAAATCATTGGGACATTAAAAAAAATATTTTTTTTTGTCATTTTCCTTGAACATTTCTCTTTACAGATATAAAAAATAATGAAAATGGAGGAAAATGGCTGCTTGGCTGACAGTCAAGCTTCATCCAATTGGGTAATGAGTCTTTTTGCTTTTGGTGTAGGAAGGCAGTGTGTCACAAGGATGGATGTGTTGGCCAACTAATGGCTGGAGTGTGGGGGCTAGTCATGTGATGAAACCTCCAGGAACACATGTTTAATCACAGTTGTCAACGCTACTCACTGGTCATACATTTGGTTCAGTCAGAAGGCTGTGGGTTTAAGTCCCACCCCAGAGACTTGAGCACATAATACAGATTGACACTTCAGTACAATACTGAAGGAGCGCTAAAATTACACTTTGGGAAAAATGGAGAAGTTATGGTTCATGATTTATTCAAACTCATTTGCATAATAAAATCTTCTATGAATTAACAGAATCAGGCACTTATAATACATTTTTTCCCTTGCATTAATATTTCTAGATGTATTTAATCAGTGACCTGGTGCAGTTTTACTAATAAAAATACAGTAAACCCCTTTTGGTTCACTATTGTCCTTCAGGGAAGGAAGGCTGCCATCTTTACCCAGTCAGCCATGTGTGACTCCAGACCCAGAGCAATGTGGTTGACTCTTAGCTGATGTGTGAAATGGCTGAGCAAGCTACTCAGTTCTATCAAATTGCTGCAACAAAGTCTAATTAGAATGAAACCAGATTGACAACTTGACATTGGCCTAAACGATGGGCATGATAAAGGCACACCCAGTCCAGTTAATTCTGCAGAGTCCTCCTCGGTAAAATCTGGGAGCTTTGATGAATTTGGGAGTGCTGTTCCACAGGCTAGTCAAGCGACAGCTGGAGGATCACACGCTTAGAAGAATACCTATCATACAACTCCATTTCAACCTCCTCCAAAGGTCCCCAGCACCACAGAAGCCAGTCTTTAGCCAATTTGATTCACTCCATCTGATATCACAAAATGGCTGAAGGCACCAAATATTACAAAGGCTATGGGCCCTGACATGCCGGAAATAGTACGGAGGGATTGTGGTCCAGAACGAGCCATGCCCCTAGCCAAGTTGCTCCAGTACAGCTACAACACTGGCAGGTAGATACCAACATGGAAAATTGCTCAGGGATGTCCTTTCCACAAAAGCAGGACAAATCCAACCCAGCTAATTACCACCCTAGCCTATTCTCGTTCAAAGTGATGATAGCATGGCCGACGACAACTTACAAGTAGGACTTAACAATAACCTGCTCACTGATGCTCAGTTTACTTTCACCAGGGTCACTCAGCTTCTGACCTCATTACAGCCTTGGTCCAAACATCGATGAGAGAGCTGAACTCCAGAGTGAGGCGAGAGTGACTACCCTTGACATCAAGGCAGCATTTGCCCTAGCAAAATGGGAATCAGGGAAAACTCTGGTTGGAGTCATCCCCAGCACAAAGGAAGATGGTTGTGGCTGTTGGAGGTCAGTCATCTCAGCTCCAGGAGTTCCTCAGGGAAGTGTCCTCGGCCCATCCATCTTCGGCTACTTCACCAATGACCTTCCTTCCATCATAAGGGGTGAAGTGGGGGATATTCAGCACCATTTGCTACTCCACAGATAATGAAGCAGTCCCTGTCCAAATGCAGCAAGACCTGGGCAATAATCAGACATTGCTGATGAGTGGCAAGGAAAATGCATGCTGCACAAGTGCCAGACAATGACCATCTCCAACAAGAGCATCTAACCATCTCCCTCCAACATACCAAGGCATTACCACCGCTGAATCCCCACTACCAACCACCTGGGGGTTACCATCTACCAGAAACTAAACTGGCCTAGCCATATAAATGCTATGGCTACAAGAAGTCAGAGGCTAGGAATTCTGCAGTGCGTAACTCACCTCCCAACTCCCCAAAGCATATCCACCATCTACAAGGCACAAGTCAGGAGTGTGATGGAATGCTCCCCACTAGCCTGGATGAGTGCAGCCCCCACAACATTTGAAATTCAACACCATCCGGGATGAAGCAGCCCACTCGATTGGCACCCCATCCACAACTTTAAACATGCACCTCCCTCCATCACTGAAGCACAGTTGCAACAGTGTGTACCATCTACAAGATGCACTGCAGGAACTCACCAAAAGCTCCTTTGACTGCACCATTGAAACCTGCAACCTCTACCACCTAGAAGGACAAGGGGAACAGATGAATGTGAACACCACCACCTACACATTCCTCTCCAAGTCACTCACCTGACTTGGAAACATATCGCCGTTCCTTCACTGTCGCTGGGCCAAAATCCTGGAACTCCCTTCCTAACAGCACTGTGGGTGTACCTACACCACATGGACTACAGTAGTTCAAGGCGACAGCTCACCACCACCTTCTCAAGGTCAACTAGGGATGGGCAATAAATGCTGGCCCAGCCAGCGAAGCCCACATCTCAAGAATGAATAAAAGTTTTTGGAAAAAAAGAGAATTTAGAAGGGTGCAATTAAAACGAGGATGGTCGACATGGATTTGTTATGGGAAGGTCATGTCAGATTAACTTTGATTTTTTTTTTGAGGTGACAACAAGGAGTGTTAATAAGGGACATTTGATGTAGTTAACAAATTTTAGCAAGGCTGTTGACAAGGTCCCAGATAGATGACAGATTTAAAAAGGCCCATGAGATCCAAGGCAGAAGAAAGATTGGAAAAGCAAAATAAGGGATTTTATAGTTAAGGGTAGAGACAGGCATTCTGTGGCCACAGAGGTTAATCCAGGATGGTATGTTGCCTCCCTGTCACTGGGTCAAATTCCTGGAACACCCTAACAGCACTGTGGGTGTACCTACGCCACATGGGACTGCAACGATTCAAGGCAGTGGCTCACCACCACCTTAAGGGCAGTTAGGAATGGGCAATAAATGCTGGACTAGCCAGTAATACCTACATCACATGAGAGAATAAAAAATTAGACTTCTCCATCAATAGGTAAGAAATTGTCTTGTCCCAACAGCAGGGCAGACCTACCAGAGGTGATGGGACCGTATACCACACCAATTCCATACCCCATGAAGTCTCATGGCATCAGGTCAAACATGGGCAAGGAAACCACCTATTGATTCCCACCCACTGAGGGTCAAAAGGCCCCAGAATGGCTCTGGTTGGGGGATCTCAATGTCCATCAAGACTGAGTCTATAGAACCACTACCGATGTTAGCTGGCCAATTCCTGATGGACATCTGCCAGACTGGGCCTGTGGCACCAACTAGAAGGACAAGGGCAGCATGCACATGGGAACACCAAGTTTCCCAAGTTACATACCATCCTGAGCTGGAACTATGTCACTGTTCCTTCATCGTATTTGGGTCAAAATCCTGAAAAAACACTCCACAACAGCACTGTGGGTGCACCTACATCACATGGACTGCAGTGGTTCAAGGCAGCAGCTCATCATCACATTATCAAGGGCAATGTATTCTGGCCTTGCCCGTGTCCCATAAACAAATTAAGTGAGGAAGCATCTATGGAGAAACAATTGACATTTTAACAGGAATTCTTAGTTCTGGAATCAGAATTCCCCCCTCACTGACACTGCTCTTGCTTAAATGCATTACATCTCCAACTTTTCCCAGTGCTGATGAAAGCTCAATCAAACCTGAAACATTAACCCCATTTCTCTCTCCACAGATGCAGCCTGGCCTTCTGAGTATTGCTAGCATCAATTTGCCCCAGCATCACCACACTGTATCCCAGTGTAAAAGTTTCAATTTCTTACCAATTAAGAACAACCACGAACCGCTACTTAAACACAAATCGTAACGTGTAGTTCACTGCGAGATAAAGTGACAAGTCATGCCATGTTGTTCAGAGATATCATGGAATGACAAAATGGGATCTGTTCAAGTCTGCAACAACTTGTTGCTGGGCTTTTTATGTTAAACGTTTTCTGACCTTTTCAGTAGGTTGACAACTAAACCAGACTCATGCGATTTTTCAGACTCCAGTTCACGCTTAGTTGAAATGCCGAATTAAAAGACCCCTCCCATCAAAGAAAAGAAAAATGAAAACCTGTCTAAGCACAGGTCCAATAAAAACTATATCACTAAACAATGCAAAATCATATATCGCACAGGAGGCCATGATTCAGCCCATCAATGCAGAGCCATGAAGCACAGAAGGTGGCCATTTTGGTTATGGCTGCACCAGCTCTTTGAAAGAGCCAATTAGTCTCACTCACTTGCTCTTTCCCACCCCCCATAAACCTACAAATTTTCCTCTTTAACTATTTATCCAAATCCCTTTTGAAAGTCACCATTGAATCAGTTTTCACCATCTGTTTCAGGCAGTGCATTCCAGATCATAACTCACTACATCAAACAAACACTTGTCATCTATCCACCCGCCGCCTCCCCAGCCCAACCTGGTTCTTTTACCGAGTATCTTAAACCTGGTTACCAACCCTCCTGCCGGTGGAAGTAGTTTCTCCTTATTTACAGGGAATGGAATTGTATAGCTCTGCCCCAGAGCACCGCCATGATGGGCTGAATATTCTCCTCCTGTGCTGTACTGTTCTATGATTCTAGCATCTGTTGATGACTCAGGTGCCCTCTGAAGTTGCCCAGCAAGTCATTCAGCTGCATCAAACTGCACTTGTTCAAGGAGGCGGCTTCTCAGAGCAACTAGGGATGGACAACACATACTGTTCATACCAGTGATGCCCACATCCCGAGAATAAAACAAAATAAAAAAGACATTCAAATTAACGTTGTATGTAATGGGAACTTATAAGGGAAGCACCGTCTGACCATAAGCTAAGAACATGAAACCAGTCAGTGTGATTCATTTAAACTACCTGGCATGAGCAAGGGACCAAAGAAAAACACAACTAGGAATGAAAGGTCAAAAGGTAAGGAATACTCAGAGCTGAATAAGCCAGTGGGATAGCAGCGTTATTAATAAAGGCCAAATAACATCTGGCAAAATTAAGGCAGGCAATTAGCAAAGGAGCCAAGAAATGAATGATGCTTCTTAATTTCTAATTGTGATCAGGCAGGCAGTAAGCTGTTTGAAAGGCAGGGCCTGCAATATTCCTCAAGATAAGCAGGTTCAGGGGTAACCCCAAGAGGAGAAAGTAGCAAAGTAAATCAGCAACCCCTGCATGTGAAGTAGGGCACTACGGTCATTGCTATAACTTAAAATAATTTCTAATTGTCCTTCCACCTTCTAGACTTCCGACCCTGATGAAAAGTTGATTGCCGTCACAGCTTCCTGTTTAAAACTCTGCCAAGAGCTCGGGATCCGGGAACTCAGTAACTGAGACCAGTAAACACAACAATTGTGCCAAAGACCGAAAACAACCAATTCAACATTCAACTCATGAGTATTTTAGCCACTTCTTGTCTCAGGAGCTTTGCCATCTAAATATGAATGGAATGTGAAACACCAACAATTAATATTAACTCTGTTCCAAATCCTTTTTGCGGGAAAATGGTTTAAAAACTGGCAATGGTCTAGTAACCTGGAAATAGGAAAACAGTTCAGTCTTAGGAGGTGAACATTTATTAAGGCTAGCAGCAAAACACAAACGTCTAAGACTTAGACACTAAAGCTTCAGACAAAACTCAGACTAAGAACAGAAGTTGGGCACATTTGAAAACAATGGTAGGAAAAGACAATTTTACAGTAAGGTTCAACATTGAATGGTCAAAGCTGGCAACACACTGATAAACCTAGCACACATTGGCAAATTTGCTTGAGCATCTGGGAGACGGAGGAAGTGTTGAAAGAACTCCTTTAAAGGGTTTTGTTTTGATGGGCAAGGAAGATGAGAGTGAGAAGTACAGGAACATTGATGCCTCTAACAATAGGAACGCCAACTCTCTATCACAACATGGCCGAACTACTTAGAAATTGTGAATCTTCCACATGCACAACCTCCCTACTTTGGCAGTAAAGGAGAATTGGGTTTACTTTTCTCAAGTTTTACACGTGGCACCCTTGAGGTTAAATGAGTTAAGAGTTGTTAGTGACTTATAAAGATGGTACATAGTCCAAGGAAACAACCAAAGGGCTTATGGTCCACATTTTATGAAATCTTAGAGATGAAAAGTGGCTAAAATGTTCATGAGGTAAGTGTTAAAGTTGTTTTTCAAAAGACTGATTATTGTTGTGTGTGTGTTAATCTGTCTTAGTAACTGATAAACAGCTCACATCCCTTGTGTTTTGGAGCTCCCTGAGCACTTGGAGGAGATGGTGGCATAGTGGTAATGTCACTAGACTAGTAATCTAGAAGCCCAGGGCATGGGTTCAAATCCCACCATGGCATACAACCATCTTTAAATCATCAGGAAAAACTCATCCAGTTCACTAATGCCCTTCAGGGAAGGAAATCTGCTGTCCTTACTTGGTCTGGCGTGCGTGTGTTGTGGGTCTGGAGTCACTTCCCTCTGAAATGGCCTAGCAAGCCATTCAGCTCAAGGGCAATTAGGGATGAGCAACAAAATACTGGCCTTGCCAGAGATGCCCAAGTTCCATGAAAGAATAAAAAACAGACAGGAAGCAGGGACAGAAGATTAGAAGGCAGAAGGACAATTAGAAATCATTTAAAGTTGAGCAAGACAACCCACTGGTGTGTGGGTGTTGTGTAATTATTTTTTCATTATATCAACATGATACTCATTGCATTAAATGAGTCTGTTCGTAACAGATACCCCACATGTCCAGTTGTTGCCTCATCTGAGCCCATCTTTGATAAGACAGGAGACAAGTACACAGGACAGAGTATACAGGACAATATCCAGTTCAGATCACAAGGCGACCCTGCGTCATGCTATCATACGATGCCTATGGGTGTGAGCAGCACTGCTTTACTTGATAGAACATCTGAAGTAAGACTCAAGTTTATAACAAGCATGTTAACACAAATACATGTCTGAAAATATAGTAGTGTGAGAGGAAATAGATCAAGGAAGTAATGAGAAATGAGACAAAAAGGTTACAAACCCTTGTGTCCCTAGAGATATGTCCATATATGGCATCCCATCTCAGTCACCTTACACTATTTGGGTTCTCGCATTCCATGTGGTGAAGAACAGTTCAGTAACTATTTTGCATAGTCTTCAGATGACTGCTCTTACCACTAATGTACATTTGATACACAAGCTAAGCTGCACTGATGAAACAAACAAACAGCTAGCTGAATGATGCAATATACCAGTCATGTTCACAGTATCAGCTGGGTGACGAGAGACGTTTCTTTTCTTTAAAAAGGAAAGGGATTTCAAAAGGGAAAAGCTTTAGGGAATGTTGTAAACTATTAGACATGGATTAACAAGTGTTTAGCTTGACATTCCACATGACAACATGCATGTTTGCAGAGCACTGAAAATAAGGACAGGGAGGAAGCCTACATTGATCTTAAGAAAAAGCAAATTCTTTCTAACTCTGGAGAAGCCAAAAACCATCCACGTATCTTGCTCATCATCCCCAAGTTTCCAACTCCCCTGGTGTTTGAATCACCTCCTCCTTGGTGTAGCTCAATCTTTGTGGAATTCAGCTGCTGCCTACTCCATGGTTTCCAGTCCTGGTTATTTCTGCCCTACTTCAAAATGAAACTCCTTACTAAAATATTTTGGCAAGTTGGGCTTACACTCCATTTTAATTTTTATTTCACACCCTCCTCCTCACGACATCACTCTGAATCTATGGTCATGTAGGTACTGTCTATGATGCAGTGGGTAGCACCCCTGCTTCTGAGCCAGAAGCTCTGGGCTCAAGTCACACTCCAGGGCTTGATTAGGGTTACCAACTGTGATTAAATATATTCTCGGAGGCTTCATAACATGATTTTTCTCCACTTTTCCAGCCGTTAGTCACCCAACAAGGATAGTATTCTATCCTTGATACTGATGCTTGACTGTCAGCCAAACAGCCATTTTCTTTCCTCCATTTTTATATCTGGTAAAGGGAAATGGCCACTGAAAATGGCAAAAAAAAAATTCGAATGTCCCAATCATTTTTCTCCAGGGTTGCACACAGCAGTAACCTAGAGATTGATCTTCAAATCCTGGAGGCTCCAGGCCAATCCTGGAGGGTTGGCAACCCTAGACCTGATGGCTGTGGAAAGTGCGTTCATAACACAGCCAAACTGTTTTGTATATCAACCTGCAAAACCTTCCAACACAAGCCTATGGTAGGTGGTAAGAGCAGGAGTTTCTCCTGGTCACCCATGTTTGATGTGGAGGGGCAGCTCTCAAGCTATAGGCCCTGGCAACAGGCTAGTGACCCGTTCCAGAAAAAAACAGCTACACAAAACAGATGCACGCATGTGATTTGTCGGCCTCATAACAGGGGAAGACTTCTAAATAGCAGTTATGCTACAAAACTTCTACTCATGGGTTTTAGTTCAAAGTCCATCATGATGAAATCTGGCTGTGTGTGGGCTGACACCAGAGGAGCTGGTCTTGAAAACTGTCACTAAAAACCCAAATGGTTTTGGTCCCATGTCCTAATATCTCCTTATATGGCTTGGTATCAAACTGTTTATGTTGCATGCATTGGGATGTTTTGCAATGTTAACGTTTACTATATAAATGCAAGTTGTCGCTGTTGTTATAATATCCTTCAGGAAATGAAGGCTGTCACTCCTTAGCCTTTACAGCAGAGGGGTACTTTTGAAGTGTAGTCACTGTTGTAATGTACTGTAACCAATCGTGCATTGCAATCTCTCAAACAGCATGGGATAATGACCAGGTCCTTTTTTTTAAAAAAAAATGCAGTTGGTTAAGGCATAAATGTTGGTGAATGAGTGTAATTACAAGAAAAAGGAATAAGAATAACTTTCTACATCCAAATGGATCCTTTTTCTTATTTGATTTGTATGTTTTGAGCTTAAGAGTCTGGAAGTTTGGAAAAGGCTTTTCTTTGTTAAATAAGTGCTGTTACCTTATTGAAACATAAATTGTAAAGTGTAAAAGTAGCTATCAGCAACCCTTGAGTCATTTAAAATCGTTGGCAGTTTACACCCCAATTCCAAAATTGCAAGAATCTGCTCCTGGTAACAGTGAGGGTAGCAGATCAAAGAAATGGGCCTCGGGGTTAACAGATCGGATTTGCCGCACTCCCAGCCGTTGATTTTAATTCAGTTTGTTCCAGAAACACTTTTCACTTATGTTTACACTGCAACCAACACTTCAATGCAGCCCAACTACCACTCTTGGTGGCAGTAACAGGTTAACTTTGTAGGGATGTAGATTTTCAAGGGGATGATTGATTTTGGCATTACAACGCCAGTGAGGGAAGGCTAACTTATTGCAATACCTGTGTAAATCAAACTGGTAACATAACAGTAGCATTGGGAATCCAAGAGGGTGAGAAGAGAGCAATTTGGTCAATAGTATAGATTTGCTTCTTTTTCCAAACCTTTTATTGGCAGTATTTCTGGTAACACTGAGTCACATCCACACCACATCAGAAAGAGTCAAGTCCTTGGGCAGAAAATACCAGTCATGATGGCTTCCCCTCCAAACACCTTTGAGCAATTGGCTTGTTACAGGAGTATGATTCCCATTGCTCACCTCATCTACCAGCTGAAATTAGAAAGAATGGCCAGTGCAGTACAGAGTCAGCTCCAAACAACTCCACTGCACTGGCAACTTCCACACCAAGACAAAGACCATTGTGTGTTGTTCATGGTTCTCTCTCCAGGTACTAAACACATGGAGCTCTCAAGACAAAAGGCCCAGGGGGCAGTCATCAGCTTAACATCAAGGCATGGATTTTAAAACATGCCCCACATCTCCCACTCCACAGTTGTAATATCTATAGCAGCAAATCAGGCGCTGGGCAAGGTCCTCACTTAAGAAAATACAGGGGTGAATTCGACATGAGCACAACTTGTTTTTAACTTCACCACAGGGGAAGAGCTGATTAGTCAGAAGAGGCCCAGTCAAGCTTTAAAACTTGGTCTCTTCTTTCAGCTCCTTGTGGGCTAAGAAGGGCAAGAGAGTTTCAGCACCCCCAGTGTCAGTCTCTTCCCCTCCCATCCCATCCCAGATTGCAGCCCCGACACGTCAGTCTCCTTTCTTCCCTTCACATGGTTATCTGACGGTAGTCTGCTGCCATTGATTTCTGCTCCTGCCTGCCAGCCAAGCTGAGGTGGCCCTAGATTGGCAGGGCCTTCATATCCGACTGCGTCCTTCACCCGATACAGGGCTAGTCTGCACCCTCCTCACCTACCCATCAATAGGGGCACAAATTTCAGGGCTCGCTACGGGAATTAGATTTGCTCCATTGAGGAAATGAGGAGCTACGATCGATCTTTTTAAAATATGAATGGAATAGATTCTGATCTGGGTGGATAGATTATTTGAACAGGATAGTGAGGGAAAGTCCAAGCTCAGAACAGTTAGGTTACGACAAAGTGACAGAACTCTGGCACAGATAGTCACAATATGCGATGATTAAAGGTTGGCTAGAAGTTTCCAAAGAGAGGTACAGGAGTTCCAGTGAGAGGATAGCAAGTCATAGAAAGGAGGTATGCCCACCATAATAACTTGCATTTATATAGTGTAATAAAACATTAAGGCACCTCACTGGAGCTTAATTAGACAAAAATTGACACAGATCCACATAAAGCAGGTGAACAGAAGCTTGGTCAAAGAAGCAAGTTTTTAAATCTCTTTTAAGATGCTTCTTTAAAGATGGAGGGGTTTAGGGGGCAATCTCAGAGTGGAGGACCTAGGCTACTGAAAGCACAGCTAAAATGGTGGAGCAAAAGAATGTAGGTTGCACGAGAGGCCAGAATTGAAGAAACACCAAACCTCGGAGGATTGTAGGATACAGAAATTGGAAGGGGTGAGGCCAGAGGGATTTGAACACAAGGATGAGAATTTTAAACTTACAGCATTGCTGGACCAGGAGCTAACACAGGTCACATAGGGTGATGGGTGAACAGGATTTGGTGAACAAAGATCCATGAAGTTTTTGATGAGTTGACATTAATGGAGGGTGAAATGGGAAGCTGGCCAAACAATGGAATAGTCAAGTGTGGAGGTGATGAAAGCATATATAACGATATTAGCAGCAAATGGACTGAGACAGAGGGTGGGTGAAGTCAGCTGATAAGACAATTGTATGGAGGGCCTTTTTCCAAAAAAAAACAATGTTGGGATTAATTTTAACCCCCCAAAAAACACAAGTGGGTTGGGGTCAAGTGAGGTTTGTTAAAATGTTAATCTCAAACCCAATCCTAGCCTGTCCACCTCCAGGTTTAAAATGGAGGCAAAACATGGAATGGGCAGTCAGCCCACTCCAAGGAGGCAGGTTGGCAATTTACATACAAGGCTGGTATTTCAGTTAACCTGCTGTACAAGTTTAATCCTGGGCGGCTCGGTGTCTCAGGCCTTGAGAATTAAATTTAAAATTCTGGCAGAACAAGGGAGGTGAGGGCAATTGCCTTTGTAGCACTGCTTGAGCCCAGGAATGTTTTTCTAAAACACTTTTTCTGGGATTGGACCCCCATTCATTAGAATTGTCCACTTTCCCACCCTTGGGTCAGGGATCAGATGCCCTCACCCTCCCACACATTTCTTTTTAATATATGGGCCAGTATTTGGTGCCCATCCCTAAATCCCTTGAACCGAGTGGCTTGCTCGACCATTTCAGAGGGCAGTTAAGAGTCAACCACACTGCTGTGAGTCACATGTATCCCAGGCCAGGTCAAGACAGCAGATTTCTGAACCAGATGAGTCTTTATAAGAATAGTTTCATGGTCACCATTACTGAGACCAGTTTTCAATTCCAGATTTATTCATTACATTTAAACCCCATGTTTCCAGTATACTGGCCTGGTCCTCTGGATTATTTGTCCAGTGACATTACCACTATGCCACTGTCTCCCAGTAGCAGCTGCAGGTTCCTTAAGTTCGAGTGTGCTCCGCCCAAATAAAATCACACTGACAATCCAACAGGGATCCGGTTTGAAAAGTTGCACATTGTGGAGTTGAACTCCACGGCACCCAGGGGAAACTGGACTTCCCAACCAAAACTCCACTTGCCCGCATACCAAACCCTCCCATCAATATCAGGGGCTCCGTCATCCTTGACAGTACTCAATACAACATTTCAAAATCCTATAGGAAACTCATGTAAATTTGCCAGTGCATGTATCTCCTAATCTTTTACACATTAAACGCAATACTTAAATACTGTGATGATGGGTTGATGGGCCAGGAGAAAAATCATAGGAGTGTCAACAAAATGGAGTGCATTTTTTCATCATTTTTGAACAATTTCATTTATATTAAAAAAAATTGGAGATTGCAGGGTGGTGGTGGAAGGAAGAAAGACTGTTTGACAGAGACACATCATCCAATTAGCCAAGAGTCTGCTCATTTTCTAATTGGCATTAGAAGGCAGAGCATAAGGATGGACATATCAGACAACCAACCACGTGTGTGGTGGGGCAGGTCAGTTGGAGGCGGGTGATCATGTCATGAAACCTACTGCACCCAACCAGAATTGGCAATGCTAGCCTAATACAATGAGGCCTTGTCTCTACTCCAACACTCATCAGCTTTGATTAACCCCTAATGATCCAAATGTCACTTCTTTCCCCCCATAACTGCTGTCCTTTCAATACTGCACAGCAATTGCAATTTGGTGCTAATTTACGTTGATAATGTGGCAGAGATGAGGAATTTATCCCAGCATTCCAAGCTGACATCAACACAGGCCCAAGGCCCAGAGGTGAAGGGACATTTTTAAACTCTGCAGCATTTAGCTTTCCCAAACCAATTTTTTCCTTTAAAAGTAAACAGTACATGGCCTTGAAATAAAACCAAAACTGAGTAGTTTACTCACTTAAAAAACATTGCAAATGAGAAGCATCGATTAATCTTTGAAGGGTTCCTTATCTGAATATATGGAAATGCAGTTCATCACTTTTGGGAGAAGATTTTTTAAACTTTCTAGGAAGCAGAACAGTTGTAGTTTGTTGAAAAAAATCCAGATGTTCTTATTGTGACTCCCCAAAGCAGAATATTTCAATTTTAAAATGGTTTTAGATTAATATATTTTTTCTTGAAAAAAAAATGTACTTCGATATCAGGGCAAACAACATACAACCACATGCAGAGATATTTTCATCTCCACTGAGGGGTGAAAAAGAATCTAGTCTACCCCTTTTCTTCACTAACTATTCATCGGACTTAGAAGTTAATACTTCAGAAACTACCTTTTTTCTTTGAAGTGTGCAGTATATGGCAACTGGGGGAGAAGATTAAACTCAGGATTGAATCGCCAAGCATCTGTCTACATTCACATCTGTCTACATTCTAAAATATATTGCATAACAAGCTGCTCATGTAACAGTTCAACAAACAATTGTTGCTCATGTTCTTATCTACTTGCGCTATGGGTGCAATTAATATTTGCATTGCCAGATTATGAGAAATAATCTTAGTTCTACAAAGGCAGCTGCTCCACTCAGAAGGAGGGGATTGTCTATTATCATAGCTTTAGGATTTATGCCTCTATTTGGAAGTTTCCACATTGAGGCAATGTGAAAAAGAGCTTCCGTGGAAAGTTTTTACTTTATGTCAGAGGCTCGGTTTGAATCCTAGAATGAACCTCTTAAAATTTTGAACTAAGCAAGAATATACTGCTGATAACTGGGCCTATTAGTTTACTTCCATGTAATTACCTCTCTGCTGTCTAAATTCTACTACTAGATTTAGCCTGAATGCAATAGACCGACAGGGTGCTGTTTCTTTGCTTTTGAAATAACTCTCAAAACCTCCTGGGCAAAATATCCAAGGGGTAGAAAACTCTGCTTCAGTATAGTAAACCACTCATATCACACAAGTGCATGTTTCAGTTCATTGGAAGTATAGGTTGAAAAATATCTTTTTGATACAATGTCAGGCAAGAGCCTGGATCCTAATATCCTCAGTCCATTACACAAAGCAGCAACAGAATACCAAGCAATAATCAGGGCAAGTGAGGAGTCACAACAGATATTTTGAACTCATTAAAATTTAGTCCTTTTGGAATGATATTCAAGTATTGTTCTGCTAATATAAAAATCCTTTAGAATTATTCATAGAACTGTGGCTTGGAAATATAGTTCTTTTACAGTGAGCAAAGCAGATTTACATCAATCTGCAGTCAATAATCAGCTGTGTAAGACTACTATAGAACTACACTCAGTCAAAAATTATGTAAAATCATTAGTATTGCAAAAAAGAAAGATGTTGTCAAAACTATCTTGCACTCATCAGGACAATTCAAAGAAAATACCAGACGACTATTTGTAAATCATTAGTGTGCATTTATGGATTTTAAAACACATTCAACAAAATATGGACCATACTGGACCTTAATTCTGATGCTCTAATTTGTTTAATAACAGTTTGTACAGTTGGAGAACTGCTCCATTTTGAATAGATAATTTGACCAATCATAAACAGACTATCTTACTCTTTTATTTAGTCAACTGCACCATTATTGACATTGCACCATAGGTGACAAACATACATCAGGGTGCAATTCTGACCAAGTTCCCTTTTGGGGGTGAGGGGTTGGGAGAAAGAGAGCAAAGGACAGAGGTAGAGAACACTGAACAATCTTGGGGAGGAAAGACCCAAAATCTGGGCTGACATCTAGTCGGATGATCACATCTAGTCGATGTGGGTGTCCCACTCTCGTTGAATGCTCTGTGGAAGCCCATAAAACTCTCACATCAACCACTCTGTCATCTTTTATAAAAGATGGTTATGAAAGAGTTCATTGTCACAGCCTGTCAGAGCATTAAGCAGCCTACAAATCCTTCTGCTACTTCACACTGTTCTCCAATAGAAGAACGTGAGGATACAAAAAAAGTGTTTAGAGCTGAAATTAAAAATAGTATTATATTGGAAGAAATTAGTTAAAAATGAAACCAACTGGTTATACTGTAGCTGGTGAGCATTGATTATAAAAAGGGATATTTTTTTCTGTATTTCTCCAAATGCCTCTAAACGAACAATGCGCATTGGGACGTAGAGTGACAGCAATATATTAAGCAAATGTATTGCCTGGTATATTACACCTGGGTTATTCCCTCTCGAATGGAGAGATGCCTATGGGCCTTCATGAACTATGGCTAATTATTTACCACTAATGTATCAGTGTTCCTGATCTCAGAACTGGACAATAAACATCAATTGCTCAGGTTTTCGATAGAATATAGTTTCTTG
The DNA here is from genome assembly GCF_964194155.1 of Cetorhinus maximus. Classification (NCBI taxonomy): domain Eukaryota; kingdom Metazoa; phylum Chordata; class Chondrichthyes; order Lamniformes; family Cetorhinidae; genus Cetorhinus; species Cetorhinus maximus. The sequence continues at coordinate 48,973,403 of NC_135887.1, read as the reverse complement.
TGTGAGGGCAACTATCAATATCTTCAGAAAGAGGGAGGTAGAGATGGACGGTATCTTTTTTCTTCAGGAAAAAGTTGTCATTATTACAATACCATATCTGACTGTCCAAAAAAATAGATTAGGACATCAGAATAACATTACGATGCCTCACACCTTATGGAAAGTGATTCACTTTAATCAAAAGTTAGAAAGCTATGCACTTGTTCCTATGTAAACTTTCTGCAACACTTCATCCAGGTCAGGTGATGGTCCTGATTGAGATCCATGCTCGCAAGTCTTCCCCTGTAGACCTTTGGATGGTTACACTGCCCAACAAGACTTGTAATAATAGCCAAGAGATGCACAATTCATTGATACACCAACATTTAAGTGAATAAGATGGCAGAAGCACTTAAGACAGAATGCTGGTACAAAAATTTTAGTAAAGCATGATCAGATATGTAAAACTTTCATAGAGTGTCCAGCTGTACTGTGAAAAGACATTCCAAACTTGGACAGAGTCCGAAAAGGATATTTTGAGTTGTATAACAGAAGGGTGATTATTTGTGGCTGAAAGGCTTTCACTGGTGGTTGTAGTTAGAATCAGGCAAGACAGGTGGCCATTCAGCCCACTGTACCAGTGCCAGCTTTTTGAAAGAGCTGATTCCACTCCCCTGCACTTTCCCCATAGCCCTAACAAATGTAAAAATGGAAACATTTGCAATTTCCTTTTAAAAATTACTATCGAATCTGCTTCACCATCCTTTCGGACAATACATTCCAACAGCTTACTGCAGAATAAATTAATTCTCAAAACACATGGTGCTTCAACTGACCTTTCCCTGATTGAATAAACTGAGCCTATTTACTTCATAGCTTGGCTTCGTTATCCTAACATATCAAATCTCTATCTTAGCAGAACACATTTGTGCACAAATGGGGCAAAAGTTCTTGCCCTTATAAAACAGTGCATCAGCCAGCTCATCATGCCATTGGAAGCCCACAGCTATTCTAAATAAGCCTAGTGGCAGTATTGATAAACAATCACCATGATGTTCTATAGCTTAACTGACACTATTGGGTTGATATAATCCTGTGACAGTTTCAGGGGAATAGGGTCTGGGGCAAGTGAAACACACTTGCTGGCCTATATTTCATGCCTGAGGTAAATGCTGAGCCTTATGTGTGTGCCATGGGTCAGCTGTTTGCTCAAAACAGGCAGAAAATAGCTGGCTAATGGGCAGGAGAGGAATTTTGAGCCAGCACTAAGGGAGAATTCACTGGAATTATGAGTAGTCACTGGAGGCTATTCAGTGAGGTCTCTTAGGAGCTGTGGGGGAGGGGAAGAGAGCGTGTCCAGGACAGGGAATGGCAACTTTCTTTATGGAGTTTTGAGATCACACATTTGCTCCTTCTGGCCCTCAGAGGGTCTCTTTGGTCTACAAACCAGGACTTCCACACTCAGGCCCTAGCTAAAATTCAATCCATCAGGACCTGATTTGCTTAAACTCACACGGACGCTGCCTGCTTTGGGCAGGTGTTTCATCTGCCTGAAGAATCCTGCATGTTAAGACAGGTCAGGATCTATGTGGGCACCTTTTATAATGACCCATCCGCATTGGTGCACAGTATCCACCCTTACACGTCACAAAATAAAAATCAACGGTCCCTAATTGTGCAAGCTGATAGAGAAACCTAGAGCGCCGATGACATCCACCATTAAAGATAGAAATATGCAAACAGACTGTACATTGTTTTACCCATCTGAATGGGTCACAGATGTGGAGAAACCACTGATGGTTATCAAGATATTTTACACTTTACTAAAAACATAGAAGTAACTGCACACAAGTGATCAACCTGTCACACAATACATCTATTCCAAAAGATAGCTTTCCACTGTCACAACATTGTACCAACTTGTGCCTGTGATTTCAATTCTAAGTGGATGTCAGCCAGTGCAACTCCTGGTTTGTCACAACCTCTGAGCATCAAGCCAATTCACAATTGGCTTAAAGTGATCACTTGGCATCAGTTGCTCAGTGGGGCCAAGAGAAACAGTGATCCATCATTACATCTTCAGGGAATAACTAAGCAATCCAAACTAAATCCTCTGCAACTCCCCCAGAAGTTGGAGGACCAACTGCTTTGCTTGAAGGCTGAACCTTCGAATAAGCTCTTTACCATTCAGAAATACAAAGCTGACTCAAATACAATTCTGCTCTAATCTTGGAAGGGCAAGAGAACTCTTCCCCTCGAGGGACTGGCCCGTGCAAAGAATCTTTTTTGTGCATTTAATACTCAGACTACTGAGAACTCAAGTCAAACAAGATACAGGTTTCACACAATGCAGACCCTCTTGCAAAAAAAGATTTGTTAACCAATTGCCAAATTTACAGCCAATTTGGTTGTTATATTTCATATATTCCTATCTGCAAGCAGGACAGATTGTCTAAGCACATTTTACTGGAACATCAGCTTGAACAACCCCACCAGATTGCTCTTTGCAGGATCTAGACTCTGGGTACCATGATGATAGTGCAGTTGCTTGGTTGTCCTGTCAATCAGCAAATTAGAACAAGTTTGAATGAGCTTTGATTTATTTGAAAGTCAAACACTCCTTCAAACTGTGTACAAGCCATGTTAAATCATTGTTGTATTTTACAAACCAATCTAAACACCCAGGTGATTATGGAAAACCAGATTAAAAGGCAGAGATTAAGGTGTATGGTCCTTACAAACTTGAATGCTAGTTTTAGCCAATTTTGAGAGATTTAATCAGATTTCAATTCCATTTATAGCTTGAGCATTTTCTCAGGTAACATGGCATACACACTATGGTGTGCCCATCTCTGCTTCAAACACCTTTATCCTAGCCTAACCCAGAGTTTGAATGGTGGAAGAGTAGGACGATGATTGTAGTATAAAATGCATTAGAGTCAAGAAGTTTATTCGTAGCATGTCCAAATGAGTATCTGTCCTCTCTCCTGACCTTGCTCGAGGAAGAAAACTACAGTAGCTGAGTGGAGACAGATCAAATTGGATTAAAGAGAAAGTTCAAATATTTAGGACTGAAGGTTGATGGGAATGAAATGTTCATTTGGCCTGTACTCCGTTAACTAGAGAAAATGGAGGGGTGACCTGGCCACCAAGGTGCCCAATATGTTAAAAGGATTCACTAAGATAGAAACCATTCCTCTGGTAGGGGAAAGCAAGAAAGAGATAACGTGATGCCATTCAGACCTGAAATAAGGAAGCACTTTTTCCACAAAGAGTAATAGAAAGCTGGAACACTCTCTCCTCTCCCCTCACTACCAACACACCACCACCACCACCCCACCCCCTGCTCTAACCCCCAAAAGGCTGTGGATGTTGGAACAAGAGGTTTCAAGACTGATCGATTTTCACTGGGTAAGCTTATCAAGAGATATGAAGCAAAGACAGTTAAGTGGATTTGAGGTACACATCAACCATGACCTAATTGAATGGTGAAACATGTTTGATGGGCTGAGTGGTCTTTTTTTGTTCCTAATGTTCAACCTGGAAAAATAAAAAACAATACGTTAATCAGTCCCTATTGCTGTAAGAAATAAAAAAAGGTCATCAATGGTCTATGCCAATTGTTTTTATTTCCCAAATTGCTGTTTGTTGGACCAGAGGCAGCTTTCATCTTCCAGTCCCTTCCTTCAGTTACATTCAGTCCCAACTAGTAACGCTTTCTCTTTGGCTTGCTCTCCAAAACAAGTTGGTGGAAGGAGATCCAAGGAGAGTACTGCAGTAAAAAGGTCAAGCCCAGTGATCTGCCAGGCCACGACGTTTGAAACAGAAATGTCAACATGTCTTTTAAATTACCACCATGTCTGCCTCCATGACATTTCAAATGCTAAATTAAGATAGTGTTTTCATGCACGATAGTAAAAAGCTGCAGAGATTGAACTGACTGAAAAGGAAAAGAAAACGATAGAAAAGGCGGATCAATCCTGAAACATGGGATTAACTGTTTTATCGTTGCTTTTCCTTGTAAAATTTGCACTGGATCTTTTTTGAAGATATAAAGTAATTAAATCAGGAGGGGGAAAAATAAGAAATACATAAGAACAACTTTGAAGCAGAAGAACAATTTAGGGCATTTAGCCCAACCATTCTTTATACTAATGCACATATAAGGAACAAATTGAATGAATTGCAGGTGCAAATTCAACATGATGGGGTATATGGTGAACATTACCGAGACATGGCTGTCAAATTGTCAGGACTGGAAACTAAATAAACCAGATAATAATGTCTACAGGAAAGGCAGGAAAAATAGTCCAGGGTAAGGAGTGGCCTTAGCAATTAAGAAGGAAATCATTTTGATGTGAGAGTATATAATAAAGAGGTAACCAGGTAATGTTAATTGTATATTGATTATGTTTAAATGTATGCAGGTGGTGAGCATTAATTGAACTTTCACTTGAGCCCCATATAAATAAACTCCCTTGGAGGTGTCAGCTGTGGCTCAGTTCATAGCACCCTCGCCTTTGAATCAGAGGGTTGTGGGTTCATGTCCCACTCCTGGAAACCAAGAACTGTGAATGTACTCGAAAGAGTTACAATCTGTGACTGTTGATAACTCGAAAGAGTTACTCTTCAAAAAGTGGAATAAACTCCCTTCTGTGACAAATGGGCACAGGGGAGACTAAATGGCATCATCACTCCTGGGAATGTTCCTTTACTTTGACTTGTTAAATTTCATCTAAAGTTCTGGGGTTTTGTTACGGTGGGTTAGTGATGTTCCTTTCCAACGGGGCATTTCATTCCTCTTGACTGACAAACTTAAAGGTTGGTTTATAAGAGGTATAGACACACACTAAAATTGTGTTTGTTGGTGTTAGGTGGTGTATGCTTGTAAAAAGTGTAACTCTAAATATATATAAAAATGTGTAAAGATTGGCTCCAGTTCTACCTTTTACCAAACTGACTTTCTGGAATAGCACAGGCAGTGGAAACTTATGGGTTTATGTCAACATTAAGAAATCAGAAAAGGATTTAAGTTATAGTGTGAGCTGTGTATAGGTCCCTGGTAGTAGCTGTGAAGTGGTAGATGTAATAAATACAGAGATTGGACAAGCATGTAGCAACGGCAGAATGGTTTTAATGATGGATTTTAACTTTCGTATTGATTGGAATAAACAGACTAGCCAGTCAGAAAGTAAATTCCCAAGGAGGTCCAGGATGGTTTTCTGCAATAAGTCCTAAAGCCAATAGGATGCATGCTATATTATATATGGTAATGAGCCAGATTTAATTAACAGCTTAATGGTACATGAACATTTATCAAATGGTGATCATAATATTATCAACACTGTTGATTCAAAGGGAGAAATGTGAAACAGCTCCTAAGGTTCTAGGTTTAGGCAAGGCTGACTTCAATGCAATAAGATGAGACAGAGACAGCCTGTCCACAGTAAGCTGAACAAATCTGTTAATGGGTAAATTAACCGATGATCAGTGGAATTCTAAAAACTCAAAGGAGATGGTGGATCCTGTCGGATGGTTCCCTGAGCAGACTGTCAAAGTCATTTGGCAGAATGCCTCATCACCAGAGCTTTCCAACAAGCATCAAGATGTAGCTTGGCTGGTGGTGAGAAAGGCCCTCCGTCAGATCCTTCCTACACGCTAGGAGTCTCACCCCCTCTGCATGCTGCCCTCGAGATGACTGTTGTGGGAAAGAGATTGTTGTTCACCTCCTTGTGGAATGTGCTTTTAGAAAGAAGGTCTGGAGAGAGATGCAGTGCTTTTTGTCGAGGTTCATCCCAAGTAGTTCTGTGACACAGGACTCCGTACTCTACGGGCTGTTCCCAGGGGGACATATCGAGACAAACATCAATCTGCAGCAGAAGGATCATCAACTCGGTGAAAGACGCTCTTTGGTCTGCTCGAAACTTGTTGGTCTTCCAGTGCAAAGAGTTGTCCCCGACTGTGTATTGCAGACTGGAACATTCCAAGGTCCAGGACTACGTGCTGAGGGACGCATTAAAGGTTGGGGCAGCCACCGCAAAGGCGCAATGGGGAAGGTCGCTCTCTAAGACCTTTCTGCCATAGTGCACCGAGGGGTTCGGAATTGTATAGACTCCTTGGGCTGTACAACTCAATGAATGTATGTAGTGAAAACTAAATGTATCATAGTTGTATTGAAGCACCTCAGAGTGCAACATGATGTGTGTTGATAGTGCAATGGTATTGGAGTTGTCTGTAATGACCATATTGAAATGACTAATATTCATTGATTGTATTGAAGCACCTCATGATCCATGTGGGAAATGTGAATCTGATTGCATTTTTTGTGATGGCCATTTTGAAATGTTTCGTAATGTTCTTTCAGATATTTTATTAATAAAGTATATTTTTCTGCAAAAAAAATTCTAAAAACTCAAGCCAAATCTTTCAGGAGTGAAATTAGGAAACAATTCTAAAACACAAAAGTTGATAGAGATTTGAAACTCTTTACAAATAATTGCTCTAGCATCAATTTCCAATTTTAAAACTGAGATGAGATTTTTTTGATAATCAAAGGTATTAAGGGATATGGGGTAAAGGCAGATATATGGAGTCAGGTCACAGATCAGCCATAATTCCATTGAATGGCAGATCAGGCTGGAGGGGCTCAATGTCACATTCCTCTATTCCATGAATCCCCATCATGTTTGCCCTCGTGTCAGCAGCGACTCCATTGGCTGGGTCGTGTGAGCCGAAGAGATGACGGCTGCATCCCCAAAGACATTCTCTATGGCGAGCTTGCATGCTATTGGAGCGAGACCAACAGGCCACCCATGTCTGCGATACGAGGATATCCACAAGCAAGACTTCAGGTTGACCGGGATCGAAGGCGCTGCACAGGAAGTCCTCGCTGCTGACCAGAGTGTCTGGACACAGTCAGGGAGGGAGTGGAAAAAGCAGAGGACAAAAATGACCAGATGGCAGAAGAGAGCCCACCGCAAGGAAAAAAAACATCAGGCGACCTTGGGGCATCTGTGCCAGTAATGGAAGGGACTGTCACACTCAAATCCACCTCAGTCACAACAGACAATGTTCAATCCAGAAGTGACATACACCCTGGGCAGTCTGTCATTTCCCAAGGTGGACGGATGCCATTATGATAGTCCATGGAGCCGGACAACTAGACAATCATAGACATCCACTTTAAAGGCTTCAAAGCAGATATGACCAGAGCAAGCAAGTGCCATGAGGAACTATCTTTCTACCACACCTTCACTATTCTCTATGGAAAAAAAAAAGCTTTCCAGAACAGTCTTTCACTGATTCTTACAGTTCATGTGACACATGGGCAGGATCCAAGCAACAGCAGCTGTAGCCTGATGCAATGAATAAATATTATTCCATTATTATAGCACTATTAACTCAGACAGACTTTTAGGATTAAGTTTAAGTTATTTAGTTTATAAGTTAAGTTTATTGATGATTGCATCAATCATTGCATTTTATTCACAAAGCTAAAACTCAGCCCATGAATGAAAGCTCAAATTAACAGGCTATTTAAAATGAAAAAATCAACTTTCAAAAAGGACATCAACAGTCTCACATTCTTGTTATTCTTTGGCGAACAGCTAATGAATTATTTGTAGGGGAAAAGAATACTGAATGCCACAAAATCTGGAATAGAAGCAAGAATTAGGCTCTGCTGAAATGTCCCACCCAAAAATGTCAATCCATTTGTTTTCTTTTGGATGTTGGTTGACTTGCCATGCATTTCCAGGAATGAATCCGATGATAATTGAAGCTCATCATCCAAGTAATTTCTACTCAGAGATAAAATGTGGGTTTTCTTTTCCAATGGCGACAACACAAGTCGAGCAGCAGCAACCCTGCCATGGTTAAACTGGGAAATGACAGGTTTTTTGCCGAGGGAGAACTTGAAGCTTCATTTTTACTAACTGGGAATCGGGAGCAGGTAGACGCTCAATGTTCAGGGTCTGACATCTTTCACCATCTCATTACTGCCAAGTGATATCCAGCACCCAATGGTGTCTCAGCCATTTAATGGAAACTGGGCTGGTTCACTTGCAATTGCCACCTGCTCCCAATTTCCTGCAGCAATGTTAAGAGGAAAGCCAAACAGCCCATAATCGCACTTAAAAAATACACGGCTGAGTTGCTTAACATTGTTTTTCCTTTTAAGGGTTTCATATTACTTGGCTAAAAGCTAAAAGATGATTCAAGGCAGAATCCCTTTTACTGGGGTGTCAGAGCCTCCAGTAGTAGCAATTTTAAATACATCGCCATCTGACAAGTAGTAACATGGGAACACATCAGACTGTTCATCATTGGATGCAAGGCACTAGAAAACCAATCAAGGAAACCACTGCTTCTCATCACTTCCCTGTTCCGTAATCAAATGACGGCAACTTTTTAAAAAAATGTAAGGTGAAGGAAACTAGCTGCAGTTGGTGTTTCTTTCAGAGAGCAATCTGGTCACAACTATTTCCCTTGCATTATACCTTTCTTAATCCTGGAAGCAATACTTGCTTTTGCGTCACCTTATTTGTGCTCTCAAACCCCACTAATGGCTTCACTCACGATTAACTAGTTTACAGTGGAGTTCCTCTTATTAGGCTGGAGAACACAGCAGCAATTTTGCACCCAGCAAGATTATACCCACAATAGAACTGAGGTGATGGGAGTCTAATTAACCCTTATTTGGTGGCAGTGAGTGGGCAGAGCAAGGTTAGTCAGAACACCAGGAAAACTCCCTGCTAGTCTTCCAACACTGTTGTGGGATCCAACAGAATCAATGGGAATAAGGCAACGCAGACAGACATCTAATGGTTCATCCAAATGCAGCACTTCCTGGGTTACGCACTCGAGTGTCAGTTTAGCAAGCCTGGTCCCATGGCTCCATTAATGCCGCTGTTGAGCAGTTAAACATGTCCTGGTGTGACCCTAGGAAACTCCCTTCCTAGCCTTCCCTCGTTGTAGGCTAGGCATTTTGCAGAGGCAAAGTTAGACAATACCATATAGTTAATCAAGCTTTACAAACCCATTTTCTGCAGTCCTGAAACAGAAAATCAAAATACCCAGCACAAGACATTGCTAGGAAAGGTGAAGAGAGACCCCATCATAGGAACACTTCAAGCAGCCAGTTATTATTGTAGTAGCATGAGAAATATTCAAAAGACTTGCAATCTTCAGCTAGAGACATCTACTAGGAAATGTAGAAGTGCCACCATGAGAAGTGGTCCTTGCAAGCTTGCCATCTGTCACTACAATCAATAATGAGAGGCACAATCCTTTGTTTTACTCTTTACTAAAAGGGGCAAATCACATACACCAGTGGAACATGCTGAATGAGCACCAGAAAACAGCAAGACACGAGGAGAGGTGTCACTCTGTTATATCATCCAAAATAATGTCAGCGACTAGTCTTTAAAGACCATCTTAAATAGTCAACCTGACAAGCCAACAAACTGTCCTCAGTCTCTGCTTCCTCCCCATGTTAGAAATGTCTGCTCCAGGCTAAATACCAATATGGCTATGGAAAGCCCAGGTAAGGAGCACAGGAGTATGGGTAGAGGAGATCTTCATCAATTTCCCTGTCAGGAGAGGCTGGAGCCTCTGCTAGTGTCAGTGCCACCCGTCTTCCGACAGAGAGAGAAAAAAGAATCAGTAAAGTAGATGACGGTCAGGTTTTCCTTCATTCTAATGCATTGCAAGGCTGATATTCCAAAGTCCTCAACAATTCCATTCAGTTCTTTCTTGCTCAATAATATGTAAAGTTAACTAGGGTAATACTACAGTTCCAGGGGATGTATCTCCAGAGAGTTTAGATATATGGTATTATATGTTATTTATCTCTATTCTCCGCCTAGTTATAGACAGACATGTACTTTAAATAAAAATGGCAGGATAGAACACACTCCCCTGGTCTACGGTCCTTTGCCACATTCCTGGGTCACAAGTCACCTTTTTGCCAGATTTTCATATTTCTCTCCTCTAATCTGCTGTAACCATTTACACCTCCTCTGTGTACACATCTTGTGTTTCTTTTCTTGTTCCTTACAGAATGTTGCGTTACAGAGGGATATGGATGTTCTTTTACATGAATTACAAACAATCAGCATTCAGCTACAGCAAGTAATTAGGAAGGCAAATGGAATGTTAGCCTTTATTGCAAGGGGGATGGAGTATAAAAGTAGGGAATTCTTGCTGCAACTGTACAGCACATTGGTGAGACTGCTCCTGGAATATGGTGTTCAGTTTAGTTTTGTTTCCCTTACTTGAGGGACATACATTACTATGTAATGGAGGCAATTCAGAGAAGGTTCACTAGGCTGACTCATGGAATGAGGGGGTTGTCTCATCAGGGAAGGTTGAGAAAGTTGGGAATATACTCATTGGAGTTTAGAAGGATGAGGTGATCTTACTGAAAGGTCAGATTCTGAGGGAGCTTGACAGAGTCGATACTGAGAAGATGTTTCCTCATGGAGGAATCTAGAACCAGGGGGGCACAGTTTCAAAATAAGGGGTCTCCCATTTAAGATGAAGACAAGGAAGAATTTCTTCTCTAAAAGGGTTTTTTAGAATTCTCTTCTCTAACAAGCAGTGGAGGCTGGGCCATGAAAGCTCCCTTCCATCATTTAATCATTCCTGCCTTCCACCCTATCACAGAGCTTCCCTTTTGTTCTTTTTCCCCCAACATCTCCCCTTTACCTCACTCAGTACTTACTTAGAAAGGCCAGACTGAAACGTTAACTCACTCTCTCCCCATGTGCTGCCAGGCCTGTTGAATGTCATCCAGCATTTGCTCTTCAGATTTTCCAGCATCCACAGCATTTCCTTTATACAAGCATTTTGGTAGGATGCCCTTTTAACTCCAACTACAAGACAATACATATTTTGCCCTTGAAGACCAGAAAAAGCTGTGAAGTCCATTGCCAGATGTGTTATAAGGCACCATTTTCAAACACTAAGATTATTCTTCTTTCCTCCCACTTCCTCCAATGATTCATATTGGGGTGTGGTCGTACTGTGATTCATTCAAATGATCACTGTGCCTGTGGGAATCCACTCTGTACTTTGCCTTATGGTTTTACCACTCATTTGCTAAACTAATCACAATCCAACATTGGTGACTGGCAACAGCAGTTGGCAGAATTCTGAACCACATTTAAAAACATCATAAGTGGGTTGAAGACTATGAAAAACTAAAAGAAATATTCACAGAGCTGGTATTAAATGGGACATTTCAGACTGACCCAACTGAGGAACGGATGCTGAACTATCTTCTTGATACCATTAGACTTTAAAAAAATATTATTTTCAAGGTCACCATTTTAAAATTATTTCATGGGCTAGCTTTTATTGCCCAGCTTCATGAATACAACTGGAGTGGCTTGCTAGACCATTTCGGAGGGTAGTTAAAAGCAGATCACATTGCTGTTGGTTTGGAGTCACACAAAGACCAGACCAGTTAATGCTGGCAGATTTCCTTCCTTAAACAGCATTAGGTAACCAGATGGGTATTTGCGACAATCCAGTACTAATACTAGCTTTTTAAATCTAGATTTTATCTAATTGAATTTAAATTCCCTCTGCTGCTATGGTGGGATTTGAGCATGTCTTTTTTTTCTTTCATGGGATGTGTGTAGCTGGCAAGATCAGCATTTGTTGCCCATCCCTAAATACCCTGGAGAAGGTGGTGGGGGAGTGGATCATTAGTCCAGACTTGTAGATTACTAGTCCAGTAACATAGCCACTCTGCTGTCGTACCCTCCATTTATCACAAGAAACAGCAATCTAGAGCTATTCAATACAAACAAGATAACTTGCAGAGAGCGCAGGCTGTTCAATACACTAAACATCATCTCTCGCTTCCAATGTGCATGGTTGAAACATGGGTTACTAGTCATAATGACAATCATTTGAATGGGCAGCCTGTGCCATAAAGTAATCATTTTGACATGGGAACAAACGTGCCACTTTATAACAATTACCAACATCACACGTACTTTCACCTTTTCTTTGTTAGCACTATTTAAACTAGTGTAGTTCAATATGTTAGCCACTAGTCCCATGTGGAAGGCTGGGAAATCCAGACGTGACTAATTGCATTTTTGATTAGCAAATGAAAAATGAGTAATAGACCCCATTGTTGGTCATATGAACTCAATACTCATATTTGCAGCCAACTTTGAACTGTACTTGTGTGTGTTTGCTAGTAAAGTGGCAAGGTGAAAAGCAGAGATTGTGTGTGTTTTTTTGATCGTCAAATGCTTTATTTCATTGCTTACTGAATGGGCAGAGAAGTTTAAGTACGTATAATGTGTGTATGAAGTACGTATGTGTGCGCAAGGAATTTTCAATTACAATTAATGTACATAACTAAAACAGTGTCGCCATAGGCACACTTTCTAAACTTGTGATTTATACTGGACGATTAAAGAACCCAATCGTCATATGTACACTTCCCTGTGCATTTTACATGTAAGGAAGAGTTTTAAAGACAAGCTGGTTTCTGCAATCTTATATCCAGTATATTTAAACTATTAGAAAATCTTAAATCTAAAAGTGTAATTTAAAGGAATTGAGAAGCTGATTTTAAAAAATTTATTTTCATGGGATGTGGGCACCGACAAGGCCAGCATTTGTTGGCCATTCCCAATTGCTCTTGAACCAAGTAGCTTGCTAGGTCATTTCAGAGGGCAGTTAAGAGTCAACCACACTGCTGCGGGTCTGGAGTCACACATAAGGACAGTAGATTTCCTTCCCTAAAAGGACATTAATGAACCAGATGTGTTTTTACAACAATCGATGATAGTTTCATGGTTGCCTTTACTAAGACCAGCTTTCAACTCCAGATTTTATAACTCAAATTCCACCCTCTGCCATGGTGGGATTTGCACCCGTGCCTTCAGGGCATTATTCTGGATTACTAATCCAACCACACCACCACCATCTCTGTCTAAATTTGAAATTGCATCTCTAGGGATAACTAAGATACATCTCAAAATTATCTCCCCAGGCTATTCCAAGCAAAAAAAAGCAGCCAAATTCTACTGAATCCATTTGGCAGTTCTTTCAAATCCATTTCCATTGCCTGGGTAATCAGAAACATTGCTTGCGAGAAACCTGACTGCACTACATTCAATTAAACTTTCAAAGGACAGGAACTTATGACAAAGGCTGACAAATACCTTAGACCTGATGGCTTGCATCTTAATGTCTTAAAAGAAGAGGCTGCAGAGATAGTGGATGCATTGCTTGTAACCTTCCAAACTTCCCTGGATTCTAGAAAGGTTCCAGCAGACTGGTAAACTGCAAATGTAATGCCACTATTTAAAAAATGAGGGAGGCAGAAAGCAGAAACCAAAGGCCAGTTAGCCTAACAACTGCCACTGGGAAATTGCTGGAATTAAGGAGGTAGAAGCAGGACATTAAGAAAATCATAATGCAATCAAGCAGAGTCAACATGGTTTTATGAAAGGGAAATCATGCTTAAAGTTCTTTCAGGAAGTAACAAAGAGTGGAGAAAGGGGAACCAGTAGATGTAGTGTATTTAGATTGCCAAAAGACATCCAATAAGTTTCCACACAAAAGATTACTAGACAAGAGTTCATGGTATTGGGGGCAATATATTAGCATAGATAGAGAATTGGCTAACTAACAGAAAAGAGAGTCAGGATTAATGGGTCAACTGCAGTTTGGCACACTGCAATTAGTGGAGTGCCACAGGGATCAGTTTCGGGGCCTCAACTTGATACAATCCAAATTAATGATTTGGATGAAGGGGCAGAATGTACTGTAGCCAAATTTGCTGACAGTACAAAAAAGGAAACAGAATCTGCAAAGGGATACAGATAGGTTAAACGAGTGGCAAACGAAATGGCAGATGGCATATAATGAGGTTATCCAACATGGCAGGAATAGAAAAGCAGACCATGATTTAAATGGAGATAGACGACAGAATGCTGGAGTACAGAGGGATCTGGGTGTCCTTGTACACTAATCACAATATTAGCACACAGGCACAGCAAGTAATTAGGAAGGCAAATGAAATGTTGGCTTTTATTGCAGGGGAAATGGGGTATAAAAGTAAGGAAGTCTTGCTACAACTGTACAGGGCAATGGTGAGACCACACCTGGAGTACTGTGTACAATTTTAGTCACTTTACTTGAGGAGGCACTTTAGGAAAGGTTCATAAAGTTGATTCCTGGGGTGAAGCAATTGCTTATGAGGAAAGATTGAGCAGGTTGGGCCTATACTCATTAGAGTTTGGAAGAATAAGAGGTGATCTTATTGAATCATAAAATTCTGATGAGGCTTGACAGGGTAGAAGTTGAGAGGATGTTTTCCCTCGTGGCAGAATCTAGAACTAGGTGGCAGTGCTTAAAAATAAGGGGTCTCCCATTTAAGACAGATGAAGAGGAATTTATTTTCTCAGAGGGTCATTAATCTTTGGAATTCTCTTCCCCAGAGAGCAGTGGAGGCTGGGTCATTGAATATATTCAAAACTGAGTTGGACAGATTTTTGATCTACATAGGGGTTAAGGGTCATGGGAAGCAGGCAGGAAGGAGAGAGAAGTGGAGGCCACAATCAGATCAGCCATGATCTTACTGAGTGGCAGACCAGGCTTGAAGGGCTGAATGGCCTACTGCTGCTCTTATTTTCTGCAAATATTCGATACCAAACCACATAAGGAGGTGTTAGGGCAAATAACCAAGAGCTTGACCAAAGAGCATCTTAAAAATGAGGGAAGAGAACAAGAGAGGCAGAGAGGTTTAACGGGGGAATTCCAGAGATATGGCCTTAGCAGCTGAAGGTACAGCTGCCAGTGGAGTGATTAAAATTTAAGATGGTCAAGAGATCAGAATGAGGAGTGCAGATATCTGAGACAGTTGCAGGAGATTAGAGATAGGGACGGGGAGGGCCATGGAGAGATTTGAAAAGAATGAGAATTTTATAATCGAGGAATTGCTTCACCAGGAGCCAATGTAGGTCAGCGAGCGCAAGGGTGATGGGTGAACAGGACTCAGTGCGAGTTAAGACACAGGCAGAATTTTTGATGACTGAACTTCATGGAGGGTGGAACGTGGGAGGTGAGCTAAATAGTCACTTCTGGAGGTAACAAAACCATGAAGGAGGGTTTCAGCAGGAGATGAGCTGAGGTAGGAGTAGAGTTGGGCAATGTTACAGTGATGGAAATCAGTGGTCTCAGCAAAGTGCAGATTTGTGGTTGGGAGCTTATCTCAGGGACAAAGACAACACCAAGGTTGTGAACAGTCCGGTTAAGCTTCAGACAGTTGCCAGAGAAAGGATAAAAAGGAGCTGGATAACAGAGCTGGGGACTGAAGACAATAGCTTTGGTCTTTTCAGTACTTAATTGGAGAAAAGTTTCTGCTCATCCATTACTGGATGTCAGATAAATATGCTGATAAATTTAACAGTGGAGGAGTCGAGAAAGGTGGTGGTGAGATAGAGCTGGGCATTGTCGGTGTACATGTGAAAACTGACGCAATGTTTTCAGATGTTACTAAGGGCAGGATGCAGGTGAAAAATAGAAAGGGGCCAAGGACAGATCCTTGAGGGACAGAAAGAGAAGCCATTGCAAGTGAGTCTCTGGCTACAATTAGATGAGAATGGACCCAGGTTAGAGCAGTCCCACCCAATAGTGGAGAGGTGCTGGAGGAGGGCGGTGTGGTCAACTGTGTGCAAGGCTACAGAGAAGTTGAGAAGGTTGAAGAGGGAATCATGTATCTTTGTCATGGTTACATGGGATGTCATGTGACTTTGATAAGAGGCATTTCAACACTGACAGAAGCAGAAATGTGACTTAAGGGATTCAAGCATGGGAGTTCCGGGAAAGATGGACAGAGACTTGGGAGGCGACAGCTCATTCAAGGACTTGAGCAGAAAGGGAGGTTGGAGATGGGGCAATAGTTTGCAAGGACGGAGGGGCAAAGGGTTTGTTTTCAGGAAAAGGGGCGGTGAGGGCAGATTTGAAAGAGAGGGGCACAGTAGCTGAGAAGGTACCCTTACCAATATCAGGCAACATGGAAGCCAGGAAGGGAAGTTGGGTGGTCAGCAGTTTAATGGGAAAAGGATGGAAGGAGGAGGAGGTGGTAACAGCACAAATTCCTGTTGGGAATCTCAGAGACTTCACATGTGGCATTAAGTGTCCATCTGATGGGGTGGCCAGTTAGACAGAGCTTAGAGTCTGTACTCTTCCACTGAAATTGCAGAGGTTCCCAGAGGACTATCCAGTTCATAAGGACACATTTGAAAAGACAGTGGTGGCTGCTGAAAGGTCAGTGTTATCAGATCAGAAAAAAAAAACATGCTTCTTATATTTGCATAAAAACGTGCCTGCAATTCAATAAACGCAGAAATGTGGTACCATTCAGAAATCTCTCACCACCCCCTCCCCAAAAAAAAAAGTCTTGGATTCGTTGGTTTCAAACCTGACTGATGCTCAAACTCAGGGGTACCCGGCCAGCCTGGGGTGGGAGCCGGCTGGCGCAGAGTTATAACTGGCTGGGCTCTGGGTGCACACCCACCCACGTGCTGAACACAACCCTCTTGTCTGAACTTGATGCCAAGCGAAGGATAAGGAAATAGAATGACAAAAATCAGATAGCTGAGACATTGTAAATTACACCGACATCTAATCCGAGTACAGGGCGTTGGGAACATTTACTGGTTTAACAGTGAGCTGATAATGCAGAGACTCTGACCATGTTCATGTTCGAGACCATACATTAGGCGCCTCTCTTTCGGAATAGACACAACAGCATTGTTACACAGAATCATCCACTTTAGCAAATATTCACCAAATTGGAATATATTCAGCCCATTGCCACTCCTGGATTGAATGGCTGTTATAACTTCCTTTTTCAGAGGGAAATGTCAATGACAGCACAGAAAGCGGTGTCAATGCGGCCTTTGGGGGGTGGGGGGGGTAATGGGCGTACCTAACATAATACAGGCAAAAGGAACAAATGCTGCAATAAAGGCATTGGCATGCGGAGCAAAGACTGCGCCACTCCTAACGCCCAAAAAAATGGTAACGCGTCTTCCAGCGCTTGCTTCATTTTGAAAGGCGACCAGCCCACCAGCCTGCCACAGCCACTGCTGTCTAGGAAAAAGCGGGACGGGGGGTGGGGATCTCTCTTCACCTTGGTACATTTCCTTAGGAATTAGCATGCCTGCAGCGTGACACTGGCAGAATCTTCTCGAATTGCTGCCTCCCAGAATTGCTTTGTTCCCTGTTTGAAGCAGATAGGCTTCCCGGGGGCAGACAGCATTGCATTCCAGAGGTCTGGGGAGGGGAGGGAGAAAGTGCCTCCGCCACTCCCTCCCCCCCCCCCTTTATTTTTGCGGGTCAGACACAGAACCTTTTGAG
The DNA here is from genome assembly GCF_964194155.1 of Cetorhinus maximus. Lineage (NCBI taxonomy): Eukaryota > Metazoa > Chordata > Chondrichthyes > Lamniformes > Cetorhinidae > Cetorhinus > Cetorhinus maximus. Next base: position 48,956,027 of record NC_135887.1, on the reverse strand, counting down.
TGCAAGGGGTGAAAGGGGGGGGGGGGTGCGGAAAGAGGGGCTCCACGAGGATCCGAGTGAGGGTCACTCAGAGGGAGGGAGATGTCAATTTCAGCCTGATGTCAATTTCCAGCTGTCTAAACCATACACGGGTTTAACGGGTGGGGGTTTAAGGGATATCACTGAACGGGGGTGGTGGGGTTAATAGTAAGGGGAGCTGTTTAAAGCCATTTCATTCTGCTACATTTCAGCTGACACCGCGGGAAGGAAGAGACTCGATCGATGGAACACTGAAGAAAGCGCCGAGTTGGGCGAGAAATTGCTCTCAAAGGCACCGCCCCAGCCCGGGATTATCCGCAGTTCTTTTTGTGTCGGGTCAAAAATTACAGGCATATCACCTGTTCGATCTCAAAAGCAATATGAATTGACCCAGACATTCACTTTACAATTCAACCACCATCTCCTTCGTGCAGGATTGGATATTACAAATCAGCCCACTGACTTATGAATTAAGAAGCTAAACTAGACATTCCTATTAAAAACTCTTTTTTTCCTTGCTCCCACCAGCACAGCATCAAAAAAAAAATTCCAGGTCAGCCGCCTCCCACCGTGGGGCCTAGAAAGAAAATTTAAATGCCAAACAATGCGCTGAGACCTCGTCCATTCATTGCAAACAGGTCATCGCTTTGCGGCATCGCCCAGTGACACAGAGAGGCACGGGAAGAAGGGCTGGGATGGAGAGAGGGGGCGGGGGTGGAAGAAATAAACGCAAGAGTAGAGATAAATAAATGAATGGAGGAAGGCGGTGAAAATAAGTCACAAAGAACATACCGATTTCATTGCTGCTGCCATATCATCGTATCGTTCGGCTTGCTCAGCCAGCCTGGCTTTCTGCACTAGCTGCTCGCGGTCTACCATTTTGGCTAGCTGTGTATATTATACACGCGTATATAATACGATGCTGAACTATCTAAATTGTTGCCTTATTCCTGCAGCAAGAGCCTGTGTCGCCCAATTGCCGCAGCCCTGTCTCCCTGTCTCGCGCCGACAGGACACCCCCCACATTCCGCGCTGACGTCATTGCCCATATATAGGCACCGCCCGGCGTTGACGTCACTGGCCAGCTGACTCCCGCCCCGGATTTCCTCTTTTGGATACAAAGTAGCGAGCCCGCTGTCTCCGCCCCTCTCTCTCTCATTGCTGGGCTGCAGTTGCAGTTCCTGTCTCCCCTCCCCCAAACCACCTCCCTATTAAACTACACTTCCCAAGAAGGCCCAGCAAGAGGAGACTTTGCACTTAACCCCATCCTGGGCTTTTTTTGGGTCTTGCTGTGGCCCGTGAAATTGGAACCACCCAGTTTTAGGGTATGGGTCCAACTTCAGTGTTAAACTTATCGGTCTGACTCAGAGAGGACTCGAGGCTGAGTAATGTGGGAATTGCAGCCGTGACACAGTCGGAATGTGCAGTTAAAAAAAGACTTGCATTTATATAACGTCTTGCTTGACCTCAGAATTTTCCAAAATGCTTTACAACCAAGGAAGTACTTTTGGAAGTGTAGTCACTGCTATAGTGTAGGAAAGTGCACAGCAATTGAATTAATTTGAATTTTTCGAGGAGGCGACTAGTGTAGATGAGGGTAGTGTAGTTGATGTAGTCTACATGGACTTCAGTAAGGCTTTTGACAAGGTCTCGCATGGGAGACTGGTCAAGAAGGTAAGAGCCCATGGGATCCAGGGCAATTTGGCAAATTGGATTCAAAATTGGCTTAGTGGCAGGAGGCAGAGAGCGATGGCCGAAGGTTGGTTTTGCAATTGGAAGCCTGTGATGAGTGGTTTAATGCAGGGATTGGTGCTGGGACCCTTGCTGTTTGTAGTGTACGTTAATGATTTAGACGTGAATATAGGAGGTATGGTCAGTAAGTTTGCAGATGACATGAAAATTGGTGGTGTTGTAAATAGTGAGGAGGAAAGCTTTAGATTACAGGATGATATAGATGGGTGGTAAAATGGGCAGAGCAGTGGCAAATGGAATTTAATCCTGAGAAGTGTGAGGTGATGCATTTTGGGAGGACTAACACGGCAAGGGAATACACAGTGAATGGTAGGACCCTAGGAAGTACAGAGGATCAGAGGGATCTTGGTGCACATGTCCATAAGTCCCTGAAGGCAGCAGCACAAGTGGATTAGGTGGTTAAGGAGGCATATAGGATACTTGCTTTTATTAGCTGAGGCATAGAATATAAGAGCAGGGAGTTTATGTTGGAGTTGTATAAAACACTAGTTAGACCACAGCTGGAGTACTGTGTGCAGTTCTGGTCGCCACACTATAGGAAGGATGTGATTGCACTGGAAAGTGTGCAGAGGAGATTCACCAGGATGTTGCCTGGGCTGGAGCATTTCAGCTATGAAGAGAGACTGGATAGGCTAGGGTTGTTTTGCTTAGAGCAGAAAAGGCTGAGGGGGGACCTGATAGAGGTATACAGAACTATGAGGGGCATAGATAGGAAGAAACTTTTCCCCTTAGTGATGGTGTCAGTAACCAGGGGCCATAGATTTAAGGTAAGAGGCAGGAGGTTTAGAGGGAATTTGAGGAAAAAATTTTTCACCCAGAGGGTGGTTGGAATCTAGAACACACTGCCTGAGGGGGTGGTAGAAGCAGGAACCCTCAAAACACTTAAGTATTTAGATGAGCACTTGAAATGCCATAGCATACAGGGCTATGGGCCAAGTGCTGGAAAATGGGATTGGAATAGATAGGTGCTTGATGGCCGGCACGAACAGGATGGGCTGAAGGGCCTGTTTCTGTGCTGTATAACTCCATGACTAAGGTCCCATTAGAGCAATAAATGACCAGATATCCTGTTGTAATAATGTTGGTTGAGGGATAAATATTGATCAGGACACCAGAAGAACTCCCCTGCTCTTCTTCCAAATGGTGTCACGGAATCTTTTACATTCACTTGAGAGGGCAGGCACGGCCTCAATTTAACATCATCCAGTGTAGCACTCACTCAATACTGTACTGGAGTATCCCCATTACTTATGTGCTCCGCTCCCTGAAGTGGGGCTTGATCTCACAACCCCCTGATTCAGGGGCAAGATTGCTACGACTGAGCCACAGCTGACAGTGTTCTGAGGTTTATAGGATTAAAGGAACTGAATTAATGTAAAGGGAATTTATTGGGGGAGGGTGATGTGTATGTTCTATTGAACATGATGATCACTTAGAAATAATTACATTAGATTTGTTGCTGGGTAAAGTGTGGAGATCACACATCAATCATACTAAATACACTGACAAAAACGACTAGTTCCAAGTGCAATCAAAGGGAGGTTGAAAAGGTGCAAAGCCAAATGCTTAGTCATGAAGACAGTCTTCATGGACTCCACAGGTTTTGATACATAAAAAAACAAGTACTTAAATGAAAGCAAGAATCTCACCTTGGGATAGAGATGATGCTTCTAGTTCTGTGATCTCGTGTGGTTATTGTCACTGGAAAATCCCCATCAATTCACTCCCCTGTGTATATTTTTTTCAATGGAATTAATTTGCTCTTAACAGTGTGGTTGTGTCAAGTCACCTTTATTTTTTTCTCATTTATCCTTTTAACACACTTGCAGCAACAGACACGTTTAATTGTTGATTCATAGAATTGCAACACAGAAGGGGACCATGTAATCCATTCTGTTAGCTCTTCAACAAAACCGATCTAACCTCTGCACTATATAAATGAGGTCAGATGCTTATCAGCAAATTGGAGAGGCTTGAAAAAGAAAAAGCAATCACAGGGTTATGGGGAAAGAACAGGAGAGCGAGTCTAATTGGATAGCTCTTTCAAACAGCCAGCAGAGGCACAATGGGACGAATGGCTTCCTAAATGATTCTAAAGAACAAATCTGAACACTAGCGACTCAACCATTAACCCTTTCCCAAATCATAAAAAAGTTGGGTCCATCCAGCTGTGAAGTGCATGAAGTGGGTACTAATGAGACAAAGTGGTGCCAAAAAGCCCACTTTACACATATAAGGCCCTTCAGACATTGATACACTGTGGTCAAACATCTCCAATGGATAGGACAACCCACTGCCATATGGAAAGTATGGAAAGCAATCAGTTAATGCAGTATCTGCAACCTGACACATTTGGAAGGCGGTACAGAAGAACTGATGGAATGACTTCCGGTGATTTCATTGTTAGATATAGGATTTGAGGTTTAACATCCTTCATTAACAGAGGAAGTTAGCTTGCTGTATGCCTTCACAGCATTTATCTGAACTTAATCAGTAACTTGCACGAAAGTGAAGTGGTGAAGATATTTCAGAAATCCAATAAATGGTGTCAAAAGGTGGACATATGTCAGCAAGGTGTTGAAATTTGGCTTGACAATGCTGAGCGATACATAGATTGTTATCCATCCTTTGCTTATTTGTGAGAAATTTCACCTCCAGCATCACACACTTTGGAGAAAAGATACAATCTTCAATCTGTCAGGACAGAGTGGGTGAGAAATTGACTAACTGCTGAAAAAGGGGCATAGGGATCACTATATGCAACCTGCTGTAACACACAACCATTCATTGCATTGCAGGCAGCACATTAAATTGGTGTTGCCTGCTTTTTTTCCATGATTTCTGCATGCATCCAGCATTACCAGTGCTCTCCATTGGCTGCATACATCAGTAGGAGTCCCAATATCACAAGTGGCTCGTGCTACTTAAAGGCAGTCTGCACCTCTTAAAGGGAAGGTACATTGTGACTGGAAGAGTCACAAAGATCATAAATTGACCTTAGCTGTGATACTTTAAGTGATGGATGAACATGCGAGATTGTGAGCACCATGGGTTTTAGACATGGAATGGAAGAGCTGGAAAGAAGGAGAAACATCCTGCATCAGCCAAGAGGCAGAAAGGCCTCCAGACTTGATGCTATTGGGAACAGGTAGCAGCGGAGGTCAATGCCAAGAATGTTGCTCTAAGAACCAATGGAAAAAGTTTACCAATCTCACACAGTTGTCAAGGTGAATGAGGTTAATCTCCAAATGGTATATCCCACCAACTGCACCACTAGCCTCAACCACTGCTCAATTCACTGCACTTCCATCGCCCACTACCAACAACTCTGTTGATCTGTACTCAACCCTTCAATTCATATGCTTTACCTCACCCTCACCCACTTAGCATTATTTATGCCTCATACCGACAACTCAAAGTTCACACACACTGGTAGCTATTCAACTATGACAGCACATCACCCAAGCATATTGCATAATATTCACTAATCCATATCCCTCTTTCCTGCAACAGAAGAACATAAGAATGTAAAAAATAGGAGCAGGGGTAGATCACATGGCCTGTTGAGCCTGCTCCACCATTCAATACAATCATGGCTGATCTTGGGCTTCAACTGCTCCCCATATCCTTTAATTCCCTGAGAGACCAAAAATCCATCTATCCCAGCCTTAAGTGTATTCAATAATGGAGCATCCACAACCCTGTGTGATAGAGGATTCCAAAGATTCACATACATTTCAGTGAAATAATTTCTCCTCATCTCAGTACTAAACGATTGGCCCCTCATCCTGAGACTGTGTCCCCGTGTTTTAGATTTCCCAATGAATGGAAATAATCTCTCAGCATCCACCCTAACAAGCCCCTTCACAATTCTCTATGTTTCAATGAGATTGCCTTTCATTCTTCTAAACTCCAGAGAATATAAGCCCAATTTCCTCTCATCGTAGGACAACCCCCTACCCCAGTGACCAATTTAGTGGACCTTTGCTGTACCACCTCCAATGCAAGTATATCCTTTCTTAAAAATGGAGACCAAAACTGCACACAGTGCTCCAGATGTGGCCTCACCAAAGCTTTGTACAACTGTAGCAAAATTTCTTCATTCTTATACTCCAATTCCCTTACAATAAAGGCCATCATACCATTTGTCTTCCTAATTGCTTGCTGCACCTGTATGCTAACTTTCTGCATTCCTCGTACAAACACGCCAAAGTCTCTTTGAACATCAACGCTTAGAAGTTTCTCACCTTTCAAAAAATATTCTGCTTTTTTATACTTATCACCAAAGTGAATAACTTCACACTTTCCTACACAGGCACCAGACCCTATATCTGGCGTCCTGACATCCAGAAAGAGCCAAACCGGCAATTTGAAATTGACACACAAGCCCTTTTATTCTTTACTTGATTCTCCTGGTTCTGTGATATTTTGTTATCTTGGTTTCAGGAAAGGCTCTACAGTGACCTCTTCCACTGGCTGTCCATCTCTTTTCAAGAAGCATAACTGACAGACGACCTTGTCAGTGAAGTCTGAGGGCATTATTTCTGTTACAATCAGCGATGCTGGCTGTTTCGGGGATCCCTGGGAAATACTGGGAGAATGCATCTGGACGACTCCCTGACTTCTTCCCATCACTGGTCAAATTTTCCAGGGACAGCTGGGGAGCAGGAACAGGAGCCTTCAGTCCAGTTGCAGGTATCCAATTCAGGGTGTTATCGGGGGTCATTAATTATGCTTTTGTGCAACAATTTGAATGTTGTAGGAGATGTACAGGGCCCATGGATCTTCAGTGGCACACCAGCTATAATGAGGTGAAGGAGGAGGCTGTTGTTTGTAACTTTAATTTTCATATTTTATTTTACTTTATTTGATGTATTTTATGTATTATAAGCACAGGACCCAAAATCCATAAAATCCCCAAATCCGGCACACATCCAGTCCTGAGCATCCCAGATATGGGATCCGGTACCTATATTATAAACCATCTGCTGTCTTGTTGCCCACTCACCTAAGCAGTCTATACCTCTTTGCAGCCTCTCTGTATCCTCTCCACAGCTTATCTTTCCACCTAGCTTGTAATCACCAGCAAACTTAGATACCTTATCCCTGTCTCCTCATTTAAGTCATTGACGTAGATTGTAAATAGCTGCAGCCCCAGCACCGATCTTTGCGCCATTCTGCTATTCACTGCCTTCCAACTTGAAAAAGCCCCGTTTATGCCCACTCTCTCCTTTCTATCCTTTAACCAAACCTCTTTACAAGCTATGATATTACCTCCAACTCCATGAGCCCTTATCTTACCTATTAACGTTTTTGTGCGGCACCTTATCAAATGCTTTTTGGAAAACTGAGTATATTACATCTACTGGTTCACCTTCATCTACCCTACTAGTTACAGCCTCAAAAAACTTGAAGAAATTTGTAAACAGGATTTCCCTTTAGAGTGTCGGTTACATCTCTTTTAGAGCCTTAATTGCTGCCTCTCTGGTAGTTGTATATAGTTGCTTTACCTCAACTCATCCCTATCACTATAAGGAATGATTTGCTATTGAAGATGAACAGGTCAATGTCCAGCCTCTCCCATGGCCTGGTCAGGAACTGTGTGGGGATGAAGGCCCCCCTTTGATCCTGCCTGTGCAGCGCACACATCTGGCAATTTGCAATGGTGACTTCAATCGCCTTGGAAATGCCTGGTCACCAACCTATACACTTGGTGATACCCAGGTGGCCCTGGTATATTTTTTGAAGGAACTCTAGCATGACCAGCTGCTCATCGCAGACCAGGAGGTCATCTAAAGAAGGTGGCAGGTAGCGACAGGCAGCAGGAAGGAATCGGAGCAGGATAACTGTTTTAACACCCATAGAGGAGACAGTGCTGGCCATCAAGAGAAGTGGCATCCCAGAGATGGTGGCCACTGGTGGAGATGGAGGAATGATGATGAGAGTATACCTAATCCCCCTTCTCTCATCTCACTTCTTCCTCCTCCCGCAATCTCTTCTGACTTAGAAGCTGCAGGTGGTACAGCAGGCACTTTTAAATTTCTACACTGTCCTCACCACAACACAACCCTTGTTACATTTTCATTCCAGATACCCAAGAGCTGGAACCTTCCCAGTCAGTGGAAGAAGACAGTGTAGATGAAGAGACACCATCACTCAATCTACTACCAGCTACCAGCTCACAGAGACTGATACTGAGAATATTTTAAAGACTAGGATAGCGGAGGGATCTGCACACGATGAGACAATGGGCACAAATACATAGGAGACAGGGTGGTGGAAAAGGATAGCATAGGTACCAGGTCACTGGAGTGTGAGTTCTGCTGCAAAGGAGTGAGACGAGGATGTCACATGAGCCAGACTACAGAAAAAGGATGATGGGTGTAGATGTCAAATGTTTGCTACTGGAAAGCCTGACAGAAAACCTGTGCTTAATGTCAAGGAGCACCGAGGAGTCTAGCACGAACCTGGACTGGGGCTTTGCAGAGAGTTTGAAAGCCACCCTTTCCAACATGGAAAAATGAGTGGTCACCTCCTTCAGCGTGCCTCTGAAACCAACTATGACACAGTGTCCGATGACTGATGTCTCAGCTTCTATTGCAGCAAAAACAGCTTCCATCAACTGTTTGAGTGCAGCAGTGGAAGCACAGTCTGCTGCCTCACAAGCCCAGATTGCTGCCATCGTGACACTGGATACATCTGTTCAAAGGGGCTTAATCACCGCCCGGTTCTCCAACAGATCAGTGGGACTGCTGAGGCGCTGCCCCAGGAGAGTGGCAGTGTCTCCCTGGGGCAAAAACTTGCTGTCCTCTCTGACAATGACAACATTCCTGTTCTCGCCTATGCCACTGCATCAGTGCCCTCACTGTTGCCCATCAGCTAACCAGCTCAGACTCCTGCAGCCGAGTCGAGATTTATACTGAAGCTGGGCCCTCTGGGTTACTCTCCAAAGCTATCTGCAGTCTGCTCTGTTAAAGGTCACCAGCCATCCACCATCCCAGGCTGCAGCCACTGGGAAACACCTCATAAGGGCTGGAGGATTTTTTTTCTTTATTCTTTCATGAGGAGTGGGTGTTTCTGGCAAGGCCAGCATTTGTTGTCTAACCTTAACTCCTCTTGAACTGAACATTTCAGAGGACAATTAAAAGTTAACCACATTGGTGTGGGTCTCAAATCACATGTAAGATAGACCAGATAATGACATCAGCAGATCCCCTAAAGGAGAACCAGATGGGTCTTTACAACAATAAAGGATAGTTTCATGGTCACCATTACTGAGACTGGCTTTATATTCCAAGTTTATTAATTGAATTTAAATTCCTCTAGATGCCATAGTGGGATTTGAACACACATCCCCAGAACATTAGCCTGGGCCTCTGGATTACTAGTCCAGTGATATTACCACTACCCACCATCGCTATAACCACCATTTCATATTTCCTAGGCAAAGGCACACAGAAGGCAGGCACTGAGAGAATGCAGAGAAATGATTAGTTTACATTGGTATAGAGTAATTCATGGATTAATTTATAATATAAATTATGGATTGCCATATTCATTTTTGGTCAGTGTAAGGAGAGAGCATGGGGTCCTTGGTGAAAAGAGAGATGCAGTTGAGGCTATTGGTGTCACTCATACATTATTTGATCATGTGTACAGCCTGGGCAGAAAGGGGCTCTTACATTGTAGATCCCCTTCATCTTCCTATTTCTCCACTTCTTGTTGCACTTCCTATTCCTCCTGATCCTCCTGCTCTTCCTCATGTTCCTGCTCCTCAGCTTCTTACCTGATAGGTTGTGGCAGAGCCTGTCCCCTCAGGAATGCAGCATACTCCTACAAATCTTGAGACTCACTCAGCCAAGTACCGCAGGGCTCCTCCAGAGCAATCAAAGCAGCGGAACCATTGGTTGAGGATGCCAATGGTGTGCTCAGTAACATTCCTTGTGGTAGCATGGTTGTCATTGTTGGCCTGCTGTTCATTTTTGTATTCGTTCCAGACTGGACTCATGAGCCATGTGACTTGAGCCACGACCCTTGTCGGCCACTAACCAGTCTTTGACTTGCTGTGGTAAGTGAAATACAGGTCACACAGAGGACTGTGAAGGAATTGCGACTACCACCAGGATGGCAGTCGTTAACCTGTATGATGTTCCTGCCTGTGGTCATGCACCAGTTGCACATTGAGGGAGTGAAGCCCCTTTCAGTTCATGAAAAAGGCCGACTTCACTTGAAGCACACAAGACAGTGTGCATGAAATCAATGGCATCGTACACAAGTGAGAAATCTGTGATCTATACAAACCCTTGCACTCATTCTGCCTACTTGATCCTTGCAAGAAGGAATAAGGTGCAGCTGTCTGTCTGTATAGAGAGCCTCAATAACCTCCTTTATACAGCAATGCACTATATGATATTGCTTAGGTCTCCAGCAGCAACCTGCAAGGTATCAGATGCTTAAAAATTAAGACCCACAGTCACCTTGGCAGTGACAGGTGATGTGATTCTTGCCCTGCTTTGAGTTTGCAATTGTAACAGCAGCAGTGGGCAGATTTCAGTCTTGACCTCTTTAGTAAAGGGAACACTCCTCAAACAATGGTTATCATTGAAGCTGAGGTAAGAGATTTGCTTCCTAAATACATTCAGGAGATATGGCCTCCCGCTTGTTCCCCGCCCCCTCCCTCTCCTAGCAGTTTGTCTTGCTCTGCGTGACCTCTCTTCATTCTCCCAGCCATGCTCAATTCCCAGAGGAAGCCTTAATAGGCCATGCAATTTTGGAAGTAACTTGTTTCAGCACAAGCTTTTAAATGAATAAAAACATTCTTCAACATCAGCCGGACCACTTCCTGTAAAATGTTCAAACTTTTGGTAAGTGTAGGAGAGCACGAAAACATGTACAATTTTACCAGCCACCAGAAAAAGACAACTGGCAACTAACCTGTAAATAGTTCATGATTCCTTTAAATAGCACCAGTAAGCGGGCCCTTCCTGTCATTTAACATTGTGTTCAGCTGTGCAAGAACATGGCATCTGATACTGACCATGGTGGCATCAAATCAGCATTTGCCCACTGATTGACGTCAGAATTTGTCTGCTTTGCATGCTGCCAGCACTTGTTAGGTGTGTGCTCACCAATCCCTTTACAAAGTTGGCTTCCTGTGCACTTTCCTCTGAAATGTGCAACCTGTGCATCATGGAATCCATTTTTGCACTTTCAGAGGCTTCATACACCTAAAAAATCTTATGCTGCAGAGCCCAGTTTTGCCCCCATGGTGTCCTTACCTGTTATGAGGACACCATTGTGATTGTTAGCTTGAGAGCTGTTCTCCTTCAGCTCTGGCCTCTTGTACGTCCCCTACCTCCTTCATCCCACTATTGGAGACAGTAGCTTCGGTTGATATAACCCTAAACTCTGGAGTCCCCTCCCTAAGCCATTCCATTCCATCTATCCCCTCTCTCTCCTCCATTAAGATGCTCCTTGGAACCTATGCCTTTGGTCACCTCTCCAAAGGATTTTATTTAATTCTTTCTGAGCAAAGTCAATTTAGATGGAAGATCTATTGGCTTGGTGCCAATTTTTATCTGAATCTGCAACTGTGAAGTGCCTTGGGGTATTTTAATATGTTAGGACTATTGACTATGATCATCATCCTGACTTGCTAGTGACTCACAGGCTCCAGTGATGATGTCATGTGTATTTGCGCCAGTGAGTTCAGACCTGACAGTAGACAGTGCCCAAATCTTATCTTACTGCTTACCAATCTATTTGTTGCTAACTTTTTCCTTAAAAAAATAAGCTATCTTTCACCCCCCCACTGGATTTTCATTATTTCAGCTATATTGTGCCAAACATAAATAAGGAATTTAAAGACATTTCCAAATTGGGGCTGAAATAGAACTGTTTTGATGAGTGGTCACCTGTCAGCCTTGGCTCAGTGGTAGCTCTGTCACTTCTGAGTCAGAAGTTGTGGATAAAATGACCACGCCAGAGACTGCAACACACAATCTAGGCCAGTAGCTCTCAAACATTTTTGGTTGAATGACCCATTTTCCATTGAATTTGCAATAATAGTTCTCCCATCTAAATTGACTTTGCTCGGAAAGAATTAAGTAAAATCTTTTGGAATGGCATCAGGAGAAACAGCAAGATCTTAAAATGCTCAAAAATCAAACCAAGCAGGAACCCCAAACCCTCAATAACATCTTTGAAATGGCTAAAAGAGATTTCGATCAGAAGAGAAGCAAGTGTTGGCCGACAAAGAAGCCATTTTGACCTTATTGTCTTGAAAGGAGAATTTACCACATTTGAGTTTGGAAAATGAGCTTAAAGATGGAATTACACCTACAGCTAATGAAAAGGATGACAATTGGGCTGTGGACTTAAATGAACATTTTTTGCCAAGATAAAGAACGGACATAGGAAAAAAAAAATGCAGGTTCTGAGTTTTGGCAATTCTGTGATGTTTAAATCCTGCTAACCCTACTTGTCCAAAAATATGATTTTTGCTTTGGTTAAACCTTTGTAACTTTATAATGCAATAGGTGTAATTCTGGAACAAAATGAAATATTTACCTGTACAGTATGCAATAAGCTATTCGTTAGAAGCTTATGCTGTTAAGTACGTGTGAAGAAATTGTAAAGAAACTTCACTGTAGTGAAAATTTCTTTCTTCTAAGGCGAAGTGTTATGAAAGCAATACAACCTCGTTAGAGCAGAGGTCAGGATCTTCAACTCCCAATGGACCTCAGAGCTTTTGTACATGCAGAGTTCTGCAATTTTTTTACATTCTGTGGGCCCAGTGTGCCTGTGCAGGAAGCGGAACCACGCAAAAACCCTGGTCATGTGACTGGGTGTGGAATGTCATGGAGGGCTAGTGACCCTGGCAGGGGACTGGAGAGGGGACAAGGAGAGGTCCCAAAGGGAGAGGGGACAGGAAGAGGTCCCAAAAGAATAGTCCCAGAGAGGGGACAGAAACAGGGAAAGGTCCCAGTACAGTTAAAAAGAGAGGAGCAGAGAAACAGACTCCAATTAGGAAAAGGCTGAAGGGAGCACACTTTAAGTGAAGAAGGCGGTCGAAGGTTGGTGACTTCATGCTACAGGCCTTTGAAGCAAAGGTACTCCTTTGGAGCAGTAGTGTTCTGCTCGGCACTGCTGAAGAGCTGAAGTTGTACTTGGGAGCTGGTGCTTGAGTCCAAGGGGACTGAATCTCGGGAGATGAGATTGAAACCCTGCAAGGTGGGCCTTTGTTGTTGCCATCTGAGTTGGGGCAACCTTTGAAGAGAATTCCCAGGTTAGATCTTCGAAGGTGAAGACTGGAATCCCGCGTGAGGGAGACAGAGTTTCAATGAGATTGGTTGACTCACTGTATTACTGACACCTGGGTGTGTTGTTCAGAAATCTGTGGACTCTGTCTTGGTAGCATTTGCCATTTATTGTGTGTTGTTGTGTGTTTGACCATAGTTTGTCTGTAAATTCTGTAAATTCACATGTATGTCATATAAACCCTGATTGTCAGAATATAGGATAGATATTGTAAATTGTTTTATCCTTCTGACCTTGTATAGCAAAGTTTATTTTTGCTTCTTCAAAATCCGTGAAATCTTATGGCTTTATTCACTGAACACACAGGAGGCGGCTACTCCTGCTACCGGGACTCAAGAAGAAAAAAAATGAAGAGTGACATCACAGGAAAACAGTAAGTTCATTGGTTGGTAAGAAACTGCTGTTAGGGAGTGTCTTTAAATAGCTGTAAATTAGATAAGTGTATTATTTTTAAAGAAGTAGCTATTTGTTTTTAAGTAAGAAACACTTGGAATAGGGGAGTAAAGTTAAGCCAGGGCCAGTCAAATAAAGTAATATAAGTAAACCAAAGTACCAAGTAAAGTTAACGTAAGGGAAGTAAAGCTAAGACATGGCAGGGCAGCTCGGTCATGTGGAATGCATGTCCTGTGATATATGGGAAGTCGTGGACACTGCTGGTGTCCTAGATGACCACATGTGCAGGAAGTGCTGCCAGCTGCAGAAATTTGAGCTCCAGGTTTCAGAACTTGAGCGACGGCTAGAGTCACTATGGCGCATCCGTGAGGCTGAGAGCTACGTGGATAGCACATTCAGAGAGGTGGTCACACTGCACACTAGGAGCATGCAGGCTGAAAGGGAATGGGTGACTGCCAGGCAGTCTGAGAGAACCAGGTAGTGCAGGAGTCCCCTGGCATTGCATTCACAAATCAGTTTTCCCTTTTGGATACCGGTTCCTCAGAGGAGTGCAGTCAGAGCCAAGCCTGTGGCACCACGAGTGGCTTGGCTGTACAGGAGGGGAGGAAGAATAGTGGAAGAGCAGTAGTGATAGGGGATTCATTAGTTAGGGGAACAGAGAGATGTTTTTGCGGCCGCAGATGGATCTCCAGGATGGCATGTTGCCTCCCTAGTGCCAGGGTCAAGGATGTCACCGAGCAGCTGCAGGGCATTCTTCTGGGAGAGGATGAACAGCTAGAGACTGTGGTCCACATTGATACCAATGACTTAGGTAGAAAGGGGAATGTGGTCCTGCGATCAGAATTTAGGGAGTAGGTCGAAAATTAGCAAGGAGGGCCTCAAATGTAGTAATCTTCAGATTACTCTCGGTGCCGCATGCCAGTGACTACAGAAATAGGAGGATAAGGCAGATGAATGTGTGGCTGGAAAGATGGTGCAAGAGGGAGAGCTTTAGATTGCTTGGACACTGGGACTGGTTCTGGGGAAGATGGCACTGGTACAAGCCAGATCACTTAAGCAGAGCTAGGACTGAGACGCTTGTGGGGCATTTTGCTAGTGCTTTTGGAGTGGCTTTAAATTAATTTGGCAGGAGTGTGACAACCAGAAGAGAGTATTAGAGAGGAATACCAAGGTGCACAAAATACTGGGAGAGACAGATAGCTCTAGAATAGAGAATAGTAAGTTAATAGGTGGAGTTGGAGTAAGGGAGAATGTCATGAAGTCTAAATCAAGGTTACTGTGTATGTATGTGAATGCACGGAGTATAGTAAATAAGGTTGGGGAGTTACAGGATCAGATTGCCATGTGGAAATATGATGTTCTGGTGATAACAGAGACCTGGCTCAAGGAAGGGCAGGACTGGGTGTTAAATATTCCTGGGTACAAGGTATTCAGAAAAGGTAGGAAAGGAAGGAAAGGTGGTGGAGTGGCGGTATTGGTTAAGGAGAACATTGCAGTGCTGGAGAAAGAGGATGTCCCAGAGAGTTCAAGGACGGAATGAATTTGGCTAGAGTTAAGGAACAAAAAGGGTGCAATTACATTGCTTGACGTAGTCTATAGACTGCCAACTAGTGGGAAGGATGTAGAGGGACAAAACTGCAGGGAAATTACAGAGAGATGCAAACACTATAGAGTAGTTATAATGGGGGACTTTAATTACCCAAATATGGACTGGGACACATGGACAAAGGGGCCATAGCTGAGGTATTAAATGATACTTTGCATCCGTCTTTACCAAAGAGGTAGATGCTACCCAGCTCATGGTGACAGATGAGGAAGCTCTGTCACTAGAAGGGTGCAAAATTGATAAGGAGGAAGTGTTGAATAGACTGTCGGTATTTAAATCATGTTTAATTAACTTGCTGCAGCTTTTTGAAGAGGTAACAGAAAAGGTCGATGAGGGTAATGTTGTTGATGTGGTGTACATCGACTTTCAAAAGGCATTTGATACAGTGCCACACAATAGACTTGTGAGAGAAGTTATTGCTCATGGAATAAAAGGGACAGTAGCAATGTGAATACAAAATTGGCTGAAAAATAGGAAACAGAGAGTAATGGTCAATGGATATCTTTCAGGCTGGAGGAAGGTTTGTAGTGGAGTTACCTCGGTGTCGGTATTGGGGCCCTTGCTTTTCCTGATATATATTAATGATATAGATCTTGGTGTGCAGGGGACAATTTGAAAGTTTGTGGATGATACAAAGCTTGAGAGTGTTGAAAACAGCGAGGAGGACAGTGTAGAACTTCAAAAGGACATAGACAAGTTGGTGGAGTGGGCAGATAGACGACAGATGAAGTTCAAAGCGTGAGGTGATTCATTTTGGTAGGAAGACCATGGACAGACGGTAGAAAATAAGGGGTGCAGGAGCAGAAAGACCTGGGTGTATATGTGCATAGATCATTGAAGGTGGCAGGACAGGTGGAGAGAACGGTTAATTAAGCATATAGTATCCTGGGCTTTATTACTAGGGGCATAGAGTACAAGAGCAGGGAGGTTATGCTGAATTTATATAAGACATTCATTAGACTGCAACTGGCGTATTGTGTGCAGCTCTGGACACCACATTATAGGAAGGATGTGAACACATTGAAGAGAGTTTAGAAGAGGTTTACAAGAATGGTTCCAGGGATGAGAAACTTCAGCTACGAAGATAGATTGGAGAGGTTGGAACTGTTCTCCTTGGAGGGAAGGAGACTAAGAGGAGATATGACAGAGATGTTCAAAATCGTGCAGGGGCTGGACAGAGTAGATAGGGAGAAGCTGTACCCGCTCGTAAAAGGATCGAGAGCAAGAGGACACAGATCTAATGTGATTTGCAAAAGAAGCAAATGTGACGTGAGAAAAAACTTTTTGGGTCCAGAATGCACTGCTTGGAAGTGTGGTGGAGGCAGGTTTAATCAAGGCATTCAAGAGGGCACTAGGTGATTACTTGAATAGAATGTGCAAGGGTTACGGGGAAAAGGCAGGGCAATGGCACTAAGTCACAATGCTCATTTGGAGAGCTGGCGCAGACACGATGGGCTGAATGGCCTCCTTCTGTGCCATTAAAATTCTGTGATTCTGTGAAGTTAGTTAAACATGATTTCCCCTTTAGAAATCCATCCTGGTTCTTCCTAATCAACCCACATTTTTCCATGTGACTACTAATTCTATCCTGAATAATTTTCTCTAGAATCTTGCCCATCACTGAAGTTAAACTGACTGGTCTGTAATTGCTGGCCTTATCCTTACAACTTTTTTTGAACAAGGGTGTAATATTTGCAATTCTCCAGCCCTCTGGCACCTCCCCTGATTCTGGGGAAGACTGAAAGATTATGGCCAATTTCCCTGCAATTTCCACTCTTTCTCCCTTCAATATCCTTGGATGCATCTCATCTGGTGCCTTATCAGCCTTAGGTACCAAGAGTTTATCCAACACTTCCCCCTTTTCCATTTTGACAGAGTTTCCTCCTCTGTCACTATGGCCTTGGTAGCATCTACCTCCTTGGTAAAGACAGATGCAAAGTATTCATTTAACATCTCAGCCATGCCCCCTGTCTCCATGTGGTGTAAATCCCCCTTTTAGTCTTTAATCGGCCCTACTCCTCCTTTCACCACCCTCTTACTATTTATGTGCCGATAGAAGACTCTGGGATTCCCCTTTGTGTTGGCTGCCAGTCTTTTCTCATGATCCCTCCTTGCTTCTCTTATTTGCTTTTTCACCTCCCTTCTGACCTTCTGTATTCCTCTTGGTTTTCAGTTGTATCTTCTACCTGACACCTATCATAAGCACATTGTTCTTCTTTATCTTAATTTCTATCTCCTTTTTAATATAGGAAGCTCTGGATTTGTTGCCATACTTTTCCCTTTTGAGGGAATATACCTTGACTGTTCCCAAACCATTTCTTCTTTGAAGGTAGCCCATTGTTCAGCTAGTTTTTCCCACCAGTTTTTCGTTCCAGTCTATATGGTCCAGCTCCATTCTTGCCCCAACAAAGTCGGCACTTCCCCAGTTAATTATTCTTACTCTGGATCCTCTATTGTCCTTTTCTATCATTATTCTAAAACGAACAATGCAATAATCACTGTCTCCTAAATGTTCTCCCACTGACCCTCGGGCCTGAATTTTTTAGGTGGTGGGCGAGCTCGGCGGGAGCGGGTGCGGGCGGTCGCAGAGCCGATCGCCGCCCGCAATCGGCTCCGCGCCGCCATTTTACGCGGGCAATCCAATGAAGGCCCGCCCAGCATAAGACACGACTGGTAGTACTCAGTGCTACTGTGCGGGCTGGGGGGAGGAGATTCGGGGTCAGCACTCTTTCGCGCACGTGCATGAAAGAGCGCAGAAATCTCCCTGAGGCAGCTCTATGAATCAATAAGGAAAAAATTAAATAAGTGGGTCAAAAACTTATTTAAACATGTCCCCTCAAGTGACTGTGTGACATGAGATGGGACATGTTTTTATATGTATGAAAAAAAATTATTTATTAGTTAAAAGCTTCAGGAAACCTCATCCCGCTTGTGGATGAAATTTTCTAAAAAATGCAAAGGCCGCTTGGGCTTTTCGCCTGCCCGCCAACTGTAAGGTTGGACAGGCAGTGTTAACAAGTACTTCAATTAATTTCCTAATGACCTTAATAGGCCTCTTACTTATCGGTGGGCATGTAGCTGACTCCAGTGTGTGCCCGCCAAACGAAATATCGCGGGACTGTGCGATGATGTTGGGACGCATGCCTGACGTCATTGGGCGTCATTTTACGTGTCGGCGTGTCGGGCCCACCCCCCACAAGCCGACTAAAAAATCCTGCCCTTGATCTACTTATCCCTCCTAATTTTCAAGAACCAGGTCCAACAGTGCGCCTTTTCTTGTTGGATTGGACACATACTGCTGAAGAAATTTTTCCAGAACACAATCTAGGAACTTTTTCCCCTCTCCGGTCTTTACCACTGCCCCAGTCCACATTCGGGTATTTAAAGTTCCCTGTTTTAACTACTCTATAATGCCTGCATCTCTCTGCAACTTCCCTGCAGATTTGTTCTTCTACGTCCTTCTCATTATTTGGCAGTCTATAGACTACACCGAGCAATGTAATTGCACCCTTTTTGTTCCTTAGCTCTAGCCAAATTCATTTTGTCCTTGAACCTCTGGGACATCCTCTTTCTCCAGCACTGCAATGTTCTCCTTAACCAATATTGCCACCCCTCCACCTTTCCTTCCTTTCCTATCTTTTCTGAACACCTTGTATCCAGGAATATTTAACACCCAGTTCTGCCTTTCCTTGAGCCAGGTCTCTGTTATCACTACAATATCATATTTCCACATGGCAATCTGATCCTGTAACTCCCCAATCTTATTTACTATACTCCGTGCATTCACATACATGCATAGTAAGCCTGATTTAGATTTTGTTACTTTCTCCCTCACTCCAACTTTACTTATTAAATTACTATTCTCTATACTAGTGCTATCTGTCCCTCCAAATATTTTGTGCACCCTGATATTCCTCTCTAATATTTTCTCTTGGCTCCCACAGCCCTGCCGAGTTAGTTTAAAGTTCTCCCAACAGCACAAAGGAACTCAGTCCCAGCTCTGTTCAGGTGCAACCCCTCCGGCTTGTACCATCTTCCCCAGAGCCAGTCCCAGTGTCCCAGGAATCTAAAGCCCTCCCTCCTGCACCATCTTTCCAGCTGCGCACTCATATGCCCCATCCTCCTTTTTCTGTACTCACTGGCAGGTGGCACTGGGAGCGATCTGGAGATTACTACATTTGAGGTCCTGATTGTTAATTGTTAGCTCCCTGAATTCTGATTGCAGGACCACATCCCCCTTCCTACCTAAGTCATTGGTACCAATGTGGACCATGACCTCTGGCTGTTCACCCTCCCCCAGAAGAATGTCCTGCAGCCGCTCTGTGGCATCCTTGACCCTGGCACCAGGGAGGCAACATACCATTCTAGAGTCACGTCTATGGCCACAGAAACACCTGTCTGTTCCCCTAACCAATTAATCCCCTATCACTGTTGCTCTTTCTTTTTTCTTCCTCCCCTCCTGTACAGCCGAGCTGCTCGTGGTGCCACACACTTGGCTCTGACTGCACTCCTCTGAAGAACCAGGGCCCTCACCAGCTTCCAAAACAGAAAACCGATTTGTGAGCGGGACTCCTGCACTTGCTGCCTACTTTTCTTGGACTGCCTGGCGGTCACCCATTCCCTCTCTGTCTCCAGGCCCTTAAGCTGCAGTGTGACCACCTCTCTGAACGTGCTATCCACGTGGCTCTTAGCCTCATGGAGGCGCCACAGTGACTCCAGCCGCCACTCAAGCTCTGACACCCGGAGGTCAAGTTTCTGCAGCTGGCAGCACTTCCTGCATGTGGTCAGCTCGGACACCGGTAGCATCCATGACTTTGTACAGGACACGCATTCCACTCGACTGAGCTGCCCTGCCATGTCTTAACTCTATTCCTCTTATGTTAACTTTATTCTACTTTAGATTATTTATATTACTTTATTAAATTGGCCCTAAATTTCCCTTATTCCAGGTGCTTCTCAGTTAATTCCAAGTACAGCAACTGTTTAAAAATATTACACTTTTCTAATTTACTCACCAGGTCCTATTACCAAGGCCACTGCTCTTGTTTCTGAGGAAAGGTAGAAAAGGAAAGGAGCACCTCCTCCCACCTCACCAAATTCCCTCAGTCACCTCTGCTCTCGAACTCATGCCGCTTCTCGCACTGTTTGTATAGCTCCCCTGTTCTCCTCTAGGTGCTGCTGACTGCCTGGCTCAGGGTCCTTCTCTAGGTGCTGCTGACTGCCTGGCTTGGGGTCCTCCTTTCACACTCTCCTCTAGGTGCTGCTGACTGCCTGGCTCGGGGTCCTTCTCTAGGTGCTGCTGACTGCCTATCCAAGGGTCCACCTCTTACACTCTGCTCTTGCTGGAGTTTTTTAAAGAGGTAACCGAGAGGGTTGATGAGGGCAATGCTGTTGATGTGGTGTACGTGGACTTTCAAAATGCATTTGATACAGTGCCACACAAAAGACTTGTGAGAAAAATTATAGCTCATGGAATAAAAGGGACAGTGGCAATGTGGATATAAAATTGACTGAGTAATAGGAAACAGAGGGTAATGGTCAATGGATATTTTTCGGGCTGGACAAAAGTTTGTAGTAGAGTTTCCCAGGGGTCAGTACTGGGACCCTTGCTTTTCCTTATATATATTAATGATCTAGATATTGGTGTGCAGGGGACAATTTCAAAGTTTGCGAATGATACAAAATTTGGGAGTGTTGTAAACTGCGAGGAGGACAGTGTAGAACTTCAAAAGGACATAGACAAGTTGGTGGAGTGGGCAGATAGGTGGCAGATGAACTTCAATGCGGAGAAGTGTGAGGTGATGCATTTTGGTAGGAAGGACATGGAGAGACAATATAAAATAAGGGGTACAATTCTTAAGGGGTTGCTGGAGCAGAGGGACCTGGGTGTGTATGTGCATAGATCATTGAAGGTGGCAGGACAGTTGGAAAGAGCAGTTAATAAAGCATATAATATCCTGGGATTTATTAATAGGGGCATAGAGTACAAGAACAGGGAGGTCATGCTGAGCTTATATAAGACACTAGTTAGACCTCAGCTGGAGTATTGTGTACAGTTCTGGGTGCCACACTATGGAAAGGATGTAAACATATTGGTGAGAGTGCAGAAGAGGTTTACAAGAATGGTTCCAGGGATGAGAAACTTCAGTTATGAAGGTAGATTGGAGAGGCTGGGACTGTTCTCCTTGGAGAAAAGGCTAAGAGGAGATTTGATAGAGGTGTTCAAAATCATGAACTGGCTGGATAGAGTAGATAGGGAGATAATGTTCCCACTTGTCAAGGGATCGAGAACAAGAGGGCACAGGTTTAAAGTGATTTGCAAAATAAGCAAATGTGATGTGAGAAAAAACTTTTTCACATAGTGAGTAGTTTGTGTCTGAAATGCACTGCCTGGAAGTATGGTGGCGGCAGGTTAATCGAGGCATTCAAGAGGGCATTGGATGGTTATTTGAATAGAAACAATGTGCAAAGGTACAGGGAAAAAGCAGGAGAACGGCACTAAGGCATGATGCTCATGTGAAGAACTGGTGCAGACACGATGGGCTGAATGGCCTCCTTCAAGGAGTCGCCTACGTCATGAACCTGTAATGCTGGCCAAGCATCCCCACCCCCAGGAAAAGTTTCTGTGGAGTCTGGAGATCGCAGTTTGAGAACCACTGATCTTGGTTGACATTGCTGGGACCTTAAACCTGGCCCTGCCTTCCCTCTCTGGTAGAGAGAGAGAGTGAGAGAAAGAAAGAGAGATACCCCAGCTATCCCCTATTTATATGTGTTCAAATACCCATCACCCTCATCACTCGTTTGTTACCTCTAGAATTGACGATTTAAATGCACTCTTGACTGGCCGCCCACATTCTACCCTCCATAAACTTGAGGTCATCTAAAACTCCGCTGGCCAAGTCCTTATTCCTGTTCCTGAGTCCCGTTCACCGATCAGCCCTACGCTCACTGAAATACATTGACTCCCGGTTAAACAATGCCTTGATTTTAAAATTCTCTTTATTGTTTTCAAATCCCTCCATTGCTGCGCTCCTTCTATCTCTGTAATATTCTCCATTGCCACAATCCTCCAAGGGACCTATTTTCCATTAATTCTGGCCTCATACACACACCCGATTCTAATTCCTCCATTGTTGGTGGCCGTGGCTTTGGTTGTCAAGGCTCTAAGCTCTGGAATTTCCTACCTAAACCTCTCTGCCTTTCTAGCTCTCTTCTTTCCTTGAGACGCTCTTTAAGATCTACCTCTTTTGGCCAAGCTTTTGGTCATCTAGCCTGATATTTCTTTCGTGGCTTGGTGCCAAATTTTGCTTCATTACGCTCTTGGGATATTTCATTATGCTGAGGATGATGTATAAATACAATCATTTGCCTTTGTTAAATCCACACCATTGATTTTTTGATACATTATCAGTCTCTTCCTCATGTGGAAAATTGCTGTTTGAGTTATGCAATAATATGCTTGATGAAATTATGCAAATTTACCATCACAGCAGCAATTAATGAGTCATTTGACCTTTGTTAATGACTATAATCTATAGAACATAGCTGGTGAAATGAAAGAATTAACATATACCCAAAGCCACAGAAAAAGTATGCCATGTACCATATTTAAAGAATCACATTTATTGGCCCATTATAAATAAAATAATTTTCATCACCCAATAAAAAATTAATTTCAATAACATAAAAAATTAGCTACATGTCCTGTTATACAAACTGTAAGTTAACTGAATAGCTTTAAGAGTGGATATTATATAAAGGATGCACATCCAAAGGAAAGCTGAGAAGAAAATATTTGATTTTATTAAGTGCGTTTCACTTCTCAGAATGTTCCAAAGTGCTTCATACATTTGAAATATAGTTGCTGTTATAATATAGGGAAATTCAGCTTCCAATTTCATATATCGAGGTACCACAAAAGACAATGAGTTAAATGAGAGATAATCAGTTTTTGTGGTGACTGGTGAGAGGTAAAAATTGCACAGGACATCAGAAGAACTCTAGTGTTCATGGTGTTATTACATTCAACTAAGAGGGCAGATGGTACAGTTTGATGTCTCATCCAAAAGACAGCACCTCCGACAGTGCAGCACTGAAGTGTCATTCGAGATTATGCGCACAAGTCTGTGGGATGTGGCTTGAACCCGTGGTCTTCAGACTCAGACAGTGCTACCACTGAGTCAAAGGTATGGAAATGCACCATTCAGGTTGACACAAGAACAGTCAAAGAAAGAATTTGTGTTAATATAGCACCTTTCACATCCTTAGGACATTCCAAATCACCTCACAGCCCATGGATTATATTTGAAGAACTGTCTTTGCAGGAGCCAATTTGTATACATGAAGATTCCACAAATAACAAATGAATGACTGACTGAAGACACACTCTGTTGGTAAAGGAGTGTTGGCTGGGCCATGGGAAATCTTCTTGCTTTTCTTCAATTAGTGCCGCACATCCAACTGAACAGGTAAACAGGATCTTGGGTTTAACATTTAATCTGAAAGGTGACATCGCTGATAATGTTTCGCTCCCTCAGTATTTCATTGAAATATCAACCCTGATTATTTGCTTAAGTCCATACTGGGGTTTGAATCCAGAGCATTCCTGATTCAGAGGTGAAGTTGCTACCAATTAAATCCCCTACATGCTTTAAACTCCAGCGTAACTGTAAAATTACTCAAAACATTTATCACCGTTTGGGCAATAAATTATTTGCAAAATCTGTTTAATCTGAGTTACCCCGGCTCCTTCCGCATAGCCATGCATTCTTTTCCCTTTTCAGTATTTATCAAATTCTCTATTGAAAATTATAATTAACTCTGTTTCTATCACCTTTGCAGACATTGCATTCTAGATCAGAACAACTCATTGCATTAAAAATCATTCTCCTCATCTCTTGCTTGTTTTTTTTTAATCATCTTAAATCTGTGTTCTCTGGTTATAGACCTTTGACTGAAAAGTTTCTCCCTATCTACCCATCAAAACCCCACATAATCCTGAAACCTCCCTTAACTTTCCTACTCACAGGAGGACAATTTCAGCTTCTCTAGTTTCTCCACATAACAGAAGTTCCTCATCCCTGAAATTGTTCTAGTAAATCACCTCTGCACCTTCTCCAAAGCCTTGACATCCTTTCTGAAGAGTAGAGCTCAGAATTGGACACAATACTCCAGCTAAGGCCAAGCCAGCTGCACTGAGCTGTCTACGGCTCCCACGTCCTCTCTGAGCCCCAACCTCCTCAACAGGATGGAGCTAATGGAAGCACTTCAGCTGCATGGAGCTGACCTTCCTCTTCATCTGCTCCCGACACCTTGTCACTTGGGTTCGTTTTCACGTTGTAAAATTCCAGTCCCATGGTCGAGTTTTCACCCTCTGCGAGTATGTGCCTTTTGCACATATGTGGCCTGTCCCCTTTTGCATCCCTCTGTGCTTGTGCAGGGACTCCCAGGCATTGTAGTTCTCAACCTCCACCCAGAAAATCCACAAACCCAGCAATACAGATTCCCTCACAATATTATGTAATATTATGTTTCCTAGCCTTCTTCACATGAAATGATCACAATAACTACTGGCCACAGGGGATATTTATTTCTTATTTATTTGGGGTACCTGGCCATTTTGTTCCACTAAATTGGTTTTACCAGATATCAATGTATGGTGAAGCCTAAGTGAGGCTGTTTATCAGCTTTTAATGACAAAGATCGTGGAGGCAAAGGAATAGATTAGATGAATGGGCAAACATTTGACAGGTGGAGTATAATGTGGGAAAATGTGAGGTTGTCCACTTTGGAAGGAACAATAGAAATGCTGAATATTATTTAAATGGAGAGAGACTGCAGAATGCTGCAGTACAGAGGGATCTGGGTGTCCTTGTACATGAATCACGAAAAGTCAGCATGCAGGTACAACAAGTAATTAGGAAGACAAGTGGAATGTTAGCCTTTAATGCAAGGCTGATGAAATTTAAAAGGAGGGAAGTCTTGCTACAACTGTACAGGGCACTGGTGAGACTGCCTCTCGAGTACTGTGTACAGTTTTGGTCTCCCTACTTAAGGACACTACTTGAATTGGAAACAGTTCAGAGAAGGTTCCTCGGATGAGGGCATTGTCTCATTAGGAAAGTTTGAGCAGGTTGGGCCTATATTCATTGGAGTTTAGAAGAATGAGAAGTGATTTTATTGAAACATATAAGATCCTGAGGAGTCTTGACAGCGTAGATGCTGGAAGGATGTTTTCTCTTGTAGGGGAATCTAGAACTAGGAGGCACAGTTTAAAAATAAGGGGTCTCCCAATTAAGACAAAGATGAGGAGGAATTTCTTCTCTCAAAGGGTTGTCAGTGTTTAAAATTCTCTTCCCCAGAGAGCAGTGGAGTCTGGGTCTTTGAATTAGACAGATTTTTAATTGACAAGAGAGTCAAGGGATATGGGGGGCAGGCAAGAAAATTGAGTTAAGGCCACAATCAGATCAGCTATGATCATACTGAATGGTGCAGCAGGCTCGAGAGGCCGAATGATCTACTCCTGCTCCTTTCTCTTATGTTCTTATATTCTATTGGATGACAGTTGAGTAGCTAATTATTCTAAAACTTTATTGTAACATTCAAGTACTGAGTATAACCAGGCACCAAACACCAAACAAACCTACTAACAGGCATACCCCTTAAACTGACCAAACAAGAATGTCCAGACAGACAAAAACTGCATATAATTGTTATGGATTAGAGTTGATCCAGTAACCAAAACTGAAACATGGTTGCAGTGTGATCAAGGTTGGGAACTAAATATTCCAGCATCAGGACTTTTAGAGAAAGCAGGCAAGATAGAAGGAGAGGTGGGGTAGCCCTGGCAATAAAGGATGAGATAAAGGCAGTAGGGAGAAAGGCTCTTACCCAGAAGATCAGGATATAGGATTCTAAGAAATGATAAAGTACAGGAAATAGTGGCGGGAGTTTATAGCACCCCCCCACCCACCCACCCCCCCCCCCCCACCCCGACCCCCCCCAACCCCCGCAACCACCCAATGCCCCTCCCCTCCCCACACCTCCATAAAAGTATTGTATTGCACAGAGGATAAATAAGGAAATTGGAGGAGTGTGTAACAATGGTAATGCAATAATCCTGAAGTTTAATCTTTATACAGACTTGGAAAATCAAATTTGCAAAAGTAGCTTGAAAGACAAGTTCATGCCATACATTTGAGAGAGTTTTCTAGAACAATATATTGAGGAATTAACTTTGGGACAGGCTATGTTAAATATAAAAAAAATGTAATTAGTCAGGGTTAGTAAGTTTGTAGTGAAGGATCCTCTGGAGAAGAGTGATCATAATATGATGGGATTTCATGTTAAGTTTTAAGTGACGTGTGAAACTAGGATCTTAAATTTAAACAAAGCTATTTATGGAGCTACAAGGGACAGATTGGCTGAGGTAGATTTGGAAATCTAGATAAGCAATGGCAAACCTTTAAAGAAATAATTCATAATTCTCAACAATTATGCATTCCCTTGATTAATAAAAAATGATTGAGAAAGTGGTTAGTGTGGTAAGCCTGAGGATTGGGAGTGTTCTAAAAGATCAGGAAAGGATGACCAAGAAATTGATAGAGAACATCGAACATGAGAGTAAATTAGAAAGAAATATAAAAATAGATTGGAAGAGCTTTTGCATGTCTGCAGAAGGAAGAGTTAAGTGAAAGTAAACATGGGTCCTTCAGAGGAAAAGGGAGGAGAATTTATAATGGGGAATCAGGAAATGGCAGAAGTGGTAAACAATTATATTGTCTCTGTCTTCTCAGTAGCAGACACAAAGAATTTAACAGAAATTGTGGGGAATGAAGGGTCTAATGAGAGTCAGGAATTTAAAGTAATTAATATCAATAAAGAAAAAGTACTGGTGAAATTAATAGGATTAAAAACTGCCAGATCACCTGGACCTGATAATCTACAGCCTAGGGTTTTAAAAGTGGTGGCTGCAGCGATAGTGGATGCATCCCCTTTGATCTTGCAGAATTCCCTGGATTCTGGAATGGTCCCATGCATTGGAAGGTAGCAATGTGACCCCACTGTTCAAAAAAGGAGGGAGAGAGAAAACAGGGAATTATAGACCTGAGCACCTGACATCAGTAGAAGGGAAAATGCTGGAAGTTATTATTAAGATCATTAAGATGTTAACAGGACACTTGAAAATTACAATATGATTAGGCAGAGTCAACATGGTTTCCCCAGACAGAAATCATGTTTGACATAGACATAACTAGCAGTAGGGTATCAAGCGGATGTGGTATATTTGGATTTTCATAACACACTTGACCAGGTACCACACAAAAGGATGTTACACAAGATTAGGGCTCATTGGATTGCGTGTAAAGGACTGAGGATTGGTTAACGAACAGAAAACAGAGTAGAAATAAATTGATCATTTTCAGGATGACAGTGAGCAACTCGTGAAGTACCACTTGGATCAATGCTTGAATCTCAGCTATTTACAGTTTATATCAATGACTTTGATGGGGAACCGAGCGTAATGTCTCCAAGTTTCCTCGTTATACAAAGTTAGATGGGGAAGTAAACTGTGAGGAGAATGTAAAGAGGCTGCAAAGAGACACGTTAGATGATTAGACAAGAAGGTGGCATATGAAGTATAATATGGGGAAAGTGTGAAATTACCCACTTTGTAGGAAGAATGGTAAAGCAGAATATTTTTTAAAAGGCGCAAGGCTAATAAAATCATGCTCACCACACAAGCCATGACAGACTATACTGGCAAAAAACTGAATCTGCCAGTTTGATTCAATGCTTTCAATTTTTGTTCTTTTGCTAATGTTGGCCATGCTGTGGTCTATAATGATGTCCAATCAATCTGCTGATGGCTGGGGAATTGAACCTGGAACCAGGGGAGAGCTTTACGTGAGAAGGCTGGCAAAATCTGGCACCAGAATAATCAAATTTCAGGTTACGTGGACCAAAACACACCCCTTACAAATAATCCATGGGGAAAGGTGCCAGGCTGTTGGGAGCAGCTGGTCAGCAGGAAAGGCAGTATCCCCAATCCTCTTCTGTTAGATCAATTCTCTTCAACTAAGATTCTTCTATTTTAATCTTTAGTATTTGCCTTTACAACTTGGCACAGAAAATACTGCACAGGACTGGCTTCTAGTCTCAGTTATATAGAATATGGATTTTAGTTTCTGGATTTGGGATTCTCAATCCAGTCAGACCTCCTTGCCCATGACTGATTTTAGAAAAAGAAATAAAACACCTGTTTTCACTTTGTTCTCCATGCACGGCAGTAACCATGGCAACACCACCTAATGAACATTGGCAACCCCAGTTAAATTTGCCCAAGTTTTATTTGTGTTCTCCCAGCGGCCATGAGGGCCAAATGTGTGGCATGCCTAGTCTCGCTCCAGTTGTCACCAGATGCATTGTTGTGTTACACAACGTTAATACAAGCAGACCCTGCCTCATCGAGGCTGTCCCCCAAAATACCCTGAAGCATCAACAACATGAAATGCTGGTGCAGCTCCTGCTGATGTTACCTGTGCAGCACTCTCACATCCGTCAGGCCTGAAATATTGGTCTTGATGGGACTGCAGCGAGACAATTCAAATTTCAGCTTTCCCTTTCCCATGTAGGAGTGATTTTAAATGACTTTGTTCCATCACCAAACTGAGGGTTGTAATGTACCCCACCCCTGCAGTCATGTTCGATTTTAACCATCCGCTTCCCTATCTAACTGATGTCAGCAAACTTGAAACAGCCCCTGTTGTTTCACGGGACTGAGCAGATACCTGTATTCTTGAGAAACCCAGGACATTACAGATTGAACTGCTGCTGCTGTTCAAAGATCTGCAAACAGAGAGAATAAAGGAGAGAGCAGGGGATTCTTGTTTAAGTTTCACCTTTGTTCAAGAAAAGAGAATTCATTTATAAGCATACTGTCCTTAACATTTTCAAAGGATGTCCCTGTTCAGCCACCCACTGCCCCCTCTTTACCCTGCCCCCCTATCTGCCATGCCCCCTCTTTGCCCCATCCCTCTCACTGTCCCTGCTCTCTCTCTCTGCCCCCTCTATGTCTCCACCCTCTCTCTGCCCTGCCCCTACTCACTATCTCCACCCACTCTCTACCCAGCCCCCTCTCACTGTCTCCACCCTCTCCCTGCCCCACCCCCTCTCACTGTCTCCACCCTCTCTCTGCCCCGCCCCCTCTCACTATCTCCACCCTCTCTCTACCCAGCCCCCTCTCACTGTCTCCACCCTCTCCCTGCCCCACCCCCTTTCACTATCTCCACCCTCTCTCTGGCAAAATATTGCCAGACTCTGGACCACTATCAATCCAGCCCAGTCCTTCCTCGGTGTCCCTGTGTTGGATCCAGTGTCCTTGGTTCGTTGGGGCTTTAGGATCCGGGTTGCACGCTTGCTTCGGGGTGACTGAGTTGGTACAGAGTCAGAGAACATCTGGAGATGATTGTTGGAATAAACACATGATCTTTATTGACAAACGAAACTCAGCAGCTACACTTGTGCGCTCACAACTCAAAACTGTCTTCACTCTTCAGTGTCTAACTCAAGACTCTCCGACAGAGGTAGCCTGCACTACTCTGCTATTGGGTATTAAGATCATGTGATCTTACATTACAACACTTGTCTTAAAGGTATATTACACATCAGATTACTACATCCTTTTAACTGAAAAATACATTTTACAATTTTTTCAATAAATCAAGTTATTTACACAGATCAATTATTTACAAAGGCAGTCTCTCTGGGGGTTTCCTTATGCGTGTAGAATGTCTCAGCTCTACAGCTTCTGAAGTTTGATTTAGAACTTCCTTCACTAGAGTCATCTGAGCATCTGATTCTTCAGTAGGTACCTGTAAATCTGTTTCTTTGACTCTTTCAGGTACAGTCAGCCCTTCAAATACATTTGTAGTCAGTTGAGTCTTTCAACAGGAGATGTTGATTCAGCCTCAAACAGTGGTGGAATCATACCTGGATATTTGGTTTCTCCTCTTATGTGATCTACATGTCTCCTTATTATTCGATCTTTGACTCCCACATGGTAGGAAACATGTCCCGTTGCAACTCTTATTTCACCGAACAACCATGCTAGTCCTTGTCTAAAATTTTTCACAAATACTTTTTCTCCTACATTAAATGTCCTGTCCCGATTGTGACAATCCTGCCCTATTTTCTGACTTTCCTGCCTTCTTTCCACTTTCCTCCCCAAGTTCAGCATGATTAGGCTCAGTCTCGATCAGACACGGCGTTTCATCAACAATTCTGCAGGTGTAACACCTGTCATCGTATGAGGGGTGGCTCTATAATGGAAAAGAAATTGTGTTAATTTAGTCGCTATCTAATCTCAGACAATTTCTTCATACCAGATTTGAACGTCTGAACTGCTCGCTTGGTGAGTCCATTTGAAGAAGGGTTGAATGGAGATGTTTTTACATTAAAAATACCGTTGAGGCTTGTAAATTGGTTAAATTCAGCACCCGTGGATACTGTCCCATTGCCTGATACTAGCACTTCAGTTAGTCCATTGCTGTGAAACTTTGTTGTAGCTTGTCTATTGTCGCTGAAGATGTGGGTGACCTCACTTCATATATGCCCATCCATTTTGATTGAGCGTCTATGATAAGTAGAAACATTGTTCCCGTAAAAGGTCCTACATAGTTGATGTGTACTCGCACCCAAGGTCTTCCTGGCCGCTCCCAGGGGTGTAATGGAGCTGTTTTGCACTTGTTGAAACTGCATACAACTTCTCACTAAGTTTTCTATTTCTCCATCCATCCCTGGCCACTACATATAGCTACATGCTATTGCCTCCATTTTGGGAATTCCTGGATGTGCACTGTGAAGTTCAGATATCAATGCCTTTTGTCCTTTTGGAGGAACAATCACTCGAGCTCCCCACAATATAATACCTTCTTGGCTGGTTATCTCATATCTTCTCTGGAAATACAGTTTCACTTCATCAGATTCTTGTTTTTGTGACTAACCATGAAGAACTTGATTTCTCACTTTGGATAAGACTGGGTCTCGATTTGTCCAAATTTTAGTTCGTTTAGCACATATCAGTGATGAGTCCAGAAAGTTCAATAACAAAACGAATTCCTGAGGAATTGAAACATCTTCAACTTTTACTTGCAAGAGTAAATGGCTGAGTGCATCTGTATTTGCAATTTGACTCCCAGGTCTATGAATAAAAATATACTCATACGCTGCCAAGATCAAAGCCCATCTTTGTACTCTTGCCGAGGCTATAGCTTTGTCTTCCCCGAATAATCCTAATAATGGTTTGTGTCCGTTATGATAGTAAAATGCTGACCCTGTACATATTGATGAAACTTTTAACACCAGAAATGATTGCCAGGCCTTCTTTTACAATTTGGGAGAACTTCTTCTCTGCAGTACTGAGTGTTCTCAACACATATCCTATAGATCATCCTGATCCATCATCCATTCGATGGGAAAGCACTGCTCCCAGTCCATAGGGTGATGCGTCACACGTTAATATCAACTCTTTCTTTGGGTCAAAATGTACTAGAAGTGCAGATGATTGTAACAACTGTTTCACTTTTGTCAAAGCTCCTTGTTGTGGAGTTTGCCATGGTCATCTCTGGTTTTTCCAAGTTTTGCCAGAGGAGAGTTGCTGGTAAATTTCTATGGGGAGAATTTTCCCCAGCGTGATGCGCGCCTGGGAGTGGTCAGCGCTCCCTGTGCGGGCGGGGGGAGTGGGCTGAGTCAGGGCCTGTGCTCTTTTGCTCATGCACGCGAAAGAGCGCAGAAATCTCCCTGAGGCAGATTACTTCGATTTTTAAAAATTTTAATAAAGGAAAAGAAAATTAAAGACATGTCCTCTCATGTGACAGTGTCACATGAGCTGGGACATGTCTATGAATTTTATTTAAAATTCCTATTAATATTTTAAAACCTTCATGAAATCTCATCCCGCCCATGGCTGAGGTTTCATGATAAATGTGAAGGCCGCCTGGGCTCTTCTCCTGCCCGCCAACCTTAAGGTTGGTCGGGCAGTTCAGTTAATTAGTTCAATTGGAATTTAAATGGCCTTAATAGGCCTTTGACAGTTTGACGGGCGTGCAGCTGACTCCAGTGCTCGCCCGCCGAACTGAATATCTGAATGACACACGGTGACATCGGGACACATGCCCGACGTCACCGAGCGTCATTTTATGCGTCAGCGTGCCGGGCCTGCTGCCACTCACTGACCCGAAGATTCTGCCCTGTAGATTTAATTCAAAACAATCATGAGTAAAATTGCATTTTGGTTTCAGTTTCACTGACTTTACAACTTGTCAACTCTTGGGAGCAATGCACTTTGAAAAATACGTTGTCATTTGGGCAGCTTAAAAGAAAAACTGCATTCAGGTAGTATTTTTCATGCTTCATAGTAAGTGAAATACTTTTGTAGCCATTGTTGTACTGTAGGGAATGCAGCAGCTAATTTACACACAGCAAACCCCCACAAGTAACAATGTGATAATGACCAGATAATCTGTTTTTTGTGATCTTGAGTGAGGGATAAATCTTGCCCAGGTCACCGGGGATAACTCCCCTGCTTTTCTTTGAAATAGTGCCATAGGATCTTTTATATCCACCCGAGCAGGCAGATGGAGCCTCGGTTTAACATCTCGTCTCAAAGACAGCACCTCTGACACTGCAGCACTCCCTCAGTTCTACACTGGAGTGCCAGCCTTGATTTTTATGCTTAGGCCCGAAAAGTGGAACTTGAACCCTGATTTATGATTTAGAGGTAAGTGTGCTACCAACTGAGCCACAGCTGACACTAGTTTTTTAAAAACTCATTCATGGGATGTGGGCGACGCTGGCTAGGCCATCATTTATTGCCCATCCCTAATTGCCCTTGGGAAGGTGGCGGTGAGCTAAGTATTTCAGCTTTAAAGCATTGCAAATTTATTCCACGTAATTCCACCCCAGAATAATGGCAGAGGTTAGCAATCTTTAATACGTTGAATTGAAATGCAATTCAATGCGATGTTAGCTGTGATTGCCAGCTTGGCTGTGTTGGCTTAATAATGGAGCTGGTCACATCTGTGTGTAAATTAAAAATGGAAGAAGGTACTCGCAAACTTAAAATCACAGCCGTAGTGCAGTAAAGGAGTTCTTAATAATTGATTCGATCGGAATTTAAAAAACAAACCAAAATCATTAAACTCACAGCAAGATTTGGAACAGCAGAGTATGGAGATCTTCAAAGGGGGTGCAACAACTCAGCTTTGAAATAAAACCTCTTTATTTCAAATTTTGTTATCACCAAACCGAGTGCTGAGTGGAGGATCCATCTCAGCCTCCTCCGGAGGACCCCAGCATCACAGATGCCAGTCTTCAGACAATACGTTTCGCTCCACATGATATGAAGAAATGGCTGAAGGCACTGGATACTGCAAAGACTATGGGCCCTGACAATATTCCGGCAATAGTACTGAAGACTCGTGCTCTGGAACTTTCCGTGCCCCTAGCCAAGTTGTTCCAGTACAGCTACAACACTGGCATCTACCTGGCTATGTGGAAAATTGGCCAGGTATGTCCTGTACACAAAAAGCAGGATGAATCCAACCCAGCCAATTACTGCCCCAACAGCCTACTCTCGATCATCAGTAAAGTAATGGAAGGGGTCATCAACAGTGCTATCAAGCGGCACTTGCTTTGCAATAATCTGCTCATGATGCCCAGTTTGGGTTCTGCCAGGGCCACTCAGCTCCTGACCTCATTACAGCCTTGGTTCAAACATGGACAAAAGAGCTGAACTCCAGAGGTGAGGTGAGAGTGACTGCCCTTGACATCAAGGCAGCATTTGACAGGGTGTGGCATCAAGGAGCCCTAGCAAAACTGGAGTCAATGGGAATCAGGGGAAACTCTCCACTGATTGGAGTCATACCTAGCACAAAGGAAGATGGTTGTAGTTGTTGGAGGTCAGTCATCTCAGCTGCAGGACATCACTGCAGGAGTTCCTCAGGGTTGTGTCCTAGGCCCAACCATCTTCAGCTGCTTCATCAATGACCTTCCTTCCATCATAAGGTCAGAAGCGGGGATGTTCGCTGATGATTGCACAATGTTCAGTACCATTCGCAACTCCTCAGATACTCAAGCAGTCCATGTCCAAATGCAGCAAGACCGAGACAATATCCAGGCTTGGGCTGACAAGTGGCAGGTAACATTTGTGCCACACAAGCGTCAGGCAATGCCCATCTCCAACAAGGGAGAATCCAACCATCGCCCCTTGATGTTCAATGGCATTACCATCACTGAATCCCCCACTATCGACATCCTAGGGGCTACCATTGACCATAAACTGAACTAGACTAGCCACATAAATGCTGTGGCTACAAGAGCAGGTCAGAGGCTAGGAATCGTGTGATGAGTAACTCACCTCCTGACTCCCTAAAGCCTGTCCACCATCTACAAGGCACAAGTCAGGAGTGTGATGGCATACTCCCCACTTGCCTGGAAGAGTGCAGCTCCCACAACATTCAAGAAGCTTGGCACCATCCAGGACAAAGCAGCCTGCTTGATTGGCACCACATCCACAAACATTCACGCCCTCCGCCACCAACGCACAGTAGCAGCAGTGTGGATGAACTCACCAAGCTCCTTAGACAGCACCTTCCAAACCCACAACCACTACCACCTAGAAGGACAAGGGCAGCAGACACATGGGAACACCACCACCTGGAAGTTCTCCTCCAAGTCACTCACCATCCTGGCTTGGAAATATATCGCCGTTCCTCCACTGTCACTGGGTCAAAATCCTGGAACTCCCTTCCTAACCGCACTGTGGGTGCTGCATTTGGACATGGACTGCTTGAGTACCTGAGGAGTCGCGAATGGTGCTGAACATTGTGCAATCATCAGCGAACATCCCCACTTCTGACCTTATGATGGAAGGAAGGTCATTGATGAAGCAGCTGAAGATGGTTGGGCCTAGGACACAACCCTGAGGAACTCCTGCAGTGATATCCTACAACACATGGACTGCAGCAGTTCAAGAAGGCAGCTCACCATCACCTTCTCAAGGGCAACTAGGGATGGGCAATAAATGCTGGCCCAGCCAGCGAAGCCCACATCCTGCAAACGAATAATAGAAAAAAATCTGTTGAAATGAAATATTTTTCTGTGGTACCTCAGAAAGGTCCATCATAGTTAGCAGAAGGGCTCAAAATTCAGTAGCAGTTGCCATGAAAGAGAAAGAGAGAAAGACTTGAATTTATATAGTGCCTTTCATAACCTCAGGACATCCCAAAGCCCTTTAGAGCCAATGAAGTACTTTTGTCATTTAGTCACTGTTGTCGGAACATGTCACTGCAGGAATGTGGCAGCCAATTTGCACACAGCAAGATCCCACAAACAGCAATGTGATAATGACCAGGAAATCTCCTTTTGTGATGTTGACTGAGAGATAAATATTGTCCAGGTGACAGGGGAGAACTTGCATTCTCCTCTTTGAAATAATGCCAAGGGATCTTTTACATCCACCTGAGTGGGCAGATAGGGCTTCAGTTTAACGACTCACCCAAGAGGTGGTGCATCTGAGAGTCCAGCCCTTAGAGAGTTAGCCTGGAACTATATACTCATGCCCGTGGATCTGTAACAACATTGAACACAGCTGGTCTTCTTGCCCCAGTCACACACAGTCATTGAAAAGAGCCCAGGAGGAACCAGAGCACTTACTGAAGGAGGTTAATTCAGTATTCAATTGCTCACATGACTCAGTCAGAATCAACCTAAAACTTCCTAATCTGTGCTTTTCTCTGGACTCCAGTTAATTCAATCTTGGCAAATAAATGAATGTGTATAGTACTACCATTTCCTGTTCTGCTTGAGTAGTAAATACTAGATTGTCTCAGTGGCAGATCACTGGGCCAGAAGGTTGTGAGTTCAAGTCCCATTGAAGGATTTAAGTACATAATTGAAGGTCAATATTGAGCTGAAAACTGAGGTAATCCTGCCACTTCATAAATCACGGGTGTGTTTGCACTTAGAGCACTGTTCTGGTTGCCATGGTACAAAAAGGATACTGCAGCAATTGAAATTAGGATACAGAAAGGAACAACAAGAATGTTGGAGGGATTAGATAGTAAGGAGTGATTTTGTAAATTCAGTATATTCACACTGGAAAAGAGGTTGAGAGGTGATATGATTGATGTTTTAAGAATTATATAGGGATTGGATAATGTAGACTATGACAAGCTATTTTACCTTGTCCAGGACGGTGGAACTAGGGGACACAGCCTGCACTTGGAGGAAGGTAAATGTTAAGCTAATGGGTGAAAACATAGTGAGAGGAATCTTCCAGGCCCTTCTCAAACAGGAAGTTGATGGGCGGGGGGGCTTAATTTGGCGGGAGGCCAAAAATCAGTTTCCTGACGACAGGGTGAACTTTTGCAATTAAGTTCTTGGGACTTTAAACGCAGGTGGAGCTTCCCGACAGGACAATGTCGATATACCCTTTTGCATGCATTTGCATGTCATGCATGCTCATTAAAAGGCCAGCTCACCAGAATGGAGGGCTCCCTCCAAATCAAGTTCTCCACCACCGAAAAAGTTTTGTGTTCACACTTACGACTGTATATAAGTGGCATTCACCTGGCGAGGTAGACTCCTTCCTGGACTTTGAGGTGAGGAGACGCTGCTTTGGCCTTTTTTGGGGACTGCTCAGAAATGTCAGCCTCTTGATTGAGGTCGGGTGCTGGCAGGCCAGGCCACACAGAGACTGGGTAAGGGATGAAGGCTCAGTGGGGAAGGGTGGGAGGGTGTCTGTGGAAGAAAGCCAGACTGTACTGGGGCTTGTTAGGACGGTAAGCATGTCAAATGTACCTTGGTCCCATTGTAGGGCCGTGGATGGGCTTTCTGGGCAGTGAGCCTCATACAGAGATGAGCCCAAAGGGTGGGGTCGGTGATCTCAAGATTTTTGTCCTAGGGGGTGTGAATGAGGGTAATGGGAGGCAGAGGGTACAGTCACAGTCAGAGTGGGGTGTTGGATCAAGTAAGGTGTTAGGGTCATGGGTGGGTAATAGATTGTCTTGGTGGTCATGGAAAGTCAGGGTGCAGCTGGCCTTGAGAACGGGAGGGGTTAGGTTCAGGAAGGGTCAGCACATCGATGGTTGTGGGCTCAGGGGGTAGAGCTGGAATGACCACATAGATAATAGTAGGGTCCAGGATAATGGGGGGAGGCTGACGGGTTACAGGAGTGTGAGGAATGACAAGGCAGTGATTGTGTAGGATGAGGGGGGAGACTTGGTGGGTAATGGGGGAGGGTAGAATGTGCTTGATGTGCTGGAAAACCTCGCACGCACCATGCTGAAGCTCTCAAGGCTCCTGCGCAGTTTGTAAAACTTCTCAAGCATTCAATATAGGAGGAGTCTCTTTTTGGATGGGAGGGGTTAACCTAATGCTTCATTTTTTGGGCCGAGTAAAGGGGCATCCTATTAACTGTTAGTCCAGTCCATGGAGAACCAGACTCAGCTGAGCTCTTCCCTCGAGGTTCCAATGCCCAATAAACCAGCATTGCTCCATGACTAATGGATCAACTTCCAGTGAGAACCCTTCAAGGTCTGGAGCTGCCGTACACTGTGCACTGATTGGCATCAGCTGCTGTCAGAGGCAGGGATGAAGGGATGAAGGGATGAAGGGATGAAGGGAGGGAGGGAGGGAGGGAGGGAGGTGGAAGCCTCCAAGGGACACGACTGATGAACGGCAGCAAAGTCCTGACTTCAAACCTTTCATCCTCTGGGGTAAATGGTCATTGTTGACAAGGGCTCATGTGGTAAGTCTTTCTAATCTGTCAAGGCAATGGTCTCTCTATAGAGTCTCAAGGGTAATGAAGGCAAGCGGAATAGTGTCTGAGAGAGGGTTCTCGCATATCGCTCTCATCACCCGGTCAAATGTCTCCATTCACAGTCATGTATGAACGGGAGGAACATTTATCTCTGGTCCTCCAGGATGTCATTCACCAGGAAGGGGCGGGATGGGAATGCCATGTCTACACGGATACTAGACACAGGGCTTAGCAGTAGCTTAAAAGCACAGAGATAGAGGCGAATCTACAAAGAATATGCTGACTACATGGATTACTGCAATTTGTTTACAGAGCCCACTCAAGTATAGATGATGCAGGCTCCAGGGAATCCTGCCTTTCTACTGGCTCTCATCCAGATGAGGTGGAACTGGCACAGATTAGCCCAGGGCCAGGAGGAGCAATGCTCTGAGCAGCAAGTGGCAGCGGAGCCTCAAGCAGGTCAGGATGCTGGTGACCAGAGGCCAGTGCGACGGCAAGCATTGGCCCAGACTTGGGTATATCGCAGGCAGTGCAGCCACCTGCAGATGAGTGAAAGGCAATGCCAAAGATGTCTGAGGATGCACCAGAATGTGGTTGTTTACATATGCCAGCTTCTCCATGAGGACCTGCATCCGCAAGGACTTGGAAACAATCCCATGCCAGCGGCATTAATAGTCACTGCAGCCCTAAAAGTCTTTGCCAGTGGCTCCTCCCAGTGCTCCACTGAGGACCTGTGTGGCATCTCCCAGTTAGCGACGCACAAGTGCATCTGGGAGGTGACAGGTGCCCTCTTCAGGAAAGTGCACCAATTTGCCAATTCCGCCTGGATCCCGAGAGTTAGGCAGCTGGAGCGTGGTGTTTTGCAGCAATCGCAGGTTTCCCACAAGTGCAAAGGGCTATTGGCTGCACAAATGTGGTGTTGACAGCCCCTTGGCATCAGCCAGTCACATTCATCAACAGGAAAGCTTTCCACTCTTTGAATGTGCAGCTAATATGTGATCCCACCAGCAAAATCCTGTACGTTTGTGCGCAGCCCCCAGGGATTTCCCACGACATCTAAATTCTGAATCACTCCCAGGTGCCACACTTTTTTGAGGGACTTTGGTGATTGCAGGGCTGGCTCCTTGGGAGCAAGGGATACCCGAGAAGACTTGGCTGATGTTGCCAGTTTGCTGTCCGCAGAGTGCTACCATGGAGAGCTACAAAACTGCACATGTCTCTACAAAGGCCACCACTGAGGAGACAGTTGGCTTCCTAAAGATGAGGTTCAGATGTTTGGACCACTCAGGGTGGGCTCTCCAATACTCACCACAGAGAGTGCCCTGGATCACCTGCTGCACCCTGCACAACCTCGCAACAACAAAGAGAGGATATCTTGCCTAAGGAAGACATGGAGGATCAAGATGTCTCCTCCGACAATGAGGATGGTGATGGGGATGGTGATGACGAGCGCCAGGATGTCACAGAGGCACATGCAGAGGCCATTGCGAGAGCATAACATGGCAACAAGCCAGTGACAGCCTGATAGTTAACAGATTCCAGGCAGAGTAAGCTACCGATACCTATCCTTGATTATTTGGTTTTCAATCCTCTGCTGGCTGGCAGGACGTGGACCTTTTTTGTAACACACATTATAGTTTACTCTCATTTTCCCTGATTTATGACAGCTGAATTAAATTGCACTACTTAATGTCTGCCCTGCTTGTTTTGTGATCCTTTGCACGCAGCAAACTATGCTGATATCCTGACCCCTTGCGGCAAATGCACGCTTCAGAGCCTGCACAGCGGTTTGTTCTCCTGCAACCTCGGGCACCTGTGAGTAGAAACTTTTCCCATGCCCTCACGCAGTCCATACACATGGCACGTTGAAAGCAACATGAATCCTTACCTCAGCAGGGACGCACTCATAATCATCCTCATATCAGCTCCCAATGGGTAGCAAACCTTGCAGAGCACTCTTTCAGACGGAACCAGAAACATGGGTGCACAGGGAAGAACAGTGTGAGAACACCATTTTGCCCCTTGAGAAAACTCCATGCACCTTGACCAGGGAAGTTCTTGTGACTGGTCCCCAATCGGCACTCACACACAGTAACGCCATACCCCTTGATATCTTTATCATCACGAAAAGTGTTGCAGTAAATTTGGAGTCCACTTCAATGGCAGTGCCCCAACTGCACTATGGGGTGTGGTGGACCAACCACTCATGATCCTTCAGTTCTGGAGAGTCCTACACATCTCAGTCCTAGATGGCCTCAGTATCACTTTGAATCTGTGCCCTGTCCTTCTGGGCACTCCAGCCAGGTTAAGCACCTTTCCTGCATGGGCCCTGCAGAGCCCTGTAAGAGCTCTTAATGTTTCACTTACATAGCCTCTCAGCCCTCCATGCAGTCCAGCATACAGGCCCATTCTACTCACTCTCACCTCATGGGATAATACCCTGCTCCTTCAATGAAGTCCAGTGCACTTTGGTTGCAATCCTTTATGTGAGGTCTTTTCCTACCCTTGATAAAGAAACAAGAAAAGCAAACAATTCTCCATATGAGGTCTCACAAAGGTTGCAGTTAACTGCACACACACCTCTTGCACACGCAATCCCTCTTGCAGTCAAGACCAATTTACTCATTGCCTCCTTACTTGTAGCCCTCAACTGCACGTTAGCTCAATATTACAATTAAACAAGGACAGCCAGGACCAATTGCATATGCACACCCATCATTTTCTGAACATCTAGGGAAGCCTCTGGTTTTCTATTCTTCAGATCACAGTGGAGAGCTTCACTCTTTTAACCCTCAAACTGAATCTACAGTGTTTCTTGCCACTCACGTAGACTGGTTAAATCCCTGAGGACCTTTTCCATCCACCTCACATCTCACATCAGGGCAACAGCAGCAGGAGGTACATTCATCATTCTCTGGGTTCCGAACCTTGTGAGCTGCAAGTAATGGATTGCATGATGTGTGCCCAGGTCACACACTCACAATAATGGCCAGCGCTTAAGCATCATCATGTCAGAATGTTAAGTAATCCGAATGTTGATAATGCAAGAGAAGTGACTCTATAGGAGGACGTTATCGGGCTCTGATGGGGGACCAAGTTCCACATCCTTAAATGCCTGTGACCATTGAAGCAAGATGGAATCCAGGAAACTCCCAAACAGTGCAAGTGAACATATATTTACAAGTGACAGAAATATATACAATGGTTGTACACCTGTGCCACCTGGGTGCCTTCAAAACCTCTATATCCTTCCTTTTCTACCACTACATCTAGGTGCAGCCCTGACAAGCACAGCTGAGGTGGAGGCAGCCTGCTGACTGCTACGCCCTGTTGACTGTGATGGCTTTGGTGGGTGTCCTCTGGTGGACCGAGGCTTAGAGGGCCCCAGCCTGCTAAGGGTATCCTGCACAAGTGCAGATGCACCCTCCTTGTCTTGACCTACTGGAGTCACTGGTAGAGGGGAGGTGCAGTAGCAGGGCCCCTTTGAACCGTTCTGGGATGAAGACCCAGGGGTACCTGGCTGGCGCTCCTCCTCCCTGTCAGTGTGCGATGGCACCTCCCTGATTCCATGAGGAGATGGGACACCCGGAGGGAGGTTGAGGTGCACCATCTTGCCTAGCCAGTGCAGCACTGCCCCAAGGATAGAGTGACATAGTGCGGGTCCGAGCGCAAATTCAGCAGCCATGGTGTGTTCTGCTGGACCTGGGTCTCCAAGGCAGCCACCAGCCTTTCCATGGAGGCTGGAGCCACGACAGCAGACAGAACATGGACGGACTCCTCCAGCCTTTGGTCCAGTTTGCACAGGGCCTCTGACATCTCAGCCTGATGTTCCCCCGCCTGCCTCTGCATCACCAACACGTCTCTCATGTCCGAGTTCAGAGGCTTGTCATCTGCTGGGACCTGGTCTCCATCAGTCTTCTGAGTGTCAGGGACCTCGGCTGTCACTCCCTCTGCCAGCAGGGGACCCGTGCCAGTGAGGTGCTTACCAGGCCATGACCCCGAGCCTACTCTAGAACGAGCACCTGGCCAGCTGACTGCCTCTGTGTGGGTGGAGGGTGTAGGTGAGCGCCGTGACAGTGCATCCTTTGAGGATTCTGAGGCATCATCTCTGAGGTGGGGTTGGAGTGAGAGCTGTGGGTCATCTGGGTTCTTTTCTTCCCCTTTTCTTGCTGAAATGGAGAAGAGAAAGACTTAGTGGATGCCTAAGAGGGCTCCCTTTTTAAACAATATCTCACTCTGTCAGCGCATCTAACAACTGCAGACTGGAGACACCCTTACTGACTTCCCAAGGAAGTCCTGTCTTGCCTTCAGCACATTCATGGTCCTGGTCCTCCCCGGCTTGTTTGGCGGCTTCCTCTTCAAAGGTGGGGAGGACTTTGAGGTCTGGCATGCTGCTGCCGGTCTTGGCCTGCACCCTTTGGTTGTGAGTGTTCTTGTCCTACAGCCAGGCAGAAGGACTGAGTGTCATCCCAATGGGCGCATGAGCAGTTTAGGAGCATGCAGGCCTATGGCAGCTCCTGAACCCTCCCCAGTAAGTGATTAACAAGCTGGATGTCCTGCAACTGATAGAAGATTGAGAGCATGAAGTGGCTGCCACGCATTCAGTGCACATGTCCCATCTGTTGCAGGGTGCTGCAACCCAAACTCTTGTGTGACATCCTTGCGCACTCACACA
Source organism: Cetorhinus maximus (assembly GCF_964194155.1). Lineage (NCBI taxonomy): Eukaryota > Metazoa > Chordata > Chondrichthyes > Lamniformes > Cetorhinidae > Cetorhinus > Cetorhinus maximus. The sequence goes on along the minus strand of NC_135887.1, from coordinate 48,913,442 downwards.
CTTAGACCTGAATTTTTCCCTCGTCGGGCGGGAGCGGGCGAGGGCGGTCAGGAAGCCGACCGCCGCCAGCGATCGGCTCCACACCGCGACTTCACAAGGGCGGGCCAATTAAGGCCTGCCCTATGTGGATCGCGAGCGGTAGCCTGAGCGCTACTCGTGTGGTCGGGAAGAGGAAGGAGAGCGGGCCTGGCATGCAGTTCGCACATACACACGTAAGAGCGCTTCAATCTCTCTAATGCATGGAGCTGCCTCAGGGAGATTGAAGCGCTTATTGAAAAAATTGATAAATACAATAAAAATTCAATGAAACGTGTCTCCTCATGCGACTGTGTCACATAAGATGGGACATGGTTTTAATTTCAAAAAGAAGTTTTTATTTAATTTGTATTAGCTTTCAGAAACCTCATCCCGCTCATGGATGAGGTTTCCTAAAAAATGTAAAGGCCGCTTGGCCTTTTCGCCTGCCCACCAGCCGTTAGGTTGGACGGGCAGCGTAAACTTCAACTCAATTACTTTGTTAATGGCCTTAATAGGCCTTTCAATTATCGGCGGAGGCGCAGCTGACTCTGGCACGCCCGCCCAACAAAATATCGCGATGGTGTGCAGTGACGTTGGGACGCACGCCTGACATCATTGCGCGTCATTTTACATTCCGGCATTTCAGGCGCGCGCCCACACACCGAAGGTAAAATTCTGGTTTTAGATTTTTTTATTCATTCATGGGATGTGGGTGTTGCTGGCTAGGTCAGCATTTATTACCCATCCCTAATTGAGAAACTGGGTGGCTTGTTAGGCCATTTCAGAGTCAGCCGCATTACTATGGACCTGGAGTCACATAGGCCAGACCAGGTAGGGATGGCAGATTTCCATCCCGAAGGGGCATTAGTGAACTAGTTGGATTTTTACAACAATTGACAAAGGTCATTGTTAGACCTTTCAATTCCAGACTTTTTTTTTTACTGAATTCAAGTGCCACCATTTGCCATGGTGGGATTTGAACCTCGGTCCCCAGAACATTACCCTGGTTCTCTGGGTTACTAGCCCAGTGACAATACCGCTACACCACCACCACCTGGTGCCTTTATGAGTATCACTTTGCAGTGAGTAGATGGTGCTACTTACCCTGGCAGAGGACAGGAGATCATTCATCCTTTTCCTGCACTGCTGAGCAGTTCTTCTGTAGGTCCCATGGGTGCTAACCTCCACTGTGACCTTTGTCCAGGCTGCTGTGGTCAGACCGGAGGGTATCCCTGGGAAACAGGACCCCCCTGTCCCTTCAGGGAGGCTTCGCTGAACCGTGGGGCCGCATGTTGTCTTCTGTACGACATTCTGATAGATGCAGAATCTGGAATCCTGGCTCACAGTGAGTGATTGGCTGCCCGGGTGCCCTTTAAAGACAGTGTCAGGACCTTCCACCCCATGAGGTGAGGGCGGGGATGGTGACTTACTGTCTGCCTTCAACGCAAGATTTGCTGAGGTCCTCACGTGTGCATATGTGGTGAGCTGAACAGCCCGTGGTCAGCCGCCCCCGAACGGAAGTCACTCTCATTTCCACTCCCACCACCCAACTTCTACTCCAGAACGGAAGATACTGCCCAGTGAGTGAGGGGTCAATCTAGCGCACAGGATCGCCAGGGAGATAGTGGAAACAGCATTGATTTATTCAAGTACAAATTAGATAGATTTTATCCAGAAAATAGTGTTCTGGGGTACAATGTAAGAGTAAATTGAGACATGACATGGTGAGTGTGACATGTCTAGCTTCTCCTTAAATGTGTTTATACTACTCACCTCAACTACATCCTGAGGTCATCAAATTCACATTCTCACCACTTGCTGGGTAAAGAGGTTTCTTCTGGATTCCCTATTGGATTTCTTGGTGACTTTCTTCTATTGAAAGCCCCTAGTTTTGCTCTTCCCCATAAGTAAAAACACTCTCTGTCCAGAATTTGAACTGCCCAGGGAAGGCAGATTTGGATGTGATGGGGGGTGGAGGCTGGGGAGCCCCAAAAATTGATGCTGGGTCAGGAACCCAACATGATCTTGCCCACTCCCGACTTTAACCGGGGTAGATTTGTACGCGAGTGGATAAGTCATTGTGGTATGCAGAGAGGTCATTACCTGTGAATTTAAACCAGAATTCTGGGTTAAACAGACACTGCATGTGCTTCCTGAGCTGTGTGAAACTAGTCAGGGTCAACAAGGTGAGGGCACAGCAGAGAGTCATTGAACAATGGAACCGGCGGGTTTGGAAACCTTTAAAAGGTGAAACCACACAGCTCGTGGTCACATCAGTAAAAGGTTTGCGCTCACACATTTCATACTGAGAGCCTGAACTCACAACCATGAAAGTAATTTCCAACTATTTGGAAGTATTTTCAAGTGCCTTGGAGTTTGCCCACCTTCCTCTGCCCTTTCCTGCTGTCAGCCTTCACTGCAGGTTGGGAGAAACTTATGTAGCAGTGACCTGGACCTCTGGGAGCAACGAGAATGCCAGGAGCAGCAACAGCCCCAACAGTAGCTGCCTTCTCCACAGCCACATGGGCGGCGGAGATGGACGGGGAGCTGCAGTTTGAAGGAGGACACACCCCCAGCTCAGGGCCCAAAGGCAGAGGATGAGCTTCCTCAGCATCACAGAGCTGCAGGGCCTCAGGAGGCTCAGCATTTCACAGCAGGTCATTGCTGACATCTGCAGTCTCCAGGAAGACTTCCTTCCAAGGGGGCCAGGCGGGCACGTGTTGCCAGTGGCCTGTTGGTGAGGAAGTGAGTGAGAATGTTAAACAAGGAAAAAAAGAGTAAGAAGTAGATTACTGATGATATGACTGTGGGCTTGGGGGCTGGGTGGAATGCCTTTGACACGACCCTCCCCTTCACCCCACAACCCCACCTGCCCACCACCACAATGTAATGCCTCCAGAACTTGGAGGGTCTGCTCCTCATGGGAGTCAATGGGTTAAGTGTCAGTCAGTCCTTCCCCAGGATGTACCTAGCATGGCCCTTTTCTGTAAGCAGATACAAAAAGGATAAATTTCCTAACTAGGAAGCTCTGAGACTGTGTCATCCAGGCACCCAGCCTATCAAGGGCTGCCCCCATGCCCATGAACTTGCAGCATGCAAATGGCATGTGTTTGCAATATGCTCGATATTCTAGCTTGCAAGATTTGTGGATGGCAGTGCACTCGACAGAACCAAGGGAAATTACCAGTTGCTGACTGCATGATTCTGTTAGCAACCTTACAGCAAATTGATGTTGGCACTGTAAATCAAGATTGTAAAAGAAAGGGACTGCACTTACTATAGCAACTTTCAAAGCCCAGAGGACCTCTCCCTCATCTGCTCTCAGAATTGGTTCTTGTGACAATACGTTCACCCCTTCAGCAACTTCTACGCAAGCTGGTCTAGTGCTGCTCTCCACAGGCGGATGACCCACTGCTCCAATTAGAAGCCCCTTTATGTGTCAGACCTGCAATAATTGAACCTCTGTATCCTCAAACAGTTCTGTTTGCTAGAAGCAAAAAACTGTGGATGATGGAAATCCAAAACATAAACAAAAATACCTGGAAAAACTCAGCAGGTCCGGCAGCATCTGTGGAGAGGAACACAGTTAACGTTGCGAGTCCGTATGACTCTTCAACAGAACTAAGGATTTCTATTTTTCCTTAGTTCCGTTTGCTTCCTTTGACCGGCTCCATCCACGTCTTCCCCTTCGACTGTTAGGATAGCTTTAAAAGGGGACAAATAGCCCTTTAACAAATGCTGGCACCAGATATCCTAGACTTTCACTGCAAGTGTACTCAAAATGCTTCAAATAGTGTAGAGGCTTGCTATACAGAATCTTTCATAAGATGAGGAGCCCCAAAGCAATTTGCAGCCAATCAATGTGCAGTCACGATTGTGATGCAGAAAACATGGTAGCCAATTTGCACACTGCAAGGTCACTCAACCTGCAATGTTAAAATGGCCAGATAGTCTGTTTCTGGCAATGTTGGTTGAAGGATAAATTTTGGCCAGGAATCTGGGGAGAACTCCACTGGTCTTCCCCAAAATGGTGCCATGGGATCTTTTATGTCCACCTGAGGGAAGACTAAAGCTTCAGTTTAATGTCCCACCTAAACAAATGGCACCTCCAATAGTGCAGCGCGCCCTCAGTGCTGTGTTAGAGTGTCAGCCTGGATTACGTGGTCAAGTCTCCAGGGGGAATTTGAACACATGATCATCTCGCTTAGACTGCACCATAACTGACGCCCGTAGAGGGGAGGTCAGTATGTAGCACTGGAGTCATACAAGGCAACAGACCACACTAGAATCAGCCTCCATGTCTCCAGTCCAAAAGCATGAACAGAATCAAGACCACGTTTATACTCTCATACCAAAATCAAGCATCCACTCAAACAAATCCAACATGAACATTATGCATAAAGTCATACAGGTTTTAACATATGGTTCAAATCCATGTTTTTTTTTTGTAAGGTGCTGCTTGTTCTGCACAATCCTCTTTGGCTCTCAGGGCTGCCAGTTTTCCATGGATTACTGCAGCACTGCTCAGCATTAATGAGAAAGAAGTGCAACGCATGCCAGCTGGATCGGCCAGCTTTTTCACGCCTGTCAGCGGAGCATCTTCTCAGTGCACGGAGCTCCACCCAGTGTCCTGGATGAGAAATGTCAAAGCTGTTGCCTTAACACTTTCCCACTGGAAGCATTGATCAAATTGAACTTCACTTGCTCTGAATTTACCATGTTGGCAACGGCAGAGTTGTAAGCAGCACTTGCCAGCGGCTGGGACAAAATAAACAACGTTCAGCGTTCAGTTCATCTTGTTGAGCCCTGGCAACATGGAAATAAACCACCTTAAGAGATTGCCCTATACCAATAGATGCATCATTAGCAATGCAGTGCTACCTCCAGTAGAAGTGCAGCGGTGCATTTGGCGCACCAATCGGTTGCAATGTGGGCTGACAAAAGACAAGCTTATGCTTGTAATGTTCCATAAGGTCTCAGATGACAATACAGGAGATGCAGGTTCTACTAGATAATTTACTTTAAAAACAAATAAAGCACTGTCGGCCATTGACAACAAAAATTTGCATTTATAGAAAATGTTCCCAGGCACTTCACAGGACCGTAAAAAGCCAGAAGAGTTGATACCAAACCAAAGAAGTAGACATCTTGGTTAAAGGGGTAGGTTTAAGAAGAAATAGAAACCTAAAATGTTGGAAATATTCATCAGGTCTGATAGCTTCGGTGGAGAGGGAAACAAAGTTTCTCAGTGGTTTTTTTGAGAGAAGTGCAGGTTTTAAGGAATATCTTGAAGGAGGAGAGAGAGGTAGCAAGGCAGAGAGGTTTTGCAAGGGAATTCCAGAGTTTAGGGTCTAGACAGTTGAAAGCAAGGCCACCAATGGTCGGGTGAGGGATGTCGGGAATGTGCAAAAGGCTGGAATTGGAGGAATACAAAGATGTCAGTGGTTTGAAGAGCTGGAGGAGGTAACTGAGATTGGGAAGACTGAAGCCACGTCAAACATTGTCCAGAACAATGAAAGGAAGCAAATGGTCACACATCACTGAAGGATCTTTTTCTTGTTAAGGGATAGATCCATCCAATCGAAAGTGAAAGGAACTGGAACAAATATGTCATTCACAAGCTGAAAATGGCCAAGTTCACGTTCTTTGGGTTTGCAATTCTTAATCACTCATCTCTGCTCCTTGCAGCAAATACTGCTTTCAGTTTGATGGATAATTAAATTAAACCATGTGCAATAAATCCATTTCCACTGTGAAAAATTCAATAGCCAAGAGACTGAATGAATCAATTAGAATGTTATCTTAAAACGCAATAAATGTGTGTTTGGAGAGAATGCGATAGACCGATGAGACAACTCATCTATTGTAAAACACTTCTAGTCTTTATTTCTAGTCTTCATCCCCTTCTCTCATAAAAGGGATTAGTTTTAAACCCACAATGGGTAGGTTTCGAATCAGGTGGAAAGTTTTTTTTATTCATTCATGGGATGTGGGTGTTGCTGGCTAGGCCAGCATTTATTGCCCATTGTTGAAATGTTAAAAACCTGAAAGATGATCCCAGCCATCCTTGAACCCATCCACTGGCAATTTTAACATAGACAGGAGGAAAGGCAGACAACCTGCTCTCAGGAGGCAAGTCAATCGTTGAAACCTTTTGAGGAAGTTGTGTGCCTTGATCTTAACAGGGTTTCTATTAATGTTGGTCTGATTTCCTGAGCTCGGGAAACCCGATAGACAAAAGGAGACAAGACCAATTGTATCCATCAGGTAAGTGCCCCATCACTGAACATACATCACCAACATCCCGATCACTGACCCCCGTACCATTATCAATCCCCTGACACCCCGCCACATCACTGACCCCCACATCGTCACCGATCACCCCCCCCCGCATCATCACCGATTCTCCCATTAGCCCCACCATCACCAAGACCCCACCATCACAAACCCCCTACCATCAACATCCCTCATCCCCACCACCCCCATCACTGATCCCCCATAATCACCAAATCCCCCATCTCTGAACCCCCCAATGATCACCTACCCCTCATTCAGTGACCCCTTCACGTTGATCCCCACAATCACCCATTCAGGTCAGAAAGGAGTTGTGTTAGTTGCCTCCTCCACCTCTTCCTCCTGCGCCTCCCGGGCTGGTCACTGTACAGCTGGTGGAAAGAGTCATGCCTTCATCATGGTGAGCTTGCGCAGTGTGCAGCAGACCAGCACAAATGGTGGCATGCAGCCTGATGAGTAGTGCAGGGCTCATACGGAGGGGCCCAGGTAGTGGAAGCATTGCTTGAGCTCCCCAGTGGTCTATTCAATAATATTTCATGTGTTAGATGATCCCTTAAAATAGTGCTGATGTAGGGAGGCCTTTCCTGCTCCTGAACATGTGTTCAGCTGTGTGTATTTAAGGGAGGGCACTTGGCAGAGATTTAAGCTACAAAATGGCAGTAAAGGTGTCACATCAGCATTTCATGCTGACTTGTGTCGCAAGCTGCTGACTCTACACAACTCCAGCTCACACCTCCTGCACCTGTACTAACGCCTGAATCAAGTTGGCGTCTGGCATAGTCAGCTCAAGAAGCGTGTGTCCGTGCTGTGAACGCCATTTTGAAACAAAAATGGCTTCCAAAGAAGCTTCCGAAGAATGGGCTATAGGAAGCTGAATGTTGCAGCCTCACTCTTTGAACTGTTAAACGCCCTAAACTGGGAGTAAAGTTTCAAACCTTCTTAAAATCATTCCCACATGATGCTACACATTGGCCAGGATTGTGCCCTCATCGGGAAGGCTCAGTGAGGGCGAGTGGGAGCAGTTGGGAAGCTGGCAGCTGCCTGTGATCGGGGCCGAACCGCAATTTCATGCTGGTGGCCCAATTAAGGCCTGCCCAGCGTCAGACGTGCGCTGCAGCGCTGCCTGTGTGGCGGGGGGAGGAGGGCGAACATGCAAGATCATGTGGGTGCACACTGGAAAAGCTCCCTGAGACACAGAGATGCCTAAGGGAGATGAAGAGTTTGAAAACTAAAAAAGAAAGATTTTAAAAATGTCAATATGCCCCCTCATGTGACTCTGTCACATGGGCAGGGACATGTTAGAAATTAGTTTGAAAATTTTTAATTTTTTTTAATGATGGATCGAAACCTCATCCCGCCCATGGATGAGGTTTCGCAAAAAATCCAAAGGCCACTTGGCCTTTTCGCCTGCCTGCCAGCCGTAAGGTTGGACAGGCAGCGATAAGTTTAATACAATTAGATCTTTAATGGCCTTAATTGTTAATTGTTGGCGGGTGCACTGCCGACTCCCACGCGCACCCTCTGTCCAAAATATCACGTGTCATTTTACTCTCACTCAGGGCCGGAGTGCGCCCACCCGACGAGCAGAAAATTCTGCCCATTGGACCTTCTCCACTTCCCAGGTCACATTGCCCTGATGAGGACAGGCAAATAACATTTTCATCCACCTCTACCCTTGCCACTCTTGAGGTTGGTTGAGTCGCCCTCCCCCACAATTTTCTTTTTGTTCCCTCCCTGCTCCCTGGATAGAAGCCAGAGCTGGGTGCACCTCACAGCAAAAACTGCTTACCGTTTGATGAGTAATTTAATTGCGTCAGTTTCAGGAAATAAATGAATCACATTTCATCCATGAAAAATTCAAAAGGAAGAGATTGAATTAATCAATTAGATGTTTTGTCTGAACATAATAAATGCGACTTGAGACTCTCTAATGGACCAAACTATTTCTTCTGGAACTAAAGCTAATAATGTGTCAATTAAGAATAAGGAATCATGTGGGATATTAGAGACACACGCAGTGACGGAGCTACTAAAGGTCATTCTGTGCTTGGCCGACAAGGCTTCAGAGGACCCTCCTCCATCTTGCTTCCAGGAACTTCAGGTGCCTGTCTTCAGCTTCCAGATTGGGCCTGTGAGCCTGCACTATTCCCCACATGGCCTTCAGGCTGGACAACCCAACATTTCCCAGATCCCAGTTCCAACTCTTCCTGTCAAGTTGGCCAAATCTCATGTTGGACCCTACCCCCACCCCCCACACCCACAATGGACAAAATAGCTCTGGCAGTGGAGGCAACAACGGGTAAAGAGTTGGAATTATTTGCAAACAAATCTCAATTTTACTTCAGCATTGCCTTGCTCACCATGTGAAGTGACATGTGAATAACAAATAATCTCATCTTACATATTTATATTTTTTGTTGACCTTCTTGCTTTCATGACTTAAAGAAGAGCAAGCGAGTTCTTCCTGGTGCCTTGGCTAATGCTAATCCTCAATGAGCATCAGAAAAACCTAGATTATCTAATCATTATAACATTACTGTTTATGGGACTTTGCTGTGAAGAAATTGGCTGCTAAGTATCTGACATTATAACAGTGACTACATTTGGTTGAAGGATAAATATTGTCCAGGACGCTGAAGGTGGGGAATCTCTTTTGCTCTTCTTTGAATAGTATTGTGGTGTCTTTTACATTCATTATGAGAGCAGACAGTCTTAATTTAACATCCCACAATAAAACAGGCCGTTCTCCCTAGATTTTGTGATCAAGTGTCTGGTATGGGACTTGAACCCACAATCTTTTGAGGTAAAAGTCCTACTCACTGAACCGAGGCTGACAGAACAGAGACCCAAGGGGCCAAGTGTGACTGCAAAATCTCAGCAGCTGCACAACTGACAGAAGAAGACCAAGGAAAGGTGTGAAACTCAAACAGCTCCACCAGAAACGTGGCTATCTCGCACCTTCAGAGACTTGAATACAAAATCTAGGCAGAACTGCATGTTTTATTGTGGGATATTAAATTAAGACTCTGTCTGCTCTCATGTGGACGTAAAAGACACCACAATACTATTCAAAGAAGAGCAGAAGAGATTCCCCACCTCCAGTGTCCTGGACAATATTTACCCCTTAACCAAATGTAGTCACTGTTATAATGTCAGATACTCAGCAGCCAATTTCTTCACAGCAAAGTCCCATAAACAGTAATGTTTACTTAGGAGTGCTAAACTCAGGTTGCAATTTTTTTTTGTTATTTCACAGATGTGGGTATCTCTGACTAGGCCAGCATTTATTGCCCATCCCTAATTACCCTTGAGAAGGTTGTGGTGAGCTGCCTTCTTGAACTGCTGCAGTCCATGTGGTGTAGGTACATCCACAGTGCTGTTAGGGAGGGAGTTCCAGGATTTCGACCCAATGACAGTGAAGGAACGGTGATATATTTCCAAGTCAGGATGGTGAGTGACTTGGAGGGAAACTTCCAGGTGGTGGTGTTCCCATCTATCTGCTGCCCTTGTCATTCGAATGGTAGAGGTTACGGGTTTGGAAGGTGCTGTCAAAAGTTACTTTTGGGCCAGAACATACAAACATATGAAATAGGAGCAGAAGGAGGCCATTCAGCCCCTCAAAGCTGCTCTGCCATTCAATAAGATCATAGCTGATCTGCTTATGTTTCGAATTCCACATTCTCATCTACCCCCGATAGCCTTTGAATCCCTTGCCTAACAAGAATCGATCTACCACCACCTTAAAAATATTCAATGACCCCCATCTCCACCGCCTTCTGAGGCAGAGAGTTCCAAAGTTGCACAACCCTCTGAGAGGAAAAATTTCTCCTAATCTCTGTCCTAAAAGGGCAACCCCTAATCTTAAAACAGTGCTTTCTAGTTCTGGACTCACCCACAAGAGGAAACATCCTTTCCACGTCCACCATTCAGGATCTTATGTACTTTAATCAAGCCACCCCTCACTCTTCTAAACTCCAGTGGAAATAAGCCCAGTCTGTCCAACCTTCCTCATAAGACAACCCGTTCATTCTAGGTATTAATCTAGTGAACCTCCTCTGAACCACCTCCAACGCATTTACATCCATTGTGGCAGGTCCCACCACGATGGGGCCGGAAATCCCAGCCATTGAGTCTATGCGGGCTCTCTGCAGAGCAATCCAGTCACTCCCATTCCACGTGCTCTGTCCCTGTAGCCCTGCAAGTCTAGTCATAGAGTCATAGGGGTCTGCAGCACAGAAAAAGGCCCTTTGGCCCATCGAGTCTGCACCAGTCAAACAAGTGCCTAACTATTCTAATCCTATTTTCCAGCACTAGGCCCATAGCCTTGTATGCCATAGCATCGCAAGTGCACATCAAAATACTCCTTAAATGTTATGATGGTTTGTGCCTCTACCACCCTTTCAGGCAGTGAGTTCCAGATTCCTACCACCCTCTGAATGAAAAAATTCTTCCTCACATCCCCTCCAAACCTCCTGCCCCTGACCTTAAATCTATGCCCCCTGGTTATTGATCCCTCTATCAAGGGGAAAAGTTCCTTCCTGTCTACCTTATCTATGCCCTTCATAATTTTATATACCTCAATCATGTTCCTCTGCTCCAAGGAAAATAACCCCAGTCTATCCAATCTCTCCTCATAACTAAAACTCTCCAGTCCAAGCAACATCCTGGTAAATCTCCTCTACACTCTCTCTTGTGCAATCACATCCTTCCTATAATGCGGATTCCAGAACTGCACACAATACTCTATCTGTGGCCCAACCAGCATTTTATACAGTTCCAGCATAACCTCCCTGCTCTTGTATTCTATGCCTTGGTTAATAAAGGCAAATATCCCATATGCCTTTTTGACCACCTTATCTACTTGTCCTGCTACCTTAAGGGACTGGTGGACATGGACACCAAGGGCCCCTGATCCTCGTTACTTCCCAGGGTCCTACCATTCATCGTGTGTTCCCGTGCCTTGTTTATCCTGCCTAGGTGCATCGCCTCACACTTATCCAGCTTAAATTCCATTTGCCACTGATCAGCCCATCTGACCAGCCCGTATATATCCTCCTGTAATCTAAGGCTATCCTCCTCACTATTTACCACCCCATCAATTTTCCAGTTATCTGCGAACTTACTGATCAAACCCCCTACATTCAAGTCTAAATCGTTTATATATACCACAAACAGCAAGAGACCCAGCACCGATCCCTGTGGAACCCCACTGGACACAGGCATCCAAGTCACAAAAACACCCCCCGACCATCACCCTCTGCTTCCTGCCACTCAGCCAATTCTGGATCCAGTTTGCCAAATTGCCTTGGATCCCATGGGCAATCCTTTAGTTGTCAGCCTCCCATGCGGGACCTTATCAAAAGCCTTGCTGAAGTCCAAGTAGACTATGTCAAATGCATTGCCTTCATCTACACACCTGGTCACCTCTTTGAAAAATTCAATCAAATTGGTCAGACATGACCTCCCCTTAACAAAACCATGCTGACTGTCCTTGATTAATCCCTGACTCTCCAAGTGCAGATTAATTCTGTCCCTCAGAATTGCTTCCAATAGTTTCCCCACCACTGAGGTTAGACTGACTGGCCTGTAGTTCCCTGGTTTATCCCTTCCTGCCTTCTTGAATAACAGTACCACATAGGCTGTCCTCCAGTCCGCTCCCTCTAAATCTATCATACTATGACTAGCCCAGTTAATGCTGGGGAAGTTGAAATCCCACAATATTCCCTTCCTATTTCTTTTTGAAATCATTGATCATTTCTGATTCCATCACCCTCGTAGGCAGTGAGTAGGCAGGGCATTACCACTCGCTGCACAAAAAAGTTCTTCCTCAATTGCCTGCCCAGATCTCTTGCCTAAAACCTATATCTGTATCCCCATTCCTTGTACCATTAGCCAATCAGCTTTACTTTGCCTACTCTATCTAAACCTGTCATAATCTTGTACACCTCGATCAAATCTCTCAATCTCCTTTGCTCCAAGGAGAACAATACCAGCTTCTCCAAACTAACCTTGTCACTAACTGCCATACACTATTTAATCAGCTCCTCACCTAGTGTGATCCCTGAAGTACATTCTTAGACAGTGGGAATTCTCTCCTGTGGGATAATACTGACAAACATTATAAGCAGGGACTTACCAATTCTTGATCAGGATGGAAGCCTTGGCTGATTATTTCTCGCTAGTCCAAGCAATCTGATACTGATTGCACTGGCCCCATTGTAAGGCCAGCGATAATTTGTGCAGTACTAGGATCAAACCAGGGTCCTAGCTGATACGTAGGGTTTAGTTCTACATTGTGTGGTGCAGTGAACCAGCAGGAGAGCTGGAATACAATTATTTTAATTAGATTGTGGGATAAATCCTGCAAGGATTATCCAGCTGTAACTTTAGCAGAGAAACTGCCAACAATGTCAGGAAAGCAGTTCTTCTGGGAAGGAGAGAGAATCCTCCCCAACATGTGTCTTCACTCATGTAACCAAACCTGTCTCTGGATTTATGCTCCTCACCAGGAACCCTAAATTTACATACAGTAGCCCTCAGGAGACTGAATAGCTCAGTGGGTTAAAAGACTTCCCTGATTAATAGGGTGAAAATCTCTCCTTGTGTAACAGACCTATATCAAATCCATTCAGACAATCTCAGTGGGTGGGATTTTCCCGTTCTGTCAGCAGTCGGCATTGTTGCAGGCAGGATGGGAAAATTTGGAGAGCGGGCCGAATGTCATTTGACTTTCAGCTGCTCTCCAAATTTTCCCGCCCTGCCCGTGACGATGTCCGCCACTGGCAGGGTTGGAAAATCCCACCCAGCCTCTTTCAAAGTGGGCATCAGAGCTTGTACAAAACAAGCATAATTTGGCAGCAGTCTCACAGGAAGGCCGAAAGGGTGGAGAAATGTAACCTTGGTGAAGAATGGGGAACTCCTTTGAGACTGGGGTCTAATTTTTCCCAGCAACATCTCAAAAAACTGAAGACCTTTAGAAATCTTCATCACTTACCTTCTTCACTTTGATATGCTGAAAAGGAATATTTTTTGAAGGGACTGTTTAAGGTTAGATATCTTCTTCAATAAAGGGAGAAGCTGCTAAAGGGAAAAGTTACTGGGACACTCTCAATAAGTGAGAAGATCAATAAACAAGGCAAATAGAGAAAATTTTCCAGTCGAAACAGTCCAGAACTTTTATATGTTTTTTTTATTTGGTGTAACTTTGAAATAAACAACATAAAGAATACGGCACACAAAGTACATAATCGTACATCAAGAGTTACTGCATAATTAACGTAAGTCAGACATTTTCCTGGAATCAACTACACACTGTAGTTTGGGAGGCTCACAGCCCCTACTGAGTTTCCCATAGCATGGAGTCTGAAGAAATGGCCAGATGTGTCCAGGAAGGAGCATGTACACGGATAGTAACTAAAAAAGAAGCACTGCACCAATTATGAAAACACAGGATTGAAAGCCATTGTGAAAGGAGCCCTTTATTGCAGTCATTCATATGCTGTATGTTCAACAAAAGAGCTTTTGTATGAAACTTGAAATCAAAAGATGCCCTGTTATCAGGACACCATTTTAATCCACAATTCCAGTGTTCATTTGGTTTGTCGATTTTAAGTTTTTTTTAAATTTTCCCCTTTCCCACTATTTCTCTCCTCCTGCCTTGAAGACTCACATCGACAACAATCCCATGATGCCAGTAAACCTCCACACCATCACTGAACTTCCCTATTCCCAAGGTGTGAACTTGGACAGTGAGGTTGGAAAACTATTGAAATGTAAGGTGCTTTCACAGCCAAATCCAATACAAACAGGAGCAGTTATTCTGACCAATGTCCTTCCAATTAACTCAGGGATATTGAGCTTGTGTTTAATGGTTAAGCGCTCCTCCAGCTGAAATCAGACACCTCAGTATAAATCAGAGCACAAACCTCTTCTGTTTTGAAGCATGCCATTGACAATTTATTTTTTGGACTGAGTCAAAGGCCAATCCCATCACACAGATGATCTGGGTCTATCAATTGAGCAGATATGCAATTTGTTTTCACCAGAGTCATCGAATGTTACAGCACAGACACAGTCCATTTAGTCCATCAAGCATCAATCTTTCTCTTCATATACACCATTTAATCTAATCGCACACTCATTGCCTCTCCTATTACTCAAAAAACTCCTCATTTCAAGCAACTATCTGATCCTGGCCTCCTGCATAACCCCAATTTCCTGTAGGTGCCTCCCCCTATTGGCAGCTGTGCCTTCAGCTGCCTAGGCCCTAAACTCTGGAATTCCCTCCCTAAACTCCCGCCACCCTTCCTACATCTCCTTTCCCCTTTAAGGCTTTCCCTTGAAACCTATTCTTTGACCAAGCTTTTTGTCACCTGTCATAATATCTCCTTGTGTGTTGCAGAGTCAAATTTTGTCTGATTGAGAAGGTGGCTTGTGACATTTTGCCACAATAAAGACACTACGTAAATGCAGGTTGGTGTTGTGGTTCATTTCCATTCAAAAGAATTTTCAGGGCACTGCTTCTGCATCACTTGGTGGCAGAGAATTCAACATGTGATGGCAGAGGTAGTGAAGAATCTTGTCAACCTTGCAGCAGTTCATGTTTATGAATATATTAATATACCTGTTTGTGTACTTCTTGATACACAGTGTAGTCTGTAGCTCATCCTTTAGAGAATTAACCTCTTGTTTTAGGTCCCCAACAGATGCCCTCGTGAGGTGCTAACACTATCAGAGATAAGGCCAGATAGAAATTGGAAGTGAAAAACATTGTTTAGATCTATCTGCAGTCCAGGCTGATTCTCAGGCACAGATCTTTCTGCTCCCATTTTAATTTCTTGAAGGTTTAACTCTTACTGTTCCAATGGAATTTCTGGATATCCTCTTATTTTCTCCCACCAATGACTGAAAAGCATTTGCACAATGAACAACAACTGACTTATAGGAAATAAGTGGGATTTGGATGAAAACAAAAAGTCAAATTTTGGGCATTCCCAAATTCATTGCTAGCCAAACTGATGGTAAGCTATCAGCCAGATTGCAGAGTTCATCCTTGTGGCCAGGCCAACATTCCACCCCCAACAGCCAAAAGTAGATTTCCTATATCATTCACTCACTCCCTTACTGTGCACTGTATTTACTTATCGATAATAATAGCTACTACATTTTGAAAGGTATCCATTGTTTGTTAGCACTTTGAGATATTAAGGTGTTATAGAAATGGAAGCTTTTTTCTTATTGTACAGTCTTCAGAAAATCACGGTAATTATAGCCTGCCAAAGCCACTAATTAAATCAGGTAACTATATTTACTAATTTGACCCAACAACCACAACCACTATAACAAAATCCACTAACTACAATGACTAACTAAATTAATTTTTTTAACAAAATATTATTATTTCTCTTGTACTGTGCACAATAATGGCTTTATTTCTGTTCTCTGTGGTAAATGTTCATGGTAGACAGGGCAACACAAACTTTACTTATACACACAGCCCAATAACAAAATCATCCTTCATCCAATTCCCACTGCAGAATAGCGCACAACAAGACATTTGCTGTCATTAATTTGTCACATCCACAGATGGATTGTCTGCAGGTCTCTCCGTTTAGGATTCGGTCTCCCAAGTCTCAGTTTATAACTGTACTTCGATGATCCTATATGCACCACATTTGTTTTTTTACATTATTTGTCCAGATAATCAGGGCAGGAGAAAGGGAATGAAATGGCTGAGAAGTTGGGAGTTGCCACTCTGTTCCATTGTACATTATCCAATGTCTTCCCACAGCTATAGTACCACTCTCCCATTCTTGGGACATAAAAACTGATCAGCAACTGCTCCTATCACGAACATTCAAATGGCAGCTGCTATGAGGAAAGCTCTTTAAAACTGGCACAAAACCAGTATGGTTGGTGCACCAAGGGTTTACTGAGCTCATTCATTATCATATGATGTTGGGTCAATCGCTTTGTGCTGAGGTAGCATTGTAAATGCATTGACAACACGTTTTCCATGGACGCCATATGGTCTGTGAGAAAGCCAATGCTCAACCAATCAAAGTGAAACTCTGAAACATCACCAGGTTCGAAGAATGTCCTGAAATTGACTTTGGTATCAACACCTCCGTCATAGCTCCCTAGAACCTGGCCCATCCTCCCGCCAACAGATTAGAGAACTGCAACATGAGTTAAACCCACAGCAGTTCACAACACAACCATTGGACAGAATTTATTGTAGACGAAATACTCCAGAAGACTGGCAGCTCTTCATCGCTCAGCAGTGCCACTGGGGTGGCAGTGGCTGCTGCCAGTAATACACCCACCTGAGACCCAGGCCTCAGGTGAGCGATGGCAGAAGGGGGATCGCATGATGGGGGTAGCAGGGCAGAGGGGAGGGGTGTCGGCAGTAAGAGCAGGGGGAGTTGGCTCTCAGTAGACTCCTCCATTCCCGATGCCAGGTCCCTCCACTGAGTCAGCCACTGAATGCCTTTGAACAAGGGCCCGCTCTCCCCCCCACTTCTCCCCCCACTGGGAAGCCTGCAAGCAACCCTGAAAGTGTTTGCTTTCTGGGCTCCTGCATGGCGGTTCCCCTGCCTGCCCCCAGGGTGAGTTCTAGCAGCGAAGGGATGAGGCTCTTAAGTGAACATCAATTGCCCACTTGAGGGTCTCAATTGGAGGAGGGGCAGGAAATCAGTCCACAAACTTTCTCGCTTTGGACTGAATCAAGGCAGAGGCAATGGGGGCCCCACCTGCCTAATTACCCCCCATCGCCAAACTCACCACGGGGAGGGCATTAACTTCCACCCATTATGTACAGCAGGCAGGCACTGAAGTGGCAGGCACTGAACCACAATTTGTGGGTAATTGCCCTGGCATCAGTTTAGACGAGGCATCCAATGGCGACTATTTTAATATCGCATTCAATTCAATGGAAGCACCTGGGCTAATGTTTGGTCACTAAGGTTGCATTTGACTGGAGCTCTTCTGCAGGACATTCTGTTGCTCATTCATTATGGGGCTTTGTTTGGGATTTGTTTCTCTGCTATCTCTGATGTTGTTTATCATTACAGGTCACGTATCCTTTATCCGTAAATCTGAAAACCAGAAACATCCGAAAACTGCACTGTTTTCAACCTCATCGACCTTTAGCGCGGGAAGTCTCGTTCTTTGTCTGCACTGTTTACCTTGCGATTTTTGTGGTGAACATGTCAAAAAGAAACTTATTCCAGGTACCCTGTATTTATTATTCAGTGATACATCTTACTTTTCTAACCATTTTATTTACTTTATTCTATAGCTAGCCCAGGCTTAGGCTATTGTAATGCAAGTTTATATGCGGTACCTGAAAGACCAAAATTATCTGAAATATGAAATGCAATTGGCCCCGAGGGTTTCGGATAAAGGATACTCCACCGGTATCTCATAGCAATTGAAGGATGCTGCAGTGGAGGCAGAGCAAGAGGCAAAGGGAGTAATAATTGCCCCTCTCTGAATTGCCAGTTAACACATGTCAGGCAGATTAATCTCCCCAAGATGGGTAAGATTGTGTTGGTGGGGGTGGGGAGGGGGTGTGGCAAGGGGAATGGGGTGGATGGGGGGTGTGGAGGGAAGGTGGGAGTACTGCGTTAAAAATTAGAAATGGGAAAATGTGTTTCCAACTCAGCCCTGTGTGTACCTGCTGCATTTTCTATGTTGGTGGGTTACTTATCGGTATGTGTCATGTCTTGGAGAGGAGAAACACAGCTTTATAACATTGAAATCAGGCTCCCACAGTGCAATTAATCCCACCAAGGCTCCTTAGAAAGCACCTTCCAAACCCATGACCACTACCATCTAGAAAGACAAGGGCTGCTGATAGATGGGAACACCGCCACCTGGAAGTTCCCCTCCAAGTCACTCACCATCCTGACTTAGAAATATATCGCTGTTCCTTCACTGGCGTGGGGTTAAAATCCTGGAACCCCCCGCCATGCTAACAGCACTGCCAGATGCACCTGCACCACATGGACTGCAGTGGTTCAAGAAGGTAGCTTACCACCACCTTCTCAAGGGCAACTCGGGATAGGTAATAAATGCTGGCCCAGCCAGCGAAGCCCACATCCCGTGAATGAATTTTTAAAAATTGGGAATCTGATTTAAAACTTAATGGTTGCCAGCCGGGTTTCCAAGGGCAACCAGGCAACAAAATGGAGATGAGAGGTTTAAAAAGTAAGTGTTATTTAGAGCACTTGTGGGTTAGGAGAAACAGGTAATGATCTACTGGCACTGACTCATTCTGGGTTACCTCACTCAGTTGAACTTTTGGGGGGAATTTTAACAAGGATGAGCACCGCAAAGGTGGAATTGAGTCAGTGGTGGGGGAGGGGGAGGGGTGCGGTGCGAGGATTGTTAAATGGGCAAAAATTCTGAACTCGTCAGGAAGCCATCTCCAAACTGGCAAATTCTGTGTTTTTATTCAGATAGAACAAAAGGTGGGCAGCCTAATCGCTCTGTGATTGGTAGATTTTTTAATTGGAAACTTTGCAGGTTTAGCTATGGCTGACCAGGTTTCCCAGGCCTTGGGAAATCTGACAACTACAGCAAGGCTAGGACAGGCTTGGGGCAAGTTTCTTCACAGCACTCCTTGTGGGCCAGTAGTCCTTCCTCCACTTTTCCCTAGCTTCCCCACCATTAGACCCATACAAGTACCCTCCCCTGGATTGGATCCCACCCCCCCAAACCTGACTGAAACCTTCCCTCCTCCAGAGGATTAGGGAATGCTTCCCATCCTGGGTCAGTAATCAGGCCTACCTGGGTCAAAGGGTGCATGATTTGGAGTTATAAACGGCACTTACCAGGCTTCCTGCTTTCCTGCACACCACTGGACCCCCAGCCGCAAATCCTCAGTTCCAGTATATTGGCAAGTAAACATTGCCCCCATTCTCTCTGTGTGAGCCGGGACAGTGAGTATCAGCAGATACCCAAGCTAGAACTGGTTCCTCAGCAGTCAGTAACTGGGAATGGGAGCACCTTCTTCCTTAGCTATGGCTCATGGAAGTGTTCCTAGCAGCTGAGATCAGTACATACTGGGGAACAAACCTTGGGTCTTCCTCTGAATGACTAAGACTCACTTCACAATTGGCAATGAAATCAGTGATTGTGATCTCAGATGAATATTTAAACAGAAAGCAAAAATTAACAGGGAGGCGCTAATCTCATTGAAAAGTTCCAGTGGAAAACTGCTTGTGCAAAGTAAGTGCCATTTCTAACTGGCATTCTCCCTTTCCCATATTATTCTCTCCTAACATATATTCTGAAGGTCTTGTTAAAGTTTGGGCTCCTTCTTGCTCTGGTCATAGCTGTCACAATGGTTCATGCATTCCATGCCTTTGCTTCAAGATATGGTACCAGGGGTGAAGACCTGACAACAGCAACAGTCAGTAGAAGCTTGTTCGACTTGATACACTCAATAACAGGAACCTAGGAATAGGAGTAGGCCACTCAGACCCTTGAGCCTGATCTACCATTTAGTTAGATCGCGGATGATCTGTAACTGAATCTATTTACCTGCCTGATTTCAGTAACCTTAATAACCTTGCTTAACAAAAATCTATCAATCTCAGTTTTGAAATTTCCAGTTGATCTAACCTCGACAACCTATGTTAGGATGGGGAGGGGGGAGGAATGTGCTGGTGGGAGAGAGTTCCAGATTTCTACAATCAATTTACTAATCTTTCTTGCTAAAGTTAGCTATTTACAGCTAACTTTATTCAGATGGAGGTGTCAAGGGTGATGCATTTTTACCCAAATCCTTCGGAGGAGAAATCTACTATCCTGAAACAGGATGGGCACCCCTCAAACACAGTTTGAAAATAATGGAGGGATATTCATTCATTTATTGCCACCAAGGCTTACCTTGAGTCCCTGGGAGAAGCAGTGTTGCAAACTGGTACCTGTGAGACCTGTGCAGTGTTCTTCATTGATATCACTGACAAGCACTTCACAGGCTGTATAAGTAGCAACTTGCGGTGCTGCCTGTCCCATAGAATCAATGCAAGTCTGTATGCAACTGCTAGAAACAGTGCTACACAAACAAATTTCTCTCCCCAAGATGCCCAACAGTACATTTTGCTGGTACAGTAAAATAAGTATGTTTCATAAGATGATTGCGAGTTATACCTGTAACAGGAGATAATATTAAAATATATAAAGTGCACATTATATGGGAATTCCAGTTTGGTAGTTTTGAGCTATTTACACATTTATAGATTTACATATATTCAACATGTCTCTCTGCCTCCGCCCCCACAGCCAAAGGCTGGTGCTTTTATTGAGATTGTTCATAGTGTGCACATCACGCTGGCATCTTCCCTATGGTCACAATTGTGGACATCCCAGCCAATGTGAGAGCACTGCACAAGCAAGCTCTCATTCCCTTTGCATTTTAAGTTGTCGAGGTGGATGATGCCTATGCCCTGCCCGAAATACGCCTCCACCTTGGCAGCCAGGGCTCTGCCACAGTCCAGCTGTCTGCAGACCACCCTAGCTGCCCGTAGGTCCCAGGCATCATCGCAAACTGTCCCCCACTGCGCCATCAGGTAGATCTCCACCCGGCCTTCACATCGGTGGCGTCCGTTCACAAGTCGGATTTGCGATTCTAAACAGGGGATGAAAAAAAAACAAATGACAACATGATCCAACATTTTACTATTTACAGGAGGCATTGTCCCAGAATATTCAGGGAAACTAACGGCTTGTTAAATTCGCACGCCATTTGTATATAAAGCCAGAAACTCAAGGCAACAAAAATATAGGGGCCCAGATTTTCATGTGTCCATGTTGCAATAGAGACAGGTGGGATTCAAAGAAGATGGGTGGGACAGGAGCCTGGGATTCCCGCCCCCATTCCCTTCATGTGGAAACGTTATGGCCCTGGGATAAAGGTGTAGGTAGTGAGCCCGTACTCATTAATCCTACCCTTGCCTACTCCATTGTGGAGATAGGCATTTCAGACCACCACTATTTCCATGGAGTCGGGTCTGTTCTGAAAGGAGATGTGGGTCACAGCACCTCAGAAGACTCATGAAGCATGATGGAAATCTAGTCCGGAGTTAGGAACTTTTTGACAGGTAAGTCCAAAAGGTGTTGGCAACTTCACATGTCATGATGTAATGGTGACTGAAGCTATGGCTTTGTTCTTAAAAGGTAGGTGGCCATTACATTTACCAGCCTTGTGGAAGTGTTCAGATGCATTAGAGTACGTTTTCTAGTGGATAAAGTGCTCTTCTGCATGCAACAGTATTGAGATTGTAATGTATCAATCACCCCCTGCGATTTAATCTTTTCTTTGATTGCCTGTTCAGCCTTTTGAAGCAGTGGAGCAGATGACCACCATATTCAATTCTAGAAGCTTTTTTGACATAGGTGTGCCTTGGAATCCCATTATGAATGCTTGGCTGAGTTCCAAACACTTAATTATGGATTCAGTTCAGCAGGGGTTGTCAATACAGTTGTGAAGGGGACTGTGACCTTTGTTTTGATTGACAGTTTCTGAGGGATTAATATGATTACATTTTCTGAAGAAGTTTTGAATAGATGTTTGTTTATTTAGACAGTTTTATAAATACTTAAGAGAATTAACTTTTTTTCAAGTGGAGTTCGAATGATCGGGTAGCATGGTGGTGTAGTGGTTAGTGCTGCTGCCTTACAGTTTCAGGGACCCAGGCTCGATCCTGACTTCGGATGTCTGTCTGTGTGGAGTTTGCACATTCTCCCCGTGGATTTCTGTCAGGAGCTCTGATTTCCTCCCATCGTCCAAAGGTGCGCTGGTTAGGTGGACTGGCTATGGTAAATTTCTCACAGTGTGTGTGAGTGTGTGCCCTGTGATGGACTGCTGTCCTGTCCTGGGTGCACCCTGCCTAATGCCCATTGCCTGTCACGATAAGCTCTGACTCCCTGTGAACCTGAATTGAATGAAGTAGTTCTGGATAAGTGAGTTTGAATGATTGTGTGTTTCATTGACAGTTCTATAGGCTCCTAAGAGGATTAAAGTTTATGAAGAGGTTTTTGGATGGCTGATTGTTTATTTTGACAGTTTCATGAGCATCTGAAAGACTTCCCAATGTTATAATAGGTCTCGATAGCTTTGTCCATTATGGATATTGGATGGGTAGGCATTAGGAATATGGGGGGATATAAGGCAGTATGTGGAATATAGAGGGGGTATGGGAAAAGTAAGTGCCATGGGGGATATAACGGGTTATGGGATATTGGGGCGATGGAAGGAGTATGGGGGATATGAGGAGGCATGAGGGATGGAGAGGGCATAGGGGTGGGGATGAGGGTTGAGGGGTAGGGTGCCTAACACATTTACTGAGCTGGATTGAAATCCTAGTGAATGGAGTTGGGGCCTTCTAACCTGCCCACCTAGACATCTGCCTGCCTCCATTCCCCATCACAGGCTTGCTTCAGGAGGCAGCATGCTCAACTCCAGCCCATTCCCACCACCCCACCATGGAAATAGCGTGGGCAGGCAGGAAGTGGGATTGTGACGTCAGGAAATGGCCCGACTCACAATCCCTGCCTCAAGGGTGAAATTCCAGACCAGGATGTGAGTTGCGAATCACCACAAATTGCCAAATGATTTGCGTTCGCGTCACAAAAGCCAGAGCTCACTCTTAGGGCGGGATTTTCCAGCCCCCCCCCACCGCTGGGATTGTCGAGTCCCCCCAAAAGTCAATGGGCTTTTGGCTGGGCCGCCGAATCGCCTGTGGTGGGTCCCATGACGGGGCCAGAAAATCCCGGCCTTAATCTCCCCGTGCATTTCAGGAAACTGCTGCATCGAGGCGGTAAATCCAAATTCAAACCTTCCAGCGAAAGAGTGCGAAAAAAAATTAAACAAACAGGGCAGATACCCAGCTCCAGCAAATGCTGGGCCATTGCAAAAATTATCAGCACTTAAAGCTTCTGAATGGTTCTTCCTGAACACATACAAGTGTGGACCCATCCAGAAAAAAGGCATTTCATATTGTTCCAACTTCTTTAATGTATGTGAAGACCTCGCATTAATAACTTTGTTTCCTTAAAGACTATAAATCATGTTGAGACATTTTGAGTTGGAAGGCGCTATATAAATGCAAGTTTTTCTTCTTTTCAGTATTCTCAGATCATCATTAAACCTTTCCGGTAAACTATACATTACTTGTCTCTAACTTTTCCCTTCCATGCTCCCTTGTATATGATCTGTTTTCCTTATTCTCTCTCCCCTGGCTGTGTTAGGCAATTTCCTGCCTTGTACATACTGGAGCCCAGACATATTCATCATTGCTTTAGAAGATGCAATGTAGGCAGACCCTCTACAGAATGATTGTATTAAGATTATAATCACAGGATAAACGAGCTCAAGGAAAGCAGCTGAAACACAGGATAAAAGAGTATAAGGAGAGCAGAGACACAGGATAAAAGAGCACCAGGAGAGCAGCGGAGACACAGGGTAAAAGCGCGAGGAGAGCGGAGACACGGGGTAAAAGAACGCGAGAAGAGTGGCGGAGACACAGGATCAAAGAACATGAAGACACACCTTGTAGTTAAGAAGCACATAACCTTTGTTGTCAGTGGTACAAGCATTCAATAAACACAGTAAATTGTAGCATACATAGGAAGAAGGTAATTAAAGTAAATTAAATAACATGTTAGAATGGTGGGACAGGTGTTATGTTGCTGCTGTGAGATGTGGGAGCTTTTGGACGCCAAGGTGATCAATGACAAACAAATTTGCAGGAAGTGTAAGCAGCTTGAGGAATTCCGGATCAGGATTATTGATCTGGAAGCTGAAATGCAGACACTGCACAACATAAGGGGTGGGGAGAAATACCTGGGTAATTTGTTCCAGAAGACAGTCACTCCTCTTAGAATAGGGTCATCTGTTTTGGTCAGCAGTGAGGGACAGGAGGGTGTGACTGTCAATGAGGCAGATAATGGGACTGAGCAGAGTACCGTTGGGACGGTTTACACCTGAACCATGCTGGGACGAGTGTCCTCACAAATTGCATAACTAGGGAAGTAGAGAGGGCTTTAAACTAAACAAGAGGGGTGAGGGATCAAGTTTGGGTAGAGGTAGCAATTCAAAGTGTAGAGTCAAGACAGGAGAGCAAAATAGTAATATGTGAAATGAGGATCAGAGAATGGCAGGAAAGAACAGAGAGAAAAAACCTAAGAATACATCAACAGTCAAGACTAGATGTTACAAAGGTAACAAAAAGTCAAAACTGAAGGCTCTCTATCTGAATGCACGTAGCATTCATAACAAAGCAAATGAATTGATGGCCTACACTGAAATAAATAAATATGATCTGATTCCAATTACGGAGGCGTAGCTGCAGGATGACAAAGATTGGGTCCTTAATATTGAAGGGTACATGGCATTCAAGAAGAGTAGGAAGCTAGTTAAAGGTGGAGGGGTAGCACTGTTAATAAAAGAGGGCATTTGTGCAATAGTTAAAGATGACCTTGGTTCAGGAGATCAGGATGTAGAATTGGTTTGGGTGGGAAATGTTTTTAGTGGGTGTGGTCTACAGGCCCTCTAACAGTAGCCACAGTGTAGGACAAAATATTCATGAGGAAATATTGTGTGCTTGTGATAAAGGGACGGCAATGATCATGGGTGATTTTAATCTACACATAAACTGGAAAAATCAGATTGGCAGTAGTAGCCTGGATGAGGATTTCTTAGAATGCTTTTGAGATAGTTTCCTAGAGTAGCATGTTCTGGAACCAACCAGGGAGCAGGTTATAATGGACTTGGTATTGTGTAACATGGCAGGATTAATTAATGACCTCAGAGTAAAGGCACCCATACGTAGCAGTGACCACAATATGATTGAATTTTACATCCAGTTTGAAAGGGAGAAGAGCGGGTCTAAGACTAGTATCTTAAACTTAAATAAGGGCAACAATGTGGGGATGAAAGCTGAGGTAGCTGAAGTGAACTGGGAAACTAGGCTAGAGGATAGATCAATAGAGAAGCAGTGGCAGATCTTTAAGGGGATATTTCAGGATATTCAGAATAAGTACATCCCTACTATAAAGAAAAATTCTAAGGGGAGGACCCACCACCTGTGATTAACTAGAGATGTTAAGGAAAGCATCAAACTTAAGGAAAAAGCATACAACTCTGCAAAGATGAGTGGCAGGACAGATGATTGGACAGAATATAAAGAATGGCAGAGAATGACTGAAAGGTTAATCAGGAGCAAGAAATTAGAGTATGAGAGGAAGCCAGCTAGAAATGTAGAACTGTTTCTACAGGTATTTAAAAAGGAAAAGAGTAGGTAAAGTGATTGTTGGTCCTCTAGAGAGTGACAGTGCGGGGTTAATAGTTGATAATAAGGAAATGGCAGAAGAATGAACAAATATTTTACTTCTGTGTTCACTATAAAGGATACAAAAAACATTCCAGTAATAGCTGCAAATCAGGAGGTGATCGGGAGAAAGGAACTTGGTGGAATTGAAATCACTAGGGAAACTAGCAAATTAATGGAGCTGCGTGCTGGCAAGTCTCCAGGTCCCAAAGGGCTACATCCTAGGGTTTTGAAAGAGGTGGCTAATGAGGTAATTGATGCGCTGGTGTTAATTTTCCAAAATTCGCTAGATTCTGGAAAGGTTCCATCAGACTGGAAAGTAGAAAATATAACCCTTCTATTCAAGAAGGGAGGGAGGCAGAAAACAGGAAACAATAGGCCCGTTTGCTAGCTAATGGACTAAAGGATAACAGCATCACAGGGCAAGCACCGTAGCATTATGACAGTAGGTTAACAGTTTCTACCATTGCATGTAAATTAGAGTGGTCCATGTGTTTAATGCTGCAACTTTATGAGCCCTTTCCAAATCTAAGATTTGGAGGGTTGTTTTATGCATAGGACTAGAAGAAGACTCACTCCCACTGTTGTGGTCTCTTACAGTCTGTTGCCACCATATAGGTTGAGGGTCTCGATGTAAACCTCAAGGGATCTACCTCTATGCTATCTATGCTCAGCAAGATATTGCGACTGACACCGGTTCTGGTTGAACACAATTACATGAAGCTTATTACTAGCAACAAATTTATATAGCTCTGCACAGGCCTTGATCTAGCCTGGGTCCTAACAGTTACATAGGCTGATTACTTGACTATATGCATGACTCATAAGGTATACATAAAGTCTTACTGGTACAGAGTCACAGACAGCAGTAAACACCTGCAACGGAGATCACAGGCAATAGTGAACATCTATCATGGAGGCTGTAACTTATATCCTCCAGCCTTACACATGCCAAGGGCATAGTGAGGTCACTACGCAATTTCTTGAATGTCTGAGGTGCTACCAACCCATGCAGACCAGAAGATCACAGGTTCAATTCCCTCAATCACAGCAGTAATTGAGATATTACAATTAGCGTTGGTGCCCCGGAAGGAGAAATTCTCCAGCGTGCCTGCTCTTACCAGTGACTCCTGTGAAAATTAATGTCAGGCAAGGGCAGGGTTGGGTTCCATGACAAAATATCCTTCCAGTGCTCACAGTCCATGCTCACACACGGAGAATGGTCACTTGGATGAGGTATTAAAGAGAAACTGCGCTTCATCATGATTCAATTAAGCTGAAATTTATCCTGGGAAATAGCACAAAAAAAGTGATGATGGATTTCACTCTATCTCTTTTCCTTTTTCATGAGAAGATTATCCTAGTACGTTTAAGAGAATGGAAAAATAGGAAAAAGTTAGGTATTTATGTCTACTCATCCGATTGACTGCTTCCCTAATACACCACCAACACCAATCACACTTTGTCTTTGATGTTGACTAGCAATGCAAAGTTTCCAGTTCCAAAGCTGCATTTAATCTCACATCTGTAGAAGGTGGGAAGTAAATACATTTTTAATCCTTAAATTCTAAAAGAATCCCCTTCTATTTTAATTGATTGGAGTGGGTCAGATTAACATATCAGCCAGGGGCATCTTTATTTTTCAGTGTGCTGTCTTAGGTTGGTCTACCTTGTTCAGTTGAAACATTAATATTGGACCCCTGGGAGCCAAATGGAAATAATACCTTGAGGGAGAATAAGGTCCCTGCTCATTTCATGTGGGAAAGCTGACAGAACATTGAAGTCCAATGAAAATTGAATAAGGAGATCCCCGCAGGCTCCTAATTTTTGGAAAGACTGAAACCATTGTCTTTGGTCCCTGCCACAAACTCCTCTCCCAGGCCATTGACTCCACCTGTCTCCCTGGCAAGAACTTGAGGCTGAACCAGACTGCTTGTAACATTGGCAACCCTATGACCTGAGATGAGCTTTCAACTACATATTTGCTTCACAAAGATCGTCTACTTTCAGCTACATAATTATGCCAGTTTCTGCCACTGCTTCAGCTCATCTGCTGCTGAAATCTTCATCGGTGTCTTTGTTACCGCTGGACTCAGCTATTCCAATGCTCTCCTGGATGGCCTCCAAACCTCTGGTGTCTATAAACTTAAAACTGATCCAAAACTCTGCTGCCCATATCTTAACTTGCACCAAGTCTCATTCACCCCTTTCTTGATGGCCTGCATTAACTCCTAATCTGGCAATGTCTCTATTTTAAAATTCTCATCCTTGTCTTCAAGTCCCTCCATGGCCTCGCTCCTCCCTATCTCAGTAACCTCTCCAGCCCTAGAGCCTTCAGAGATCCATGCTTTCTCCAATTCTGGACTCCTGCACAGCCCCACCATGTTTCATTCCACCATGAAGGCAAGGCCATTAAAGCTAAGTCAATAAACTCTGGAATTCCTTCCATAAATCTCTTTGCTTCTCTACCCCTCTCTACTCCTTCTTCTTAAAATCTACCTCTGTGAGCAAGCTTTCAGTCACCTGTCCTCGTATCTCCTTATGTGGCTTGGTGTCCAATTTTGTTTGATCACACTCCTGTGACGCGCTTTGGAACATTTTACTGCATTAAACGTGTTACATAAGTTATTTGTCAGTTGTTGTTGTAACTTTTAGTCTGCCTGCCATTCCATTCCTCACAACGAGTGATGATAGTAGATGAAAAATATCCTCCAAATTTTTAATTATCAATTGAAGAAAATTAATTTTTATAGATTTGTGACTCATGAACCAGAAATGAACTGAATCACAAAAATATTTTTATTCAAATACTCTGAAAGTGCAACTTGCTGTGCAGTATGAAGTATTCGGTTCGCGGACTGGGATGAATTGACTCATTTTCAACAAGTGGGTCTGGGTTAATGCAGATTTAAGAAAGTCCAACCCAAAATGTATGCTTAACAAAAGCATTGAGGGTGAATGGGGAAGTTGAATACATGCTGGCACTTGGCAACCAACAACCTGCCAAATAAAATGTACGATAACTTCCTCAGCAAGCCACAGGGACTCAGAGGCATATCCTGCTAATCTGTGGAGGTATTTGTTGAGCATAGTACAGGGATTCAGGTACACCATTAAATTGTCAAAATAAATAGATATATACAATAATTTTTCAAAAACTGGACCAAAAATAGACTCCAAGGAAAATGCATATGCTTTCCATTAGGTTGGTACATAAATGGCATCTTCACAATTGCTTTTATGTCTTGTGAATAAAAGGCAGTGGCTTAAATGCCAAAACAAATTTTGTTAACATGTGCAGATGTGCGCATATAGAAAATGGCAACTGCGTGTGTGGGGTTATTTAGTTTGTGATATGAATTATCTGTAACTGTGCAACCACACACACATGCACCCACACATTCACCATGCACTCACAGGTGCATGATCAAGAAGTCAAGAGATTCCCAGTTTGATGATGGAAGCAGATTCAAAGCACGATCAATAAAGGCACATAGCTGAAGAATGATAGTGGAGGTTGGGGGTGAGATATGACAGCGATAGTGTCGCAAATATAAGCAGTTTGGCAGTGAAAATCAACCCAGTACTGATGTATCAACCATTTAATTCAAGAACACTGGCCAAATAAAGCAATCAGATCACGTTCCCTTGGTTACCATAGGCCACTGCAAATGCTTCTGAAATAGTTTAATGATTACTGAATATTTGTTCAGTGAGCACTTACCTTCTACAACCTTCATCACTTGTGATGTTCTTGTAGTGGTTACCACTGGTGCTTGTTTACCAGAGCCAGTTGTCTCAGAAGTTTTATACTCTGAAACAACAATGAGGGAGAAAACTCTGTTAGTAACACATGAATTGTCTGGTAATTTTGGCTATCTCAATCCCTTTTCACACGGATTTGTTTATTCATGGAGAATATTGAAACATGGCCAAATTCTTGGGCTTTCAAAGTGCTTCTTGAAAGGAAGCCCTGGGGCAATAGAATATACAGAGCAGATGCTATCCTTTAAAACAAAATCCTGTATCATTTCCATTCAGGCGACTTGGTCTAACAGCGCCACAATTTGCATGATGTTACTTTAGTTCCCTAGTTGTTTTGTTTTCTTACACTGTACTGGCAGATTCCCATGCCATTCCCCATGGTAAGTCAAGGAGTTGCTCTTTTATATTAATAGGATATTATGCTATTGTAATGCATATTCGACGATCAGGGGTTTGGTTTTTCCAGCCACTTTCTTCACTTTGGTCCTTCCTACCCTCTGCTGTTTTACTCTGCTGTCACATGTTGATTGGCTTAGATGTGTGGCAGGAATTAGATGCGTCGCCGACAGGAAGTGCAAATTATGTACAATACTTTTTGTTCATTGCTACCAAATATCTCGGGGTGCAGAGTGAGTGAAATAGAGAAGATATGAGGTAAGGAGCGGGAGGGGAAGCGAGAAGAGAGGACGAGAAGGGAGAGGGGAAGAGGGGAAGGGAGAGGAGTGGAGGGGAAGGTAGAGGAGTAGGAGGGGGAAGGGAGAGGAGTGGGAGGGGAAGGGAGAGGAGTGGAGGGGAAGGGAGAGAAGAAGAGAGGAGGGGAAGGGAGAGGAGTGGGAGGGGAAGGGAGAGGAGAGGAGAGGAAGGGGGAGGAGTGGGAGGGAATGGAGAAGAGAGGAAGGGAAGGAAAAGGGGTGGAGGGGAAGGGAGTGGAGAGGAGTGGGAGGGGAAGGGAGAGGAGCGGGAGGGGAAGGGAGAGGAGCGGGAGGGGAAGGGAGAGGAGTGGGAGGGGAAGGGAGAGGAGTGGGAGGGGAAGGGAGAGGAGTGGAGGGGAAAGGAGAGGAGTGGGAAGGGAAGGGAAGGGAGAGGAGAGGAGGGGAAGGGAGAGGAGTGGGAGGGAATGGAGAAGTAAAGAGGGGAAGGAAGAGGGGTGGAGGGGAAGGGAGAGAAGAGGAGTGGGAGGGGAAGGGAGAGGAGTGGGAGGGGAAGGGAGAGGAGTGGGAGGGGAAGGGAGAGGAGTTGGAGGAATTGGAGAAGAGAGGAGGAGAAGGAAGAGGAGAGGAGGGGAAGGAAGAGGAGTGGAGGGGAAAGGAGAGGAGTAGAGGGGAAGGGAGAGGAGAGGAGGTGATGGGAGAGGAGAGGAGGAGAAGGGGGAGAAGAGGAGGGAAGGGAGAGGAGTGGAGGGGAAGGGAGAGGAGTAGGATGGGAAAGGAGAGGAGTGGGGGGAAGGGGGAGGAATGGGAAGGAATGGAGGAGGGGAAGGGTGAGGGTTGGAGGGGAAGGGAGGGGAAGGGAGAGGAGAGGAGGGGAAGGGAGAAAAGAGGAGGGGAAGGGAGAGGAGTGGAGGGGAAGGGAGAGGAGAGGAGGGGAAGGGAGAGGAGAGGAGAGGAAGGGGGAGGAGAGGAGGGAAGGGAGAGGAGTGGGGGGGAAGGGAGAGGAAAGGAGGGGAAGAGAGGTGGAGGGGAAGGCAGAGGGGAGAAGGGGAAAGTAGAGGAATGGGAGAGGAAGGGAGAAGAGAGGAGGGGAAGAGAGAGGAGGGGAGGGGAAAGTAGAGGAGTGGGGGGAAGGGAGAGTAATGGGAAGGAATGGAGAAGAGAGGAGAGGAAGGGAGAAGAGAGGAGGGGAAGGGAGAGGAGTGGAGGGAAAGGGAGAAGAGAGGGGGGAAGGGAGAAGAGAGGAGGGGAAGGGAGAGGAGTGGAGGGAAAGGGTGAGTGGAGGAGGGGAAGGGGAGGAGAGGAGGGAATGGAGAGGAGTCAGAGGGGAAGGTTGACGAGTGGGAGGGAAAGGGAGACGAGTGGAGGGGAAGGGAGAGGAGTGAAGGGGAAGGGAGAGGAGTGGGAGGGGAAGAGAGAGGAGTGGGAGGGGAAGGGAGAGGAGCGGAGGGGAAGAGAAAAGAGTGGAGGGGAAGAGAGAGGAGTGGGAGGGAATGGAGAAGAGAGGAGGGGAAGGAAGAGAAGTGGAGTGGAGGGGAATGGAGAGGAGTGAAGTTGAAGG
Organism: Cetorhinus maximus; assembly: GCF_964194155.1. Classification (NCBI taxonomy): domain Eukaryota; kingdom Metazoa; phylum Chordata; class Chondrichthyes; order Lamniformes; family Cetorhinidae; genus Cetorhinus; species Cetorhinus maximus. The sequence continues at coordinate 48,881,814 of NC_135887.1, read as the reverse complement.
GAGCGGAGTGGGAGGGGAAGGGAGAGGGGTTTAGTGGAAGAGAGAGGAGTGGGAGGGAATGGAGAAGAGAGGAGGGGGAGGAAGAGGAGTGGTGGGGAAGGGAGAGGAGTGGGAGGGAATGGAGAAGAGAGGAGGGGGAGGAAGAGGAGTGTGGGGAAGGGAGAGAAGTGGAGGGGAAGGGAGAGGAACCAGAGGAGAAGGTAGAGGAGTGGGAAGGGAAATGAGAGGAGTGGGAGGGAAGGGAGAGGAGTGGGAGGTGGCAGATGAAAGGACTTGAGGAATGAAGGAAATGGGTGACCACCAGGCAGTCCAAGAGAAACAGGCAGGTAGTTCAGGAGTCCCCTGGGGTCCTGCTCGCAAATCGGTATACCATTTTGGAGGCTGATGAGGGCGCTGGTTCCTCCAGGGAATGCGGACAGAGCCAAGCTTCTGGCACCACAAGCAGCCTGTCTGTACAGGAGTGGAGGAAGGGAGGAAGAGCAATAGTAATAGGGGATTCTATAGACAGGGGAACAGATAGGTGCTACTGTGGCCATCAACGTGATTCCAGGATGGTATGTTGCCTCCATAGTGCCAGGGTCTGGGATGTCATCAAACGGCTGCAGGGCATCCTGAAGGGGGAGGGTGATAAGGCAGAGGTCATGGTACATGTTGGTGCCAATGACATAGGTAGAAAGAGGGATGAGGTCTTGCATCAAGAATTCAGGGAGTTAGGCAGTAGACTAAAAAGCAAGACCTCTCGAGTTGTAATCTCTGGATTACTCCCAGTGCCACGTGATAGCGAACTCAGAAATAGGAGAATACTGCAGATGAATGCGTGGCTTAAGAGTTGTTGCAGGAGGGAGGGTTTTAGATTCCTGGATCACTGGGACCGTTTCTGGGGAAGGTGGGACCTGTACAAGCGGGACGGTCTACATCTGAACCAGAGCGGGACTAACATCCTTGCAGGTGGGTTTGCTAGTGCTGTTGGGGGAAGTTTAAACTAATTTGGCAGGGGGAAGGGACACAGAATGTTAGCAGAATAGGGACACATCATAATGCAGTAAAACAATCAAGTCAGAGGGAGTACAGCTGCAATAAGCTTCAAGGGAGTAAGGCAAGGCTGTATGGCCTCTACTTTAATGCCCGGAGTATTACAGGTAAAACAGATGAGTTAAGGGTGAGGATTGACACATGGAATTGTGATATAGTAGCCATCACTGAGATGTGGTTGAGGGAGGGGCAGGATTGGCAGCTCAACATTCTGGGATATAGAATCTTCAGGCGAGACAGAGGAGGGGGTAAAAGAGGAGGAGGCATTGCATTATTAGTTAAGGAGTCAGTTATTGCAGTAAGGAGAGATGATATCTTGGAGGGGGCATCGAATGAAACTTTGTGGGTAGAGCTGAGGAATAAAAAAGGGACAGCCACATTATTAGGTGTTTATTATAGACCCCCAGATAGTCAGCGGGAAATTGAGGAGCAAATATGTGCACAATTTGTGGAGGTGTGTAAAAACAATGACAATAGCGTAATTATATTAGATGATTTCAACTTTCCCAACATTAATTGGGATAGACATAATGTTAAGGGCTTGGATGGAGTGGATTTCTTGAAATGTGTACAGGAGAACATTTTAGGTCAATATGTAGAGGGTCCAACAAGGGACGGTACATTACTGGACCTAATTCTGGGGAATGAAGCTGGACAGGTGGCTGAGGTGGTGGTGGGCGAGGATTTTAGCGATAGCGACCACAACATGGTACAGTTTAAGTTTGTTATGGACAAAGAAATCGACAAGTTGCAAAGAAATGTTTTGGATTGGGGGAGAGTGGATTTTAGTAAAATAAGGCAGGATCTGGCTAAGGTAGACTGGGAACAGCTACTTGTGGGGAAATCTACAGAGGAGCAGTTGGGGTGTTCAAAAAGGAAATGGGGAGGGTACAGGCTCAACATGTTCCCTCTAGGGTGATAGGAAGGAGTAACAAGCCCAGAGAACCATGGATGACCAGAGATATTCAGGTTACGATGAGAAGCAAATGAGAGGCTTTTAGCAGGTACAAGGGAAGCAAATCAGCAGAGGCATTAGTGGAGTACAGAAAGTGCAGGGTGGAGAGGAAGGGAGAGGAGAGGAGGGGAGGGGAGAGGATAGGAGCAGAAGGGAGAGGAGTGGAGGGGAAGGGAGAGGAGTAGGAGGGGAAGGGAGAGGAGTCGAGGGGAGAAAGGAGTAATGCTCGGTGATGTTGAGCCAACAGAATGGCTCACCAACCAATTTTCCCTCCCTTACGCACTGGAGTCATTGTGGCAAAGTGGCATAATACCAGACCAATATCTGCCCCGTGGTTCCTGCACTGGTGTGGCTGACCTGTGCTTTTTGCCACTGGAGACTTCCAGCTCTGTGATCGATAGGAACCCAGGTAAAGAAAAGAACAGATCTCAATGAGCTGAGCATGTAAACCAGGCCCCCTGAAACTAATTTCCCAACTGTGGAACTTCCCAAAGGGATGATGGTGGTAAGAATCCCTTTTACAGGTTAAATCTCACTAGCTCCAATGTACTTCTATTCCTTGTTGCAGACGTCTGTAATTGGTCCCTGTCTTTAAATCTCTCTTTTGGATGAAACATTAACCAGAGACCTCAGGGCCCTTTCAGGTGCATAAAGGAGATCCTGCGGCACCTTTGTCAAAGAAAAGCAAGGACTTCTCCTGACCAACATGAATCTCTAAACCAACACTGCCAGAATAGATTAACTGGTCATCATCTCATTGCTGATTGTAGGGCCCCCCCCCGGGTGTAAAATGGCCGCCGCATTTACCTGAATAACAACAGCAGCAACGCTAGGAAATTGGGACATCCTGACTACATGAACAATGCTGTGAAAATGCATGTGATTTATTTTTTTGTGTAAAATTAAGTTGCTGTTGATGTCAGCCTTACCTACACAAATAGCACCTGCATCCTCATGGTGTCTACAGTTGTGTTTCCCCCAGCCGAGGTTAAAACAGTCTGACAGAGAGGACTCTGTGCCTTCACAATTCACGTTGTCCAGCAATATAGGGCCACGGCCATACCCAAAGTAGCTCAGTTCAGTAGCAGTAACAGCGCCTCCACATCCCAACTGCCTGCAAACCACCGCCACATTTTTAATGTTCCACTCATCATCACATACGGTTCCCCAATTATTACCGTAAAAAATCTCCACTCTGCCTTGACAGCTGTTGTTACCGTTCACCAGGCGGATGGATCTGGCTGGAAAAATATTCATACAATTATCACATTTTCAACCTTCACTGATGAAGCACATGCTGCTTTTAAATTACCCAAGGTGATTGCAAACTTGTTCCACTGGGACTTCTGACCAGGAGAGGGAAAGGGAATCTCAATTGCTAATTCATATTCACATACACCCTTAAAATAGCGGTGGGGTAGGAAACTGGAATGCTTTCTTCCAGTTTTTTGAGCAATTTAGTGGTGAGGCAGATTAAATTCATAGGGATTTTTTTTGGATTCCCTAAAGGGGCATTAGGTCCTTTAAAATGTTAATGAGGGGCCTAGGGCCTGTGGAAGGACCTCAGAAATTACTTCCTGCTCAGGATTCGTTAGCAGCTCCTCATGACTCCCTTTTTTCCCTTGATCCAGGAGGATCAGGAATGTTCCCTCAATCCTATAGGCCTGATCAGCTGCCTCATTGCCAGTTCCAGAGCCTCACCCGAGACTTACACAATGCCCTTCTGCGGCAGCTGGAAATTCATCTTCCTTGTGGGGCGAACTGTCCACGGAAGCACGTCAGGTATCAGTGACTCACCCTGATGCAGATAAAACCGGAGGCTCAATTTTGGGCCTCTCTTTCTGGGCATGGGCTTGCTCGTTCAGCGCCAAATTCTGGGCCCGGAAATGTGCGCCTCAGATCATTCTAGAGCAATCCATGACCAGTTAACCAAAAGTTGTAACTGAAGTCTAGTCACAGACTGGTTCACCCTGACTTCTCTGGTGACATGAATAGACAAGGGTCCAATGGTGCCGACGTTAGGAATGGATGGATATTCCAGACCTTTGATTGGTTACTTTCACTTTTATGAAATATTTATGCTCAGCTTTCTCCCAGAAAATGAAATAACAGAGTCCACGATAGGTTAGATTGTATACGATCTGCAGATGAATCGGGAATTTCATTTACTGGCTTCATATAGTCTCGTACATCCGCAATAATACCTTGGATCTGATGCACTATTTCAACATTGCGGCTGATATAAAAACAATTCAAAATCTTAATTGGATGAAAACTTGTTAACTTTACCAGTCTGGGGAGTTGTAAGTTTGGTGGTTGTAATCTGTTCGGAAACTTGATCTGTAACATCTGTAACTAAGTATAAAGGGCAATTATTAATTGTGCTCCTTGACCAATTTGCTGGGTTAGCAATGTACTTTCCAAAAAAAAAGCCCTGATTTCTCCCCTGACTCTTGCTGGAGTCCAGATCCACAGACACTGACTGCTTATCCTATACCTCACTGAGGTGATCACTCTTCCAGCCTGGTAGTAATTTTAACCCCCAGGATTTGGGTAAAGTGGGGAGTTAAAATGTTACACATTTCAAACTCAAATCCAAAGCTGCCACCAAATTGTTGATGGAAGAAAGACAGGTTTGGGAGTGGCAGGGAGGGGCTGCTGGGAAGAGACCAAACCACTGTCAAAAGGAGGATCAGTCACTGAAACCTTTTAAGGAGGCTGTATGATTCTATTTTTAATAAAGTTTCTATCAGAATCCTGACAGGTAATAGGAGGCAAGGATACTGCAGCTACATGCTTATATAGAACTGCCTGTGGGACAGGAGCATGAGTCTTCCCTCCATGGCCAAAAAGTTAACCCTGTAAACCAATTCCCTTCTGTGATCAGTCTGATTTGCCACCTCCCTTAACCCCACTGCGATCACCAACACCGAGAGTCTCCTCTCGGTCCCAGCTCCTGATCAGTGACTCCCTTCCCCACAGTGTCTCTGCTCCTCCCAACTCAACATGCTTTCAGCTCCCCCTTTATCCCAACTCCTACCGCAATCTCATTCCCCTCCACCCCGCCACCACCCCCATCTCCCACCTCACCACCGGGAAACCTAAGTACAGCCTTTCCTCCTGATAGGCAGTCAATCAGACTGGCTTTTGAAGGGGAAAGTCTGGCAAAAAAATATTCTAACAAGCCCTCGAGTAAAACTCCAGAGTGTCCTGGGAGACCTGAGCTACTGGGTTTCTTGGCCATAACTCCAAATCAGAGATTTATATCAGGAACTGAGATACTGCAGCCTGATCCATCATAGGGGCCTCATAACTGACTCCAGTCCCAACCTTATATGAGATCCAGAAACCACACAATTTCCAATTAGGTGACCGGACAGCAATCAGGCTTAGGAATCTGGTCTGGTTTCTAGTTCTCCTCCCTCGCTCAGAAGTAATGAGATCTATTGCTGGGCTCCTGCACCAGCTCCCAGTCCTGAAATCAAATCCAGATCAGTGCCTTAACTCACTGGACCATCAAGGAAGCTTGTAAATATTTTTCCAAATTCGGCTCGGCATGTGCCAAACCTAAACACTGGCCAAAAGCGTAAAAAAAAGACTCATCAAATAAGATAACTGTCCAAAATAATAGGATGATACAGCACAGAAGGAGGCCATTCACCCCATTGTGCCTGTGCTGGCTCTTTGAAAGAGTTATCCAATTAATCCCATTCCCCCGCTCTTTCTCCACAGCCCTGTAAGTGTTTCCCCTTTAAATATTAACTCAATTCCCTTTTGTGAGTTACTTTTAAATCTGCTTCTGCTACACTTTCAGACAGCACATTCCGAAACAGTCCGGAATATAGACCTTCTGACACATCTAGATGATGAGGGCGATTTGTCACCTTCATCTCGAGTGGCAAACTGGTGAAGAGCATCGCACGGCTGTTATGGAAAATTCTATTGCTTTCAGTTGGAATTCAGTACCTGCTCTGGGTAAGTTTGTATAAAGGATTCTTACTGTGAAGGGTACTATGAGTAGATTCCGTGCCAGTGTGGTCTGCAGCTAAGGTACTGGATGAAACATCTGGAGCTGCCGTGGGAGTCCAAGAATCTTGACAAAAATAAAGAAGAAAACTTATTTAATATATGAAATGCTGCGCGAGATACGTTTGGAGCTGATATTTGACAGCAATGTGCACCTTAGCTGCTCAGAATTACATCAGCAGCTTGCATTTATGTAGCACCTCTAATGTGAAACGGTATTCCATAGGACTTGGCGACATGGAAAAACATAAACTGTCAGATTTAGAACAATGGAGGGGATCTGAGCTGAGGTAGCCAGCAACCTAGGTGAAAAGATGGGTTTTGAGAGGTGGAGAGAGAAGTGGAGAGGTAGAGTGGATTATAAATGGAATTCCAGAGAGTTTGGCTGATGGACATAGACTGGACGTGGGAAGGGACAACAGGTTAGAGGGGGTGACAGAGATAGGGTGGGGGAGGGAGACAGCAGGGAGACTAGAAGACAATGATTTTAAATTTCATTTATCCGGGCTAGGGATCCAATTCAGGTTGGTGGAGAGGGGATGCTGAACAAGCAGGAGTTTGTGTAGGATGAGCTGTGGATGGCTACGTTTTAGAAAAGTTACAACACAGAAAGAGGCCATTCAGCCCATTGTGTTTGTGATGGCTGAAAAAGAAAAAAAAGAGAATTAGCCGCCCATTCTAATCACACCTTCCAGCACCCAGTCCATAGCCTTGCAGGTTACAGGTCCTGATCCAGGTATCTTTAAATGAGTTGAAGGTTTCTGCCTCCACCACCAAACCAGGAAAGTTGAGACCACAACCAGATCAGCCATGATCTAATTGAGTGGCGGAGCAGGCCTGAAGGACAGAAATGGCCTACTCCTGCTCTTAAGTCCGATGTTTCTATGTCCTATGAAACAAAGAGCTTGAAATGATCAAACCTCACCTTATAATGAATTTAGTTCTTAATATTTGACATTGTATTTAGTCATACTCAGCATGCTTAGTACTTAGGTTATGTATTTACTCAGCAACACATCAGGGGAACCATATTAATTTGGTTAGAAAGAGAAAAGAAGCTAGTTATTTTTTTCTGAAGGGGAGATAGATTGATTGAATGGCTGTTTGCTGTACAAGTTACTAAGATCCAGATGGCTTTGGGGAAAGTGTTACCTGTGCAGATGACTCCTGCATCTTCATGGTGCCCACAGTTGTGCACACCCCATCCCAGACTGTGACAGCTCAATAATGACGGCTCATTGCCGTCACAGTTGACATTGTCCAACAGAATCAGCCCTTTGCCATATCCGAAATAGGAATTGGTGGTGGAGGATATTGCTGTGCCACAGCCCATCTGCTGGCACACAACTTTGGCATCATTCATGCCCCAGTCATCATCACAAATTGTTCCCCATTGTCCTCTGTACTTAATCTCCACTCTGCCTTGACAGGAGTTGTAGCCATTGACTAAACGAATATTGCCCTCCCCTGAAAGGAGAAGAAATGGTTAGTTTCCTAAAGAAAAAAATTCATTTACACTTATAGAAACATAGAAACATAGAAAATAGGCGCAAAAGTAGGCCATTTGGCCCTTCGAGCCTGCTCCACCATTCAATATGATCATGGCTGATCCCCTATCTCAACGCCGTACTCCTGTGCTCTCCCCATACTCCTTGACACCTTTAGAGTCCAGAAATCTATCTATTTCCTTCTTAAATATATTCAGTGACTTGGCCTCTACAGCCCTCTGTGGTAGAGAATTCCATATGTTCACCACCCTCTGAGTGAAGAAGTTTCCCCTCATCTCAGTCCTAAATGGTCTCCCCCGTATCCTGAGACAATGGCCCCTTGTTCTAGACCCCCACAGCCAGGGGTAATATCATCCCTGCATCCAGTCCGTCCAGCCCTGTCAGAATTGTACACATTTCAATGAGATCCCCTCCCATTCTTCTGAACTCCAGTGGATACAGGCCTAGTCGACCCAATCTCTCCTCATACAACAATCCTGCCATCCCAGGAATCAGTCTGGTGAACCTTTGCTGCACTCCCTCTAATAAATACAATTAAAGACTTTATTGGCTTCTTCACAAATCTTCTTTGGAGTTGTGTTGGTGAGGGGCTTGAGGGTGGTTGGACTGTTCTCTGTTTCATTGACTAGAAGTGTGCAGTAATAACATCATAACCAGAATGTAATGCAGCAAGGGAGACACTCCCGATCCACTGTATGTGAAATTTCCCACCCCAGTGGTTGACTGTTGCTGGAAACCCAAAAGGAAAAAACAGTTTGGACCAATACTCTTATTTCCCAGTATTTACTGGTGTTTTAAGGTATACAAGACCAGTTCGGACTAGTATTCTTAGTTCCCAGTTTTTATTGTTTTTTCCTTCTGGGAAGTGGTGTCTTGGGCTCATGCTGGTGAGCATATTTTGTGAATAAGTTTGAAAAATGAACGGTGGTAGGTCCATCTGCCTGAGAGGCAATGACAGCTGCCCAAACCTAACATCCAATCATCACAGGCTATCCGGCATGAGTTACTTAGTGATCAAGAATAAGAATCTAGGATTTTGACCCAACCTAACTGAGGAACATGGAGGTTAACTATGGTCCTCTTAACACCACTGTGCCCAAGATCAGCTAACTGAGCACAAGCCAGGTTTCCAATTTCCTATTGAATCATTGTGGGAATTGGTGCATGGTTAATTTCCAGACAACACAACTATTGGGAACTCCCTCAGAGGTGCAAGGGCTCTACCATCGTAACTTCAGCAGCAGTGTGCCCCGTAAGGAGGATTTCCATCTTAGTTACAGTGACAGAGCAGGAGCAGGTGTGGGAGAAGCTCCGAGGGAGTTCCCAGCAAGAATACTGGTCCAAACTGGTCTTGTAATACTTAAAATGGAACACCAGTAAAAACTGAGAGTACTGGCCTGAACTGTTTTTCCCTTCTGGGAGCCCACAACACCTGGCCCAGAAAGTGTGGCTTGTCAGCAAATCATGTGGCAGAAATTTCTACCTGTTGGGTGGGCCGGTCGGAAGCGGGCATGGGCGGGAGTGGAGCTGATCGCCACACGCTATTTTACACATCGGCGTGCAAGGCCCGACATGAAAATTCTGGCCATGGAAACTGACCCCATTCAAACAGGATATTTATCGAATATTAAGGCTGCAAGATTACAGCACATTACATTCAAAAAACTAGAAGAGGAGCAACATTTCAACAAACAGAAATGTTGATTTTTCCTTCCTCCTTTATGCAACTTTTATCACCACCTATGTGCACTCTCTCCTCTCAGCAGTATGATTCCATGGGATCCCGTATTTTTATATACTGTATCCAGATATCTTTCGTTGTGAATGTACTGAATGGTTAAGCACACTCATCAGGAAGTTCAGTTCTGTCCTGCCCTTTCCCTCTCCTTTGTCCTTGGACCTATTGTATTGTCCTTGCCTTTCCCATCTCCAGGCTCGGAATTTCCATTGACATATGCACCTACTTCACCCGAAACCTTTTCTGGCTGTAGTCACTAAAAAAACCAGGCCTCTTTCTTCACCCCTTTTGTTGGTTGATAGTAACTAGTTAGTCAGTGCTGGAGTCCACTGAAAGATATACCAATCCACTGATAATAGAGTCAACCATTTTATTTTCATTCATTTGTTTCCAAGTACAAGGCTCACTGAGTTTGGTTAGTCTGTCACAGGATAGTGGTGCATTGTCAGAAATCTGCCCTATTGCCATAAATGGAACATAGTTACACTGAAGCCTATGATATCAGGATCATTATTGACCAATCATTGCCATTGTGATCAACAGTTCAGATGCCTGAACAGATCGACAGGCGTTCTGCAGCACGGGATGTACAAGTATATCTACCATTTTCAGCGTCTTCGCTACGTCTACAGCCTCACATTTTAAAGAATCCTTGATCATGGAGGAAGAGGAAGCCAACTCATAACCAGGGCTGCAGCAGCTCATAAATGCAAGCCAAGTGGATGTATCACTGGAGCTTGGAATTACATTTTGCTGTGGGTACTGCTAATGTCCTTGGCCAGTACTTCCACTTATACAGGCTGTCAGTCTCTGTCCTCATTCTCATTGTAGTAATCGATTTGCGCTGTAATCTTGCAGGTAGATCACTGCTCAAGGTAATAAACATTATGCTGACTGTGGAACTGTTGTATAAATATTACCTTGTTTGTATTCCCAGGCAGATACTTGGGTTTTATTTATCGGGTTGATTGGCGTGGAGCTGAAATCTAGAGGCAGAAAGATCAGTTAACATTACACCATGAATACACTGAAGAGAAGCTTTGACCTGGAATTGATTTACCCTGAGTGCTCATCTTGTTCTTTCAAGTACTCTTGTGGGGGACTGAAGATCCACAACATGGCTCCCTGGCAGTGACTGTGATGGAGCAGGAGATGCGATCCGCTGGAGACCTGCATTCCTGACCTAGCTGGAATGCCTGGGGCTGGGGCATGGCAGTCATTTAAATAAGTAGTTCTGGGAAGAAATGCTCCTGGTTTCATTGGGCACCCCTGTTAACCATTCCCTTTTCATAAAGGGGGCCAGTTTAAAATTTTCCTGTTGCTATCTTCAGGGGTCTCCCAGACTTTGACCCTGGCCTGGAAACCTCTCGAGGCTCCCACTTGCGCCCATTTCTATGACCTTAGTGCCATGATGCTGTAGGGAAAGGTGCAGAGTCGGGGGAAATGTTGACATCCTGTGAGGTCACCCTGCTGGGCCTACCCCCTTCCCAACATCAGGGCACCAAAGTGGGGGTATAGTCAGAACTTCTGCCCATCTCAGCACAAGCTGAAAGGCCTCAGGCCTGGTGATGACAGGATTAGTGGCCACTGCCGGAGGCCATCAATACTGGGCACCATTGCAACAGGGGGCAGGGGATTGTGGGGTCGGGGGGAGGGGTGGGGGGGGTGATGTCATCATGGATGGGGATTCATTGCAGTTGAAGAGACACCAGGTGGCGAGGGTGGGAGAAAAAAAAAGGAAAACCAACCTATTTTCTGTGACCCAGTCATGGCGAGACTGCAGATGGGGAAAGGAATTAGCCCAGGCCCCTGCCAGTACTTCACCGAGGCAAGTGCACTGAGTCACAAAATACCAGTCATCAAGCCATCCACTACCAGACAGTGAGCAGACTGGCTACTGGACTGTCCAGTATAAAACCAGACATCTGGCCACATTAGCCAGGCCCTACTTGATCCCCAGCCTGTGCTGGTTCATTTCACCCAGGTATGCTCTCAAGGCCTTTAAAGAAATTTGGGGACATTGGACCCTGCAATTCTGCAGTGGTTCTAACCAGGCTCACACTGTAATTCCCGCAGGAGACTAACGGAAAATCTTAGAAAAATAACATTCACGGCCAGCTTTTGCCCTTTGTGATCAGGAACCAATGTTTCAGGGTCAAGGTGTTTGCATTGTCTACCGAGTGAAAAATGTGCACATCGTATAGGAAATACAGTAAATAAAAATCACTATAGACTCATTTGCACAGCTGAAAACCCACCATATAACCCCCAGAAAGGATAAACAAGGCTGCTCCCATTACCAAAGTAACCAGTTTCAGTGTCATGTATGTCCACTGTTCTAGCCAGCTGGCCCATTGTTGAGTGGACCCACAGGGACAGTTACTCTCTCCTCACTCCAGCATAAGTCAGACGTTTGGAACCTGTTCACTTGAACACAGTTGAATTTTCAGCTGCTGTTCATTCTGTTGGGCTGGATGATTGTCGGACGGGGATGCTGCCTGTGAATGGTTAGTCACAGAAAATCAGGGGGGAGGAAGCCAAACATTACTGTGGGCCCAACGGGCTTCCAGCGGCCTCTGGGTTACTGCCAGGGCACAGCTGCCGCATGACCGTGGGCTGTACCAAACAACCCTGCCACACTCAGAAGGAAAGCTTAACTCAGATTGGCACCCCCAATACCAATTAGTTTCCTCGGGTGTTCTTCCTTTCAGTTGAACAAAACTTCCACAAAATGACGCGGGAAGTGTTATGACATTATTTCTACATCATTTATTTTTAAAAGCTTTCAGCACTGGAGATAATTCAGCCCATCATATCTGTGCTGGATCTTTGAAAGAGATACCTGATTAGACCCACTCCCTTACTTCCCCATAGCCCTGCGAGTTTTTTCTTTATCAAGTATTTATTCAATCCCCTTTGAAAGTTATTATTGAATCTGCTTCCATTGCCCTTTCAGACAGCACATTCCAGATCCCAACAACTTGCTGCATAATTAAAATTCTCATTACCCCTTTGGTTTTTTGCCACCGATTATCTTAAATATGCGTTGTCTGGTTACCAACCTTTCTGCCAGGGGAATCGTTCATCCTTATTTACTCTACATCACATTTAAGTGTTCTAGCTTGATTCAGATGGGATCTTCTGTGCCAGCAAGACCATAAGAATTGTGTACCTAGAGCAAATAGAATAGCTTCCTGGCAATGTGACTTTCCACTTCCCTTCACTTTGTACCCCAGATCATGTCACACATTTTGGGAGGAGGGGGACGTGGAGAGGAAAATGGACATGGGAGCAAATCTGGAATTATCTGTCAAAATTGAAATTGGGATTACAACATCGAGGGGTGGAAAATTTCTTGACCTCCGCCATAAATTTGGCAGGTGCTGTTTAGCCACTGGGGTAAATTATTATGACCAGATTGTTGAGGCATTTACCAGTATAAGCAATTATCAGGCCTAGGATTAAAACTGAATTTTGTACCATTGCATATGACGGCCACATCCTCATAATGGTTGCAGTTGTGGATGGCCCATCCCAAACTTCCACACTCGCTCAGTGAAGACTCGGTCCCTTTGCAGTCTACGTTGTCCAGCAGGATTACCCCTGTCCCTCTGCCAAAGGGCAAGTTTCCTGCCACAGAGAGGGCACGCCCACATCCGAGCTGCTGGCAAACCACGTTGGCATCGACAATGTCCCAGTCATCATCGCACACTGTCCCCCAAGTGCCATTGTAAAGGATTTCCAAAATCCCTTGGCATGGATTTTGCCCATTCACCAAGCGGACTGCTGGGGTCAGAATATAAAAGCACTTTGTGAAAACTGTTGATTTTCTTTAAAAAAGAAAGAAGTGTTTCTCAAACTTCTCAGTTTCCCTGCTCCATCGGTGTAAGGGAATTGCACTATGAATAGAAAGGAAAAGAAATTGTCATCTTGGACTTGAAATATTGGCCGGGATTTTCCGGTCCCACCCGTGGCGGGACCCGTCGCGGGCGGGACAGAATATTTGGTGAACCAACAAAACGTCCATTGACTTTCAGCGGGAATTTCCGGTCCCGCCCATTAACTCTGTTTCTCTCTCCACAGATGCTGCCAGACCTGCTGAGTTTTTCCAGCACTCGCTGTACCATCCTGATGTGCCACCTTTCAGAAGCTCAGGGAATCGCAATGTGCTTTACAACCAATGAACTAGTTTTGAAGTATGTTTAATTGGTGCGATATAGGAAATGTGGCGGCTAATTTGTGCACAGCAAGCTCCAACAAACAGCAATGTGATAAGGACCATATAGTCTCTTTTAGTGGGGATGGTTGTAAGATGAATATTGACCAGGAAGCTCGGGAATGGAAAAGGAAAATCTTGTTGGTAAGTGAAGGGAAATCTTTGATTTAATCTGTTTGTTGGGGCTTCTTAAAAAAAAACTCATGCATTTCTCCCTAAATTGCCAGAAAATAAAAGTTACATAAATTATGCTTATCATGAGTAATGATTTGTAGGTAAGGAGCCTTAAAATATCCCTATCCTTAATCCATCCTTAAATGGGTCTCAACTAGCTAATCTGTCAAAGACAGAAGAGTTGAATCAAACCAGTTAATATTTATTCAGATTCATAAATATTGTAAATATTGTCATTAAAAATAATGCACAGATATTCTGGTTAAGGCTGACACAGTAAGAGTTGACTGCCATTTTGATCCCGTGCCTGTCTCGGTCCACCATTAACAATTGCCTCGTGTTGAAGGAGTAGGTTGTCAACTTGTTGCCCAGGGCATATAACTGCAGTAGCAAATTGGTCAGCCATTAAAGCAACTATCCAACTTTCACTTTGATTGTAATCAAATACAATCTTTTGAGATCTAAAGGGGACATAAGAACATAAGAAATAGGAGCAGAAGTAGGCCATTTGCCCCCTCAAGCCTGCCCCACCATTCAATAAGATCGTGGCTGATCTGCCCCAGGCCTCAACTCCTCTTTCGTGCCAGCTCCTCATAACCCTCAACTCCCCGAAATCTCAAAAATCTATATACTGCCTCTATAAATACTTTCAATGATCTAGCCTCCACAACTTCCTGGTGAAGAGAATTCCAGACATTCACTACCCTCTGGGAGAAGAAATTTCTTCGCATCTCAGTTTTAAATGAGTGCCCCCTTATTCTGTAATGATGTCCCTTCTTCTACCCTGTCATCTATCCTTTCAAGCCCCCTCAGAATCTCGAACATTTCAATAAGATCACCCCTCATTCTTCTAAATTCTAATGAATAAAGGCCTAACCTGTTTAGCCATTCTTGATAAGTCAACCCCTTCATCCCAGGAATCAGCCTAGTGAATATCTTTTGAGCTGCCTCCAATGTCAGTGTATCCTTTCTTAAATACAGGGACCAAAATTGTACACAGCACTCTAGGTGCAGCCTCGCCAACACCCTGAACAATTGTAACAAGGCTTCCATATTTTTAAACTTCCACCCCCTAGTAATAGCGGCCAAAATTCCATTTATCTTCTTAATTAATTGCTGCACCTGCATGCTAACTTTTTGTGTTTCATGCACAGGAACACTCAGATCCCGTTGTGCTGCACTTTTTTGGAATCTCTCTCCATTTAGATAATAGTCTGCCGTTTGATTTTTCCTACCAAAGTGTATGATCTCACACTTTCCTACATTAAACTCCATCTACCAAGTTTTTGCCCACTCACTCAACCTGTCTATATCCCCTTGCAGACTCCTTATGTCCTCATCACAACATGCCCTCTCACCTATTTATGTATCATCAGCAAATTTGGATACATTGCACTCTGCCTGCTCCTCCAAGTCATTAATATAGACAGTAAATAATTGAGGCCCTAGGACTGATCCTTGTGGCATTCCACTAGTTATGTCTTTCCAATCTGAAAATGATCCACTAAACCCGACTCTCTGCCTTCTGTGTGTTAACCAATCCTCAATCCATACTGATACATTACTCCCAATACCGTGAGCTCCTATTTTGTGCAACAAACTTTTATGTGGCACCTTATCAAATGCCTTCTGGAAATCCAAATACACTACATCCACTGATTCCCCTTTATCAACTCTGCTTGTTATATCCTCAAAAAACTCTAGCAAATTTGTCAAACATGATTTCCCTTTCACAAAACCATGTTGACTCTGTTTGATTGTGTTAAGCTTTTCTAAATGTCCTGCTATTTCTTCCTTAATAATGGACTCTAGCATTTTTCCAACTACAGATGTTAGGCTGACTGGCCTAGTTTCCTGCTTTTTGTCTCCCTCCCTTCTTGAACAGGGACATCACATTAGTGGTTTTCCCATCCTCTGGGACCCTCGCGGAATCCAGTTCTGGAATATTTCAATCAATGCCCCCACTATCTCTGCAGCCACTTCCTTTAAAACCCTTGAATGCACCATCAGGTCCTGGCGACTTTTCTGCCTTTAGTCCCATTGGTTTGTCAAATACTTTGTCCCTCATGATAGAGACTGCTACAAGATCTTTCCTCCCATTAGCTCCTTGCTTATCTGATATCTTTGGGATGTTTATAGTGTCCTCCACCATGAAGACCGATGCAAAATATAGGTGCCATTTCCCTGTTCCCCGTTATCAATTCTCCAGTCGCATCCTCCAAGGGTCCCCCGCTCACTTCAGCCACTCTCTTTTTATAGACCCGTAGAAGCTCTTGCTGTTTGCTTTTATATTTCTTGACAATTTACTTTCATAATAAATTTTCTCCCTCTTTATTAGCTTTTTGGTCATCCGTTGCTGGTTCCTAAAAAATTCCCAATCCTCTGGCCTATTACTATTTTTCACTGCTTTGCCTTAGTTTTTGATTGGATATTCTCCTTGACCGCCTGGGTTAACCACGGGTGGTTTATCCTTCTCCTCGAGTCCTTCTTTTTGACCGGGATAAATTTTTGCCGAGAGTTATGAAATATCTGCTTAATTCTTCCGATTTCATATGGCAAGCAGGAAGTCTGAGATTGAATAGTTTAGAAGTTCAATGTAGTCTTGCAATGTCAGAATATAATTCCTCTACAAAAAGCAGACCTAACAAATGAAAATTGCGCCATGCCTTGACTTTGACAGTGTTGGCTGTGGCCCAATTGATTAACCTCAGAGTCTGAAGGTTGGGGGTGAAATCCCACACCAAAACATGCGCTGCAAAATCTAACGTGACACTCCAGTGCAGTATTGAATGAGTGCTGCACTGTTAGAGCTGCTGTTTTTGGGCTGACAGGTTGCCCCATCTGCCCTCTAAAATAAGTAGTGAAATGTCTTCTTGCACTATTTCAAAGTAGAATAGGGATGATATACTGATCAATGTTTATCCTTAATCAACATCACAAAAACAGATTATCTGGTTATTATCATCCCGATGTCTACAGGAGTTTGCTGTGTGCAAATTGGCCACCCCATTTCCTACATTACAACAGTGACTATACTTTAAAAGTACATCATTGACAGTAAAGTGCTTTGGGATATCTCTTTGTTCATGAAAAGCATTTTTTAATGCAGATCTTTCTTTTTGTATTAACAAGGGAAGCTGCACCATTTGTCTAGCTTGCTAGTTGCATCCAATGGTTCATATGGAGTTCCACCAAAGTGCCTGGCTGTAAATTTTGTTTTTGGAATTTCAAATCTGAAAACTCTTTGAGCAGGAGATCAAGTGGGCAGTGTAAAAAATATTGTATTTTCAAATGGTTCAATGTTACAGTGATTCACTTCTACCCCTGCATCTAAAACTTGATCCAGTAATGGAGAATGAAACTGAGCTAATAAGAGAAGTAAATGTAGGGGAACATCTAGGTAATAGTGACCATAATATAATACTGTTTACGATACCAATTAAGAAGGACATAAGCATGGCAAAGGCCAGGCTAATGGATTGGAAAAAGCGGATTTTGAGGTGCTGAGAATAGAACTTGGGAAAACAAAGTAAACAATAATATTGGCAAATAGAACAGCAATGGGAATCAATTAAAGTGGCGTTCAACAGAGTCCAGGAGGAATATATTCCGCTAAAAAGGAACAAGAACAAACTAAAAACTAAGGAGATACTATGCGTAAATAAAGAACTTAGAGAACAATTTAAGGTAAGGAAAGAGGTGTGCACTGAGAATATGGAAAGCAGGAGAGAGCATAATAAAGGAGAATATGAAGAGATTAGGAGAGGAGAAAAGTAAAAAAAAAAGCTCAAAAAGAAAAGAGGAACTAGGAAATCAAATTATCAAGGAACACAAAAAAAGTAAAATATTCTACAGGCACATAAGTAAAAAAGGAAAGCCAGGGTGGGAATAGAGCCACTAAGGGCAAGTCAAGGCAGTGAAAGTGAAATGGCAGAAATATTAAACAATTACCAAGCTTCATGTTTAACAAGAAAATAGTATCTGGTGGATATCACATCAGAAAATGATTAAAAATAATATTACAGTATTTAAAATAAAAAGGAAAGAAATATTAAATAAAATCAAACTCAAAGAGGGTAAAACCCCTAGTCCAGGTGGATTGCATCAGCAGATTTTAAAAGGATCTAGGAAAAAGATAGCAAATACGCCATTACATATTTCTAATAATCCATTAGGAAAGGTGTAGTGCCAGAGGAGTGGTGGATAGCGAGTGTTATGCCTATATTTATGAAGGGAGATAGAACCTGTCTGGGGTGTGAAAGACCAGTCAGTTTGACATCAGTGCTAGAAAAGATAATGGAGCTATACTAAAGGAGAGAATTTAAAAACACCTAGGAACCAAAAATACAGTAATGAGTAGTCAGTGTGGATTTCAAAAGGGAAGACCTTGTTCTTTATATGAAGAGGTAACAGAGAGAGCAGACAAGGGTGACATAGTAGATACAGTATATTTAGCTTTCCAGCAGGCCTTCAATAAGGTACCACATAATAGACTAATGAATAACGTCAACACATGTGGAGTCAAGGGGCAAGTAGCAGAATGTATAGCCAGATGTCTACAAGGCAGAGAGTAGGGTAAAAGGTAGCTATTTGGAATGACAAAATATATGAAGTGGGATCCCACAGGGATCAGTGCTGGAACCAATGTTGCTTATAATTTATATTGATGATTTAGACTTTAGAATCAAAAACATACTTTCTAAATTTGTGAGCAATGAAAAATTGGGGGATGGTCAATATTGAGGAGAACTGCAATGAATCACCAGATGATATTAATAAACTTGCACATTAGATATGTAATTGGCAAATTAATTTTAATGTAGATAAGTGTGAGGTGTTACATTTTGGTAGGAAAAATAAGGAAATCACATGTGATCTGGATAATAGGATCTTAAATGGTGTAGAGGAGGAAAGTGTCTAAGAGAGGTGGTGTGTTACTGTTCACACAGGGAGTCCACGTTGCTGTGGTAACATGCATGTTGTAGTCTGGAGCTATGATATAGGTTCCAACATTCTTTCCATCACATGGCTGACCAGGAATCCCTCCCATTGTTACCACCTGCCATTGGCATCTGTTAGAAGGATTTGCATGTTGATACTCAGCCTGTTTGGCTACATTATGAACACACTTTCCTTGGCCATCAAGTCCTGGGGTGGCACTCAAACCCAGAGCTTCTGGCTCAGAGGGAGGGATACTAACCATTGCACCACAAGACCTCACGATCTGTGAATCACCAAAAGCCAGGCCATAAAAAATCAAACCAAACACTAGGGTTTATTTCTAGAGGGATAGAATTGAAAAGTAGAGAATTATGCTAAATTTGTGTAAAACCTTGGTTAGACCACACGTGGGCCAGGACTTTTATTCGGCGTGCGGTGTTCCGATGTCACCATGGGTCATTCCAATCTTTTGTTCGGCGGGCGCGCCCTGGAGTTGGCTGCACACCCGCCAAACTATCAAAGGCCTGTTAAGGCCACTAATAAATTAATTAAGCAATTTGACAGGGCAGCCCGTTCAACCTTAAGGTTGACGGGCAGGCGAAGAGCCCAGGCGGCCTTCACATTTTTCATGAAACTTCATCCACTTGTGGGATGAGGTTACGTGAAGGGTTTATTAAATTAATAAATATTTTTTAAACATTTGATAAACATGTCCCTGCTCATGTGAAGCTGTCACATGAGGGGACATGTGTACATAATTTTTACCTTTTTTTATTTTGAATTTTGAAACTGAATTTAATCTCCTTGAGGCAGCTCTGTGCCCTCAGGGAGATTTCTACGTGTGAAAGAGTGCAGGCCCGGACTCTTCCTCCTCCCCCCGCCTGCACAGGTAGAGCTGAGCACTTCCGGGTGCGCGTCACGCTGGGTGGCCCTTAATTGGCCTGCCCACGTAAAATGGCGGTGCACAGCTGATCACGAGCAGCAATCGGCTCTGCGCCTGCGCCTGCTCCTGACCAGCCCACCTGACGGGGAGAAAATTCTCCACCTGGAGTACTGTGTACAATTACGGTTGCTGTATTATAAAAAGGATAATGGGGCACTGCGTACAGTGCAAGAAAAGATTTACAAAGATCTCTGAGGTGCACATATCAGAAAAGGATGAATAGGCTGGGTCTCTTTTCTCTTAAAAAAGAAAAGGTGACCTAATAGAGATCTTTAATGTTATGAAAGGTTGTGATAGAGTAGACACAGGGAGCCTGATTTTTACGGAGTTGAGACGATTCCAGCGAACTTTTAACAAGACGGGAGGGACCTGGATGCAAAGTCCCACCCCCATTTTTAGCTGAAACCATTTTTGCCGGTAGGGGAAAGGGGGCATGGTGAGAATCGCACAGGTGCGAAACATGAATCTGCTGGACTATTTGAAAGTAGTGCTGAGCTTAAACAGGCAATTTTCACTGTTCCAGGTGCCTTAGCCTGCAGTGTGAGAGTCTAACATTTATGGCAGAGATGTAAACACTCTTAAAGGGTGGATAAGTTCTGTTTAAATGTCATGGTGTGAAGTTATTTAAATCCCCATCCCTGTAAACATGAAAAAACAGGCTGCAGCTGTCAGTTAGAGTGAATAAAATATTGGCTGATGGACTGCTTTTATTGACAGGCCATCTGACGTGGCTTAAAAAAACCATTACCATCTGTTCCTGCAGTTTCAGAAGCGTTAATTGTTGCATTTCCCAAGGCTATTATTATAGCTGAGTCCCATTGTGAATGTTTGGCTGAGTTTCAAAATCTCAAAAGCATTCATCTCAACAGGAAGGCTGAGTTCCCATTTTGATTGAAAGCTTAAAAAGGCTATTAAAGGATTAGATGTTATATGGCTATGTATGTATGTTCGTATAACAGATTGACCACTAGAGGGGATTTAAAATCTTTGAATGCATTTCATGAATGAGAGTTTTTTTCTGTATCAAGTGTGAATGAGTGGGAGCTCTATTCAATTGTTAGAAGTTTATTTTTTTCATCTCTACATGGTTCCTGATGTCTAGCCATAGTGGATACTGGGTGAATGGCTATGGACGTGGCATGGCGGAGGGGTGTGCGGTGGCATGGAAGTATGAAGGAGCATGGGGCAGTGGATGGGGGCTGAGGGCTAGAGGGTCAAACAGCTTTTAAAACTACAGGTCTGAAGCCCCAGAGAACCCAGGTGGGTATTCTAACCAGCCCAACTTAACACTTGCCCACCCCTGTGGGCACCTCTGATTTGCTTCCGGGGCCACGGGGCCCAACTCAATCCAGCCCCCGTCTCCCCCAGAGTGAAAATAGCATGTGACGAGGCCCGTTATGTCAAAAGTTCACAATTCAAGCTACCTGCCTCTGTAGAGAAAATCTGGCCCAGAGGGTATGTTTCCAATTGTGGGGAAGAACAAAACTAGAGACCATAAAAGTAGGATAGTCACCAAAAAAAAATCAAATAGGGAATTCAGAAGAAACTTATTCACCCAGAGAATGGTGAGGATGTGAACCCCGCTACCATAGGAAGCGGTTGAGGCAAATAATATAGGTGCCACAAAAGGGGAGCCAGAAAAGCCTGAGGGCATATGGAATAGAGAATTATACTGATAGAGTTAGATAAGGAAGGATGGGATGAGACACAAGGAGTATAAATGCCAGCAGAGTTTGGTTGGGCCAAATAGACTGTTTCTGTGTTGCATATCCTATGTAATTCAATGTCAACAACATGGTTTTCAATCTGAATTCACATAAGGCATTTCAAATACTAGTAAAGTGCTTTTCAATTGGAGATTCAAAATAGAAACACAGAATGTGAGCTAATGAGTAATAAGAAATGCTGATATTAATCCAAAGGAGCTCTCCTTACCTTTATAAACTGGAGCTGATGTTGAATCATCTAAAATGAGAGTGCAAAACACACCACAGATTAGTACTGGGTTCTTTTTATTCATTTATGGGATGTGGGCTTCACTGGCTGGGCCAGCATTTATTGCCCATCCCTAGTTGCCCTTGAGAAGGTGGTGGTGAGCTGCCTTCTTGAACCGCTGCAATCCATGTGGTGTAGGTACATCCACAGTGCTGTTAGGGAGGGAGTTCCAGGATTTTGACCCAGCGACAGTGAAGGAACAGCGATATATTTCCAAGTCAGAATGGTGTGTGGCTTGGAGGATAAGTTGGATATGGTGCTGTTCCCATCTATCTGCTGCCCTTGCCCTTCTAGATGTTGGTGGTCGTGGGTTTGGAAGGTGCTGTTCAAGAAGCCTTGGTGAATTCCTGCAGTGCATCTTGTAGATGGTACACACTGCTGCTACTGTGCGTCGGTAGTGCCAATCAAGCAGGCTGCTTTGTCCTGGATGGTGTCAAGCTTCTTGAGTGTTGTGGGAGTTGCACTCATCCGGACAAGTGGGGAATGTTCCATCACACTCCTGACTTGTTCCTTGTAGATGATGGACAGGCATTGGGGAGTGAGGAGGTGAGTTACTCGTCACAGGGTTCCTAGCCTCTGAGTTGCTCTTGTAGCCACAGTAGTTATATGGTTAGTGCAGTTCAGTTTCCAGTCAATGGTAACCCCCAAGATGTTGATAGTGGGGGATTCAGCAATGGTAATGCCATTGAATGTCATTGGAGGGTGGATAGATTCCCACTTGTTGGAGATGGTCATTGCCTGGCACTTGTGTGGTGTGAACGTTACTTGCTACTTGTATGCTCAAGTCTGGATATTGTCCAGGTCTTGCTGCATTTGGACATGGACTGCTTCAGTTTCTGAGGAGTCTGCCAGATTGGTTGGGGGGGGTGGGGGGGCGGGGGGGGACGGGCAGGGAGCTGGGGGTTTGGGTGGTTGGGGGTGTGTACAGAAGATCTTAAAGTCTCAGCAAATTGTACGTTGCCAAGGTGATTTAAATGCTAACACGAGCAATTCACAATGCTCCTAACATACAATATTTAATATTCCCATATTTAATGGGATTCATGGGGGGAGTATAAATAGGAACAAGGGATTCCCAAGATTACCCAGCCTGTGGGATTCCCAGAGCCTGTGAAAATACAATTGTGGTTTCCAATAATCTCAGCTGTCATTTTGTTGCAGTGGATTTATTGCTACAGGTGCGGGGTAGAGAAGTAAAAATAAAACTGTTACAAGGGTTCTATCTTCAGGAAAACAGGCCTTTGGATGGTTGAATTGGGTCGAAATCCTGGATCAATGATTGGGCAGAGGGGCCACCCCTGGTGCAAGTAGTAATTGGTTCTTCAAAGAAAGACCAGGTTTGCCAAAAAGGCTTCTGTTTTCTGTATATTAGTACTTCATCCATCATGTGTGAGCCCACACAGTAAGGTCAATAGTTCTCTCAGGGCTTCATGGAGTTCCCAACAGACACAGCACGCCCAGGTTGCTGTTTCCTGGCCAGGGCAATGGGACTCAAACTCACAACCTTCTGGCTCAAACGCAGGAGCGCTACCACTGAGACACATCCTGGAACAAAAGAGCTGGAAGTACAGAGTAACGGGAAGGGATTTGTGTCTGCTTGTGTGTCTCGGGCTGGAAACTGTTGGTTTCACTTAGTCTCCCTGCTCGTCTGCAGTTATATGAGATCACAGCAAATTTAATCTCTGCGTCTCATTAATGTGCCAGCGGCCTCTGCACTCAGGCTAATTATGGGAGAACGGGGCTCCACGAGAATGTTGCAGTGGGGAAGGGGTTGGCTGATGATGGGAGAGGTTTGAATTTTCCCTGTAAGCCTGCCCCTGCAAAGCAAAGCAAAACAGGAATAGGTAGCAGCTTCTCAGCTTCTGGATCCTCATCAGGCTGTGCTTCACCTGGTGGGAAACCACACTGGCTCCTCTCTCGGGACCTGATTGTATCATTGGCCTCTTAATAGCATCTATGAAATAGAATCCTGTCAGCTTTGGGTGGGCAGTTTATCTGCCTGTCCAAATGTGTCTGTTAGGATCAGAAACAATGAGGTGGGGTTGGGGTGGGGGGGGTGTGATGGTGGGGTGGGGGGGTGGATTTTATGTGGAAACCATGTGGGTGGGGTGACTTAATTAGGCGGATTCTGCAATGTCGCTTTCCCAATAGCAGGTTCAAGTTTAGAGATTAAGTCAATGACATCTTTACGGGCTCTGTTCTGTGGCGGGTTCCTACTTGGAATACATTTGCATGCTAAAACCTTCTGCAATTACGTCCTACCTTCATGATAAAGTCAGCTGCACATGAGAATCTCGTGGCACCCAGTTCACGTGTGTTTAAAGGTGATATGCAATAGTCGACTTTGTACGGTTGTGTCTGAGGTCAGTGGTTTTCCCTCTTTGAACTCAACAGCAAAAGGGAGGGGAGCAGGAGAATGGCAGCTTGCATGGAGGCTCAGGACTGGCAAGGGTGAATCAATGTTCGAGGGTGGGTATGGAGTGGGGACGGGGGGCATGGAGAAATGAAGTGGGAAGGGGCTAGTGTCATGGATATGGTGGGGATGGTGGGAACAGTCAGTCAATGTAAGAAAATGAGGGGCTTAAAGGCGGTGTCAGTACTGTCCACATGTAGGTCCATCTCAGTGTGTTGGCTGGCAGAATCCTTACAGGGCTTTGAGTTCACCTTCAATTATCCCCACTGAGAGTGATCTCGGACAATGTCCTTTACAATATATAGAAGGGAGGGCCAGCTGAGCCTGCAAGTTCAGCCAGGTCCTAAAGGGTGGAGTACAACACTGGACACTAACATGAACATTCAATAATGCAAAGCATGACGTTGTTTTTTCCACAATAAAGAAATGTCCCTAAATCCCCCTGTAACCATCAATGTGTGCCAACCATTAGTTATGCCAGTATGTAGCTCTCTGGCTAAACTAGTCTCAACGAATAACGATGACGCACACATGAATAAAGTGAGGCAAAGGAAATATGAAATATTTACAAGTGAAATTAAAATTTGAAAAATCACCCATGCCACTTTTGCGCTCTCCATAAGGCTTATGTTAATGGGCAGGAAAGTTATGACCGTGACGCAGAGACTCCCTGTTTGTCCAGGAGGCTCTTTTATAGCTTGCCCGTAGCTGCAGCATTGTCAGCTGGTGGCAGGCTTCACCACCGAAAAGCTTTCCCCGTCACATGATCTCACGTGTCTTCCGTGCACGCTGCCAGCACTTTTAATTTTAATTGTAATCGCGTGGGAACCAGCAAAAAGGAAGAGAGTGGATGTGGCGCCCACTTCCAGTTCCACCGTTGGGAATGACGCGCCTCAGTTAAAATTCCCGCCCGGTGAGTTCCGGGCAGCTTTCCAGTGGATAAATAAACTTGCGCATTTTAACTGCCATTTCGGACAGTTTTCTGATAAATTCACACCCTGTAGGGCATAAAGAGAGAGAGTGTAAAACTATTAAATTAAATATAAGGATCCCCAAGGAATGGGAGCATTGCACTCTCATCCCAGTTACAGTGTCCCTGGATCTGCTCAAAACAATATTATTCAGATTGCATAGCTAGCCTGGATCACCCATAAGCTCCTTGAATTCATGCCCCATGTACATGGGATAAATATTATTTACCGCAGTAGACATTCTCCATGATGGCCTAACAGATTACTATCGGTAATTTACAGGTGATTGGGTCTGTTGGATTTATTGCCACATCAACACAACCCTCAAGTTGCAATTCTCTTCCGGAGTTGAGACACCTCATTCCCTTCATCTCTGAACATAAAAGGGGGTAATGAGAATTCGGAACAGACAGACTGCACATCTCGTGTTAGCTGAGGGACAACCTAATTACATTTACATCTTAAATCATAACAATGTGTGTAAATATATGTGTACATATCTTAAGTGTGTAGAAGAATGTGTCATTGGGTACACATGAGCAAGTGTGTGTATGTGTATATGTGTGTATGTGTATATGTATGTATGTGTATATGTGTGTGTGTGTATATGTATGTATGTGTATATGTGTGTATGTGTCTATGGGCAGAATCATCCCAGATTTGTAGTAAGTGTGGTAGCCGGCAGGAAAAAGGACATTTTACTTTTTAAAAATTAATTCCTGGGATGTGGGCTTCGCTGGCTGGGCCTGCATTTATTGCCCATCCCTAGTTGCCCTTGAGAAGGTGGTGATGAGCTGCCTTCTTGAACTGCTGTAGTCCATGTGGTGTAGGTACACCCACAGTGCTGTTAGGAAGGGAGTTCCAGGATTTTGACCCAGAGACAGTGAAGGAACGGTGATATATTTCCAAGTCAGTTTGGTGAGTGACTCGGAGAGGAACTTCCAGGTGGTGGTGTTCCCATGTGTATGCTGCCCTTGTCCTTCTAGATGGTAGTGGTTGTGGATTTGGAAGGTGCTGTCGAAAGAGCCTTGGTGAATTTCTGCAGTGCATCTTGTAGATGGTACACACTGCTGCCACTGTGCGTCAGTGGTGCAGGGAGTGAATGTTTGTGGATTTGGTGCCAATCAAGCATCACATCACTGGCCGCAATGGTGGATTTACGTGCCGTATTGTCCCAATTCTGCCTCATTAACCATGCATTCCCAGGAAGCACACCGTTTCATTGGCGGGTGGCCTCTGCTTCACCCGCCATGCCTTCACCTTGCCGTTTCCTCTCTCTGGGCACCATATTTAAAGTACAGCTGCATTCACACACCTCTCAGTGCTTCCAGCCCAGGAGGGCACCGGTAAAGATATGACCCCAAAAGCCGAGAAGAGTGCAGTCCCCCCGATTTAGTGGCGCATCCCTAGGACGCCTTCTGGGCACCATTGGAGTCCGCCGCGATGTCCTCTACCCCCACTCCAACTTGGGAGGCGGTGACAGTGGTTGTCAGTGCCAACACTGCACAGAAGGGGTTCAGAATCCAGTGCAGAAAGGGGATGAATGATCTCATCCGTGCTGCCAGGGTAAGGCAACCATCTCATCACTCTGAACTCACACACTCACAAGCCCATCACACATTCACTGGCATCTCACTCACTGCCAGCTCAAGAGACATCACCACTCACTCTCTCACACACCCTCACATCTCCATCTGGCCTCATCTCGTCTAGAGACTGCCTCCTCAGCCCTGACCCTCTGGAGGCCACTTGGATGGATCAACATGTGTCCCTGCACACACCCTGGGATATACCCCTTCCACAGTAATGCCCTCACCCTGCAGCCTCTTCCCTTGCTTGAGGCCACTTTTCTCCCTTCCCCAAGCAAGCCCTAGTCCTGCAGCCACTGAAAAGCCACCCCCACCTTATGGCTGGTCTCATAAGTAGAGAACTGCCTGTGAGTCCCCCTAAAAGTGATGTGGTGCTGCCTGTGAAGCCTGGCGCTGAGAACCATAAATGCTGCCCAAAGCAAGGTGGGCAAACAAGCTTCAAAGTCCCGAGCGAAGTGCAGCTCGCCAAGTGCATGTCGCTTATGTTCAGTTGTGAAACGCCACAGTCAGCGTGCAATCACGCCAAAGTGCTCCGATGATCTAGCATGGTGGGACGATTCCGGCGAACTGGGCTTATTGTGACATGCAGATGTATTAACAATGAAGTTCCCAACACTCGATGGCAGGAAACGCGGCCCGCCATTGAGCGGACAATTGCAAACTGGCTTCATGACGTCGTGAAACCGATTTTTGGCCTTCTCACCATACTGTCCGCTCACACTGCCAAACATGTCCGCTCCAGCAGGCACAGAAAATTCCACCCTGTGTGTGGGCTTGTGTGTGTGTGTGTGTGGGCTTGTGTGTTGTGTGTGTGTGGGCTTGTGTGTGTGTGTGTGTGTGTGCACGTGTGTGTTGTGTGTGTGGGCTTGTGTGTGTGTGTGTGTGTGTGCGCGTGTGTGTTGTGTGTGTGGGCTTGTGTGTGTGTGTGTGTGTGTGTGTGCGCGTGTGTGTTGTGTGTGTGTGTGTGTGTGTGTGCATGTGTGTTGTGTGTGTGTGGGCTTGTGTGTGTGTGTGTGTGTGTGTGTGCGCGTGTGTGTTGTGTGTGTGGGCTTGTGTGTATGCCTGAGTGCGTTTATGTTTTGAGTGTCTACATTTGCATGTATTTTTCTGCCACTTTATGTTTGCGTGTCTAAACCCGTTAAAATTATGCAATGATGCATCTTCAAAATTTTGCTACATAGGACTGAATTTTATGCTGGAGACAGGGTCCCTGCCACCACCCCCTCCGACCCCCCCCCTCCCCAACTTAAAAGTTGGTGACCAGGCTGCTTTCACTTGGCCAGCTTGCCTTTAAACCCATAAGCACCCCGTCCCCAATAAACCTCACCATTTAAACTCCCCCAAACCTCCCTCCCCGGCAGCTCTCCAGACCCCAGGGGGCCATAGAATTCTGACCAAATTATAAAACAAGCTACTTACTTGTGACTTCACGCTTTGAAATGTGTTCAGTTTCTGAAAGAAAGGGAGGACAATATGTAAATCCTTCATGAGATTTATTAGATAATAGCACCTATTTATCAATGAATTATTTACCTCTACGATATATTAGTGTGATCAGAGTTTGGTTGTGCTCCCTGTAAGTGTGTGAACTTATCTTGTTGTAACGATTGTGCCTATTTCCAGCAGGATTTTCCGACCATTACGCTCTATGAAATGCTGCAGTTGAGTTTCAGCAGAGGGCTTCCCAATCATCCACTGTAATTTTGGTAAAAGGTACCTGAATCTCTCCCTTGCAGTCCACACAACAGCATGATGCTGAATGGCAGTGTGGGAAAGTACAGGCCACTTAGCTCATTGGGAAAATGTTAGAAGCTATTATTAAATTATTATTACTGCAGGGCACTTAGATAAATTCAAGGTAATCAGGCAGAGTCAACAGGGTTTTGTGAGAAGGAAATCAAGTTTAACCAATTTACTGGAGTTCTTTGAAGGAGCCACATGTGCTGTGGATAAAGGGGAACCAGTGGACGTACTGTACTTAGATTTCCAGAAGACATTTGATAAAGTGCCACATCAAAGGTTATTGCGGAAAATAAAAGCTCATGGTGTAGGGGGTAGCATATTGACGTGGATGGGAGATTGACTAGCTAACAGGAAACAGAGAATAGGCATAAATGGGTAATTTTCTGGTTGGCAGGATGTAACAAGCGGTGTGCCACAGGGATCAGTGCTGGGACCTCAACTTTTACAATTTATATAAACGACTTGAATGAAGATATGGTTGCTAAATTTACTGCTGATACAAAGATAGGTAGGAAAGTAAGTTGTGAAGAGGACATAAGGAGGTTACAGAAGGATATAGATAGGTTAAGTAAGTGGGCAAAGATCTGGAACAAGGAGTATAATGTGGGAAAATGGGAAATTATCCATTTTGGCAGGAAGAATAAAAAAGAAGCATATTATCTAACTCATGAGGAGTCCCCTGGGGTCCCACTTGCAAATCGGTATTCCATTTTGGAGGCTGATGAGGGCGCTGGTTCCTCCAGGGAGTGCAGACAGAGCCAAGCTTCTGGCACCACATATGGGGGGTGCTCAAAAAGGAAATGGGGAGGGTACAGGCTCAACATGTTCCCTCTAAGGTGATAGGAAGGAGTAACAAGCCCAGAGAACTATGGATGACCAGAGATATTCAGGTTACAATGAGAAGGAAAAGAAAGGCTTTTAGCAGGTACAAGGGAAGCAAATCAGCAGCGGCATTAGTGGAGTACAAACAGTGCAGGGTGGAGCTTAAGAAAGCAATTAGGAGAGCAAAGAGTGGATATGAGAAAGCTCAGGCTGGTAAAAGTAGGGAAAATCCCAAGATATTCTATAAGTATATCAATGGGAAGAGGATAACCAGTGAAAGAGTAGGGCCCATAAGGGACAAAGGGGGCAATCTATGGGTGCAGCCAGAGGACATCACTAGAGTTTTGAATGAATACTTCACATCCGTCCTCACTCAAGAGAACGAGGATGAAGGTATTGAACTTGGGGAGAGAGACTGCGAGGTTCTTGAGCAAATTGATACAGGGAGTGACAAGGTATTGGAGGTGTTGGCAGGCTTAAAAGTGGACAAATCTCCAGGTCCAGATGATTTGTGTCCCAGACTGCTGAGGGAGGCAAGGAAGGAGATCGCAGGGGCTCTGACCCAAATTTTTAATTCCTCTCTGGCCACGGGGCAGGTGCCAGATGCCTGGAGAACAGCTAATGTGGTTCCGCTATTTAAGAAGGGTTGTAGAGATAAGCTAGGGAACTACAGGCCAGTGAGTCTCACGTCAGTGGTAGGGAAACTATGGGAGAAAGTTCTGAAGGAGAGTATCTATCTCCACTTGGAAAAGCAAGGTTTGATCAGGGATAGTCAGCATGGCTTTGTCAGAGGGAGGTCATGCCTAACAAATTTGATTGAATTTTTTGAGGAGGTGACCAGTTGTGTAGATGAGGGTAGTGCAGTTGATATAGTTAATATGGATTTCAGCAAAGCCTTTGACAAGGTCCCACATGGGAGACTTATAAAGAAGGCAAATGCACATGGGATACAGGGTAATTTAAGGTGGATTCAAAATTGGCTTAGTTGTAGGAGGCAGAGGGTGATGACAGAAGGAAGCTTTAGTGACTGGAAGCCAGGTCCAGTGGCATACCACAGGGATCTGTGCTGGGTCCCCTATTATTTGTCATTTATATAAGTGACATAGATGACTATGTGGGGGTAGGATTAGTAACTTTGCGGATGACACAAAGATTGGCCGGGTGGTTAACAGTGAGGTTGAGTGTCTTGGGCTATAGGAAGATATAGACGGGATGGTCAAATGGGCAGATAAGTGGCAGATGGAATTTAACCCTGAAAAGTGTATGGTGATACACTTTGGAAGGAGTAATTTGACAAGGAAGTATTCAATGAACAGCATGATACTAGGACGTTCTGAGGAACAAAGGGACCTTGGCGTGTGTGTCCATAGATCTCTGAAGGCAGAGGGGCATGTTAGTGGGGTGGTGAAAAAGGCATTTGGGAGACTTGCCTTTATCAATCGAGGCATAGATTACAAAAGTAGGGAGGTCATGTTGGAGTTGTGTAGAACCTTAGTGAGGCCACAGCTGGAGTACTGTGTGCAGTTCTGGTCGCCACGTTATAGGAAGGATGTGATTGTATTGGAGGGGGCGCAGAGGAGATTCACCAGGATGTTGCTTGGGATGAAACATTTAAGTTATGAAGAGAGGTTGGATAGACTTGGGTTGTTTTCCTTGGAGCAGAGAAGACTGAGGGGCGACCTGATAAAGGTGTACAAGATTATGAGGGTCATGGACAGGGTGGATAGGGAGCAGCTGTTCCCCTTAGTTGAAGGGTCAGTCA
Source organism: Cetorhinus maximus (assembly GCF_964194155.1). Taxonomy (NCBI): domain Eukaryota; kingdom Metazoa; phylum Chordata; class Chondrichthyes; order Lamniformes; family Cetorhinidae; genus Cetorhinus; species Cetorhinus maximus. The sequence goes on along the minus strand of NC_135887.1, from coordinate 48,850,986 downwards.
CAAGGGGGCATAAGTTCAAGGTGAGAGGCAGGAGGTTTAGATGGGATGTGAGGAAAAATTTTTTTATGCAGAGGGTGGTGCCAGTCTGGAATGCACTGCCTGGGAGGGTGGTGGAGGCGGGTGGCCTCACATCCTTTAAAAAGTACCTTGATGAGCACTTGGCACATCATAACATTCAAGGCTATGGGCCAAGTGCTGGTAAATGGAATTAGGTAGGTAGGTCAGGTGTTTCTCACGTGTCGGTGCAGATTCGATGGGCCGAAGGCCTCTTCTGCACTGTGATTCTGTGAGGGACTACAGAACTCTGAGATGCAGAGGGATCTGGGTGTCCTCGTGCATAAATTGCAAAAGGTTAGTATGCAGGTCCAGCAAGTAATTAGGAAAGTTAACAGAATGTTATCAGTTATTGTGAGGGGAATTGATTACAAAAGTAGGGAGGTTATGCTTCAGTTATACAGGGCATTGTGAGACCACATCTGGAGTACTATGTATAGTATTGGTTTACTTAATTAAGGAAGTATTTAATGCATTGGAAGCAGTTCAGAGAAGGTTTACTAGGCTAATACCTGGAATGGGCGGGCTGTCTTATGACAAAAGGTTGGACAGGTTAGGCTTGTAGCCACTGGAGTTTAGAAGAGTAAAGGCAACTTGATTGAAATATATAAGTTCCTGAGGGGTCTTGACAGGGTTGTTGTGGAGAGAATGCTTCTCTTGTGGGAGAGCCTAGAAATAGGGGTCATTGTTTAAACATAAGGGGTCACCCATTTAAGGCAAAGATTAGGAGAATTATTTTTGTCTCAGAGGGTCGTGAGTCTTTGGAATTGTCTTCATCAAAAGACAGGGGAAGCAGAGTCTTACAACCAGATCAGCCGTGTTCTTATTGAAAGGTGGAGCAGGCTCAAGGGGCCGAGTGGCCTACTCCTGCTCCTAATTTGTATGTTCATATGTCTCTACTCTGCACTGCTTGCTAACCGCTGACCACCTCCCCCTTTTTCTAGGTCCATCAGACCACTTGAGGTTTGGAGTTGCACACAATGAAGGGGAGAAACCTTCAGAGTATTCAGCATCAGGCAAGAGCTATGGGGAATGAGAGGGATTGCTAGGATAGGTCTTTAAAGGAGCTGACACAGTCACAACAGGCCAAATGCCCTCCTAGTATGCTGTAGGACTTTATGTTCAGCTGTTAATTGGGTTTTGCATTTTTCGCGATAATTGGGAATTCTTTGCTCTTTCAATTCACCCTGACATCTCAATGTTCAATTCAGCCACTGCCTCTGTCAGAATAACTGGACGGCTGCAGTTTCAATTAGTGACTGGAAAGGGCAATGTGGGCTATGAAAGGCTGAGCTGCATTTGGGACTCTGAATGTGAAGAGCCAGAAATTTGAACAGACTGGGTACAAAGCAGCACAGGGACACCTGAAGGAAAGGGAAGATAGAAAATGTTTTAAAAATAATTGACAAGCAGAAAAGAGGAAAGTTATAGCAGGTGACCACTGTCTCAAACGATTGGCATTCAGAAGGAACCAGTTCAAATTTAGCTGTTAGCTATTGCAATCTGGAAATGGTGGTGTAGTCGTCATGTTTACTGAGTTAGCAATCCAGAGTGTGTAAATTCAAATCCCATTTCAGGAATTTGAATTCACTAAAATGCTGGTGTTAGTAAAATGGACTCAAAGTTGTCTGGTTGTTTTTAAAAACCCAACTGGTTCACTCGTGCCCTTCAGGGAAAGAAATCATCATAGTTCCCTGTCCAGGCTGTATGTGACTCCACTGCAACGCCAATATAGTTCACTCTTAACTGTCCTCTGAAGGAGTTGAGCAAACCACTCCATTGTTAGGATGGCCTTGCCTGTGATCCCATATCCCGAGATGAATAAAATAGGAAAGAAATATCCCACTGAGTTAATAGTCCTGACACAATTTATTATGGAAGCACAAACACTAATTTAATTTTAATGTGAACCTTTTCAATAAGTGTGAAAAATGCCGTAGTTGCATTCTTTATAAAAGAAAATAATATAGAGGGAGACAGCAATGGGACAATTTTTGCTCTATTGCTGCCAAGTAGCTGCTTGTTTCTTTTCTGCAATTTTACTTAAAATTACAAAACACTTAACATTAAAGAGTCGAAGTAAGGAGATTCTTACCCTACCCAAATACTAAAAGCAAAGGGCAGCAGAACTTTAAACTTACCAGGAACAACCATAGAAATCATTAAAAGAGTTACAGAGGTGATTAGGACACACAGTAACCAAAGAAAAAACCTCCAACTTCTGAGCTGAGTAAATACGCGGTGCCTCAGAGCCATTTCCTTCAGCCAATTTCAATCAGTCCTCCTCTTGATCATAAGCTGAGATTGGAGACAGTTGACTCATCAGAGAGCTTATGTTGCCTGCACTGAGAACAAACACAAGGTTAATTTTTTTGGAGGTAATATGGCAGTATTCTATGGTGGATCCTGGGGCTCTGCCATCACAATTCCTTGGAAATTTCCTAATATGGCCCTCGACTGCTCAGGGCCAGTCACTCAAGCAAGGTGCCCCTTGGAAGGGAGAATCAGCAAGCGTTCTACACTGTCCTTCTGTAGTGTAAAGAGAAGTACTTAGCAGTCGATTTGTACCAAAGAGAAGGACTTAGCGGTCGATTTGTCTAGGAAAGAGTGTGTAGATAGCCTGGAACAAGTTGAGATCAAAAAAGAGGAGGTGTTAGACTTCTTGAAGAATATTAAGGTGGATAAGTCCCCAGGGCCAGATGGGATCTACCCTAGAGTACTGAGGGAGGCAAGGGAGGAGATTGCTGGGGCCTTGACAGAAATCTTTGTATCCTCACTGGCTACTGGTGAGGTCTCAGAGGACTGGAGAATGGCCAATGTTGTTCCATTGTTTAAGAAGGGTAGCAAGGATAATCCAGGAAATTACAGGCCGGTGAGCCTTACGTCAGTAGTAGGGAAATTATTGGAGAAGATTCTTCGTGACAGGATTTACTACCATTTGGAAGCAAATGGGCGTATTAGTGAGAGGCAGCACGGTTTTGTGAAGGGGAGGTCGTGACTCACTAACTTGATCGAGTTTTTCGAGGAAGTGACAAAGATGATCGATGGTGGAAGGGCAGTGGATGTTATATACATGGATTTCAGTAAGGCCTTTGACAAGGTCCCTCATGGCAGACTGGTACAGAAGATAAAGTCGCACGAGATCAGAGGTGAGCTGGCAGGATGGATACAGAATTGGCTTGGTCATAGAAGACAGAGGGTAGCAGTGGAAGGGTGCTTTTCTGAATGGAGAGCTGTGACTAGTGGAGTTCCGCAGGGATCAGTGCTGGGACCTTTGCTGTTTGTGGTATACATAAATGATTTGGAGGAAAATGTAACCGGGCTAATTAGTAAGTTTACAGACGACACTAAGGTTGGAGGAGTTGCAGATAGTGAAGAGGATTGTCAAAGGATACAACGGGATATAGATCGGTTGGACACTTGGGCGGAGAAATGGCAGATGGAGTTTAATCCGGACAAATGTGAGGTAATGCATTTTGGAAGGTCTAATACAGGCAGGAATTATACAGTAAATGGCAGAACCCTTAAGTGCATCGACGGGCAGAGGGATCTGGGTGTACAGGTCCACAGATCACTGAAAGTGGCAACGCAGGTGGATAAGGTAGTCAGGAAGGCATATGGCATGCTTGCCTTCATTGGCAGGGGTATTGAGTATAAAAGCTGGGAAGTCATGCTGCAGCTGTATAGAACCTTGGTTAGGCCACACTTGGAATATTGCGTGCAATTCTGGTCACCACATTACCAGAAGGATATGGAGGCGTTGGAGAGGGTGCAGAGGAGGTTTACCAGGATGCTGCCTGGTCTGGAGAGGTTGGAGAAACTCAGATTGTTCTCACTAGAGTGACGGAGATTGAGGGGCGACTTGATAGAAGTTTACAAAATTATGAGTGGCATGGACAGAGTAGATAGTCAGAAGCTTTTTCCCAGGGTGGAAGAGTCAATTACTAGGGGATATAGATTTAATATGAGAGGAGAAAACTATAAAGGTGATGTGCGGGGCAAGTTTTTTACGCAGAGGGTAGTGATTGTCTGGAATTTGCTGCCAGAGGAGGTGGTGGAAGCAGGTACGATAGTGGTGTTTAAGAGGCAGCTTGACAAATACATGAATAGGATAGGATTAGAGGGATACGGACCCCGGAAGTGGAAAATGTTTTAGTTGACGGGCAATATGATCGGCACAGGCTTGGAGGGCCGAAGGGCCTGTTCCTGTGCTATACTTTTCTTTGTTCTTTGTTCTTTGATCCTCCTAGCACTATCTGAGTGTGACACAGGTAATGGAGGACACCTGCTGACCTACTGTCTGCCTGAGGGAATAGTATGCAGCACGAATGGTTTCAAGGGCAGCAGAGAAATGACCAAAAATGCCACAAAGAGAAGAAATTGCCAAAAGTTTCTGAAACATTTAACTTGGATGCAGTCTCTGCCTACACAGCAAAGATCATCAATCCCCTAAAAACAGTTGGTAATGGCTTTAAAAACACTTTACAAAGTGTGTTTTCCCCAGGGCAGTGTGATGAGAAATTAATGTCATTAGCTTCATTTTTACATTTATTTGTTTGTGTATAATATGTTACATAATATTATTGTTTATAAAACTTATTATTGCTTCCAGTTTGTGTAACTTTCCTTACATTGGGCGAACCACCAAGTCGACTGCATCCCAATATTATACATACAAAGAACAAACATTTACAAATGTCTCCACAGAATCTCGCCAAAGCTGCTCCCACTTGGTCACTATAACTCAACCGTACGTTAGGCAGAAAGACTGGGTGGAATTTAATGCCACCCTCCCACGCTGCCCTGTGGCAAGTTTGGAAGTGGGGGCATTTAATTAAGCAGGAGGGTGCAGGGTGGGGACCGTGCTGCCTTCCTGCCTCTACCCAATTAAGTCTGGGGTGGGAAGGGTCCTGGATGGCTTTCCCACCCCAGATTCTAACTGAGGCCCTCAAGTATGCAACACCTAAGAGCGTCATCCTGCCGCTGCTGGTATTCAACCAGCGGCAGGCAGGTGTGTCGTCACATGGTGATCCCAAAAAGCAAAATCTGCTCAAGTTTGCTTGTGGACTTCCGAGTGCGGAGTCCTCGTTCAAAGGCACTGCACTCAGCAATGCCTGATCAAGGGACCTGGCATCGGGAAGGGGTGGGGGTGGGGTGGTGTTGCTCGCTGAAAGCCACCCCGTGCCCTTGCCTCTGACCACCCCCTCTCCCTCACCCACCTTTGGCCTAGGGTCTCCCCTTGATCCTGGCCTTTTGGTGCGTGTATTGGTGGATCTCCAGGGCTGTGCCCTAATTGCTCTGACCATGGATCTCCCAGCATTGATTGGACCACTTTCTCGGAGCTCAGCAATGGGTGCGATTTGAATATTCAGTCCAATGGCAGCTTTTCAGGAACTGCAGCCAGCATTTGAAGAGATGTAACTATGTAGGTGCACCAAGTCCAGAAGATACTGGGGGTGACATAACTGGTCTGTTGCCAGCTGATCGCCCTGTTTTCCTTCAACTTGTACCACATCAACCATGAAATAGCATGAGATAATTTAAAAGCAGCCATTGATTCTTAGTTATCTGGCCAGCTGGCATGGGATCTTAGATTGCAACTAGATTCCTCATTGTCCCTGTAGTTGCAAGTAAAGGTTCAAGTTGTAAAAACTCTCATCTTTAATAAGAACATGGAAACAGGGGTTGGCCATTCGATCCCTCAAGCCTTTTTCACCATTCAATTAGATAATGGTTGATCTGTATCTTAGTACCATCTACCTGCCTCGGTTCCGTAACCCTCAATACCCTTGCCTAATAAAAATCTATCAATCAGTATTGACATTTTTAATTGATCCCTAGCTTCAACAGTATTTTAGGAGAGAGCGTGTTCCAGATTTTTTGTGAACAAATGCTTCCCGACATCAGCCCTGAATAGCCTAATTCTCATTTTAAGGTTGTGTCCCCTTGTTCTCGACCTTCCCACCTGAGAAAATTGTCTCTAAATCTACCCCATCAACTCCTTTAATCATCTTAAATGCCTCAGTTAGATCACCCCTTAATCTCCTATACTCAAGGAACCAGTCCTCATCGTACCATTCTGATTATAATGGTTTCCCACTCTCCCAAACTCTTATCCTTCAACCAAAGTTGTCTTTCTAATGATTTTGCAGATATTATTGGTCATCATCTATTTTAAACTGACATAAACATTTCCCAGTATGCTCTTGTGCCAAAAGAGGAAAAACACTAAGACAAATAGAAAAATAACATCATTTTGTTTCTTTAAAAAACACTTAAATGTCCTTGAGTAAAAGAAAAGACATGAAAAATGTACTCCAAAAACCTTCTCTGTCCTTTAAAGAGCTCCTTTGCACACTGGTTGATAGTATTGAACAGATTTCGTTGATGGATGTTAAATAAAGTAGATTAAGGTAATAGGATGAACAGTTGTTGGGTTTTCATTAGTTAATTACGCTCAGATGTGTGTGTAAAGTAGAGTCAGCCAGCACTGGGGAGAGGGTGATAGAGTAGAGTAGTAAGTTTTGTGGCAAGTAATAAACAGTCACTACTAAAGCAACCTAGTCTCTGTGTCTTCTTCATAACCAGGCTAGAAATTTGCTCCTATACTGGGCATTCCTTTACATTCTGTCTGGCTGGGAAAACAGTGTGGGCTGTGCTGTCGAGTAAGATCCCATTGTAAGTGACAGGAAACCACCCCTTCTCTCATTTGCATGGATTCCACATGGTTTTAATATCAAAAAGAAATTCTCACACAAAATGGAATTTATATTCCTCATGGAGCCAAATGCAAGAAGTTTGGTTCAAAGTTAGCTCAGATGGATGAGATGTTTTCTCCTCTCAGTAATCGTTGTTAAAACTCTCATTTGAACCTACATCCCAGAAGAAATAAGCCTTTTTAATATTCTGCATTGATTAAAACGTAAGTAATCTCATTCACTAGGGAGGTCTCGTGGTGCAGTGGGTAGTATACCTCCCCCTGAGCCAAAAGCTCTGGTTTCAAGTCCCACTCCAGGGCTTGATGGCCACGGAAGGTGTGTAATGTGGCCAAACAGGTTGAGTATTAACTTAAACCCTTCCAACATGCATCAAAGGCAGGCGATAAGAGTGGGTGAGACTCCTGGTCAGCCTTCTAAAGAAGGCAATGGCAAACCACTGCAGTACCTTGCCAAGCATAACTATGGACCAACACAGAAGTCCATGGTTGCCAATGGCCTTTCAGAGCATTGTACCTGAAAAGAGAGAGAGAATCTCATTCAGTGAGTACATAAGGGTAAATTTGGTAGGAAATGGAATAATTGCACTAGTGGAGTTCAGGAGGTCCTACTAGGTTTAGTATTTGAAAACTCAGGATAATATGGAGCAAGTCTGCATTTGGAACAGCCTGTGCTATGCTTGCCTCAGTTGTGTGTGTGCGGGTCTGTCATTAAATGTAAAGTTTAAGCAAGAATGTTGATACCCAGCACTGATATCCTTCATCTAGATTAATACAAACACAAAACTGACGTCTGCAATTGGCACTGAGTACTCATCAAACCAGTTAGTTAACAGCTATAATCTCTTAAGTACAAACACACATCTTATAAGTACAAACCAGCTTCTTAAAACAGTTTAAATATTAGGGCTCTAACTTGCCTAAGACATTGCAATGCGGCTTTCACATCATGAGGATAATGGCCAATTTTATTAATTATTATTAAAATTAGCCACCAAAATGATATTGGAGCTTAAAAAATTAAGTTATGATGACAGGCTGCATAAACTTGGCATGTATTCTTTTGAGTTAGAAGGTTTAGGGTGATCTTCGATTTAGCTATTCCCATTTTCACCTTTTCCAGAAACATCTTCTGTTTCTTTACTGGCCCCATTGCCAGCTCCTTTTGCCTTGACTATCATCCCTTTTGTTATTTATTCTCTCCTGCTTTCCACTCTTTCACAGACCTAATGTATGGAATGATTGGTAGTGAAAAAGAGAAATGAAGGAAATGGGGAACTATTTGGAAGTGAAGAGGAAATAAATAGTTTGATGAATAGGTAGAAGAAATGGAGAGGAGTGAAAAGGAAGTAGGCAGAAGTTGGGAGCAGTGCTTCAGGGTGGGAAAGAATGAAAGTGCCCAGCATTAACTGAGAGGATAAAGGGATGCCAACATGCATTCTGGCAGCTGGCTGGAGAAGGGGGAGGGACTCATCCTGAGTGGAGAGAGGCGAGTGGAATAGTACCAGTTTAACGAGAGAAGAAGGGTGACTAAACAAAGGGAGTCAGTTTGAACTGTGAGAGTTGAAGAAAAGAGTCGGGTAGCTTTACCCTTTAGCATGTAAGTGCAAAATGATGGCAGGGTGTAAACCCTCGTCACATATTCAAACCCAAGCTGCTCATGTCCATTATCATGAGCATGACTTTGCAGGAAGCATTCACCCCCAAAAAAACATTTGCACCCTAACTCTGAAAAGTAACACCAGCCCTTGGGCCTGTCCAAAAGAGTGGGGAGTAGTTTGGGGTGTGTGTCTCTGGTAACTGGGTCCAAAGGGGTACAGTAACTTTGCAAAGCAGGGTGGTAGGGTTTGGCTGTGGAACAGTGACTGAAGGGATAACCTTTGGGGAAGGAATGGTCTGGTTTGGCTGGTGAAAATCTAAATTACAGAATCACAGAATCCTAACTGCACAGATGGAGGCCATTCAGCCCATCGTGTCTGCACCAGCTCTCCAAATGAGCATTATGACCTATTGCCATTGCCCTGCCTTTTCCCTGCACCCATACACATTGGGAAGAACTTTCGGGTTGGCGAGCGGGGGCGGGGCCCGTTCGCCAACGCGTAAAATGATGCGCGGTGATGTTGGGTGTGTGTCCTGACGTCACTACGAGTCATTTAGATTGTCAGTTCGGCGGGCGTGCAGCCAAGTCAGCTGCACGCCCACTGAACTGTCAAAAGCCTATTAAGGGTATTAAGAAAGTAATTAAAGTCATTAAGAATGCTGCCCATTCAACCTTAAGGTTGGCGGGCAGGCGAAGAGCCTAGGCAGCCTTCACATTTATCATGAAACCTCATCCACGGGTGGGATTTTTTGAAAAATTTAATGGACATGTCCCAGCTCATGTGACAGTTTCACATGAGGGGACATGTCCTTAAATTTTTTTTTGAACCTTTCTTCAATGTTTCATAAGCGAAACTAATCTCCCTGAGGCACCTCTTCCGGGTGTGTGTCACGCTGGGCGGGCCTTAATTGACCCGCCCACGTAAAATGGCGGCATGCCACCAATCGGGGGGCGCTGATCGAATTCGCGCCCACCCCTGCTCAACCCCCCCGACAGGGGGAAATTTCTGCTCATTGTTTCTGTTGAAATAATCATCTAATGCCCTCTTGAATGCCTCGATTGAACCTGCCTCCACCACACTTCCAGACAGTGCATTCCAGACCCGAACCTGTCATTGTGTGAAAAAGTTCTTTCTCACATCACACTTGCTTCTTTTGCAAAACACTTTAAAACTGTGCCGTCTGGTTTTCGATCCATTTACCAATGGGGACAGTTTCTCCCTATCGACTCTGTCCAGGCCCCTCATGATTTTGAAAACTTCTATCAAGTTTCCTCCCAGCCTTCTTCTCTCCAAGGGGAACAGTCCCAACTTCTCCAATCTTTTCTCATAGCTGAAGTTCCTCATCCCTGGAACCATTCTTGTAAACCTCTTCTGCACTCTCTCCAATGTGTTCACATCCTTCCTAGAATGTGGTGCCCAGAACTGTACACAATATTCTAGCTGAGATCTAATGAGGGCCTTATATAAATTCAGCATAACCTCCCTGCTCTTGTACTCTATGCCCCTATTAATAAAGTCCAGGATACTATGTGCTTTATTAACTGTTCTCTCCACCTGTCCTGCCACCTTCAATGATCTCTGCACATATACACCCAGGTCTTTCTGCTCCTGCACCCACTTCAAAATGTTGGGTTTTCCTTTTTTAAAGATCAAGGCTTATAATTAGCAAGAAAGGCTCATTTTTAATGAAAAATGTGTATCATTGTTTGTCTGTAACAGTGCACCCCTGGAAGACTCCAGGGGCTGAATTTTCACTTTGGCAGGGGGGGCAGAGTGGGAGCGGGCACGGGCTGGCCAATTAAGGTCCGCCCAGCGTAATGCCCGACTCCCGAGGAGAGTGGGAGTGGGCGGGCGGCGGTGGGAGTGCATTGTCCGCCGGGTACAATGGCGACCTGGCGGCCTGTTTATCAGAAGCGCTGGCAGCCTTTGCAAGGCTGCTCACAATGGCTGGAGGAAGGGCTCCCCAGAGGGCTTCTGCTGAGCTGGCCAGTCCAGAGGGTAGGCCAGCAGGGCAGGCCAGTCCAGAGGGAGGACAGTGGGACAGGCCAGTCCGGAGGGTGGGCCAGCGGAGCAGGCCAGTCCGGAGGGTAGGCCAGCAGGGCAGGCCAGGCTGGAGGGTAGGCCAGCGGGGCAGGCCAGGCTGGAGGGTAGGGCGGTTTTTCAAATGACTGCCTTGCTGCCCTCGTCGAGGAGGTGGCAGCACAGTGGGAGGTGCTGGTTCCCCAGGACGGGAGGAGGAGGCCCCCCCACATGACCAAACGTGTGTGGGAGGAGGTGGCGGAGGTGGTGAGCCTACCTGATGTGGTGTGGCGCACCTGGTTCCAGTGTTGCAAGCGTTTCAATGACTTGTTGTGCTCTGGCAGGGCGGGTACCATGTCGGCATTGGTCATGTAACCCAGCAGGTCGGCTTACCCCCTGCTTCCCCCACCACCCCCAAGTCTGAGTGTAGTGACTGCATTGAATCATTGACGGCATGTGTCCTTTGCTGAGTGGGCCAGCAGGTATTGCCCATGCTGAGGTCAACCTGAAAGGATGATGAAGAGATGTGTATTGTCCCCGCAGCATGTGTTACACTGAGTCCCACATGACTGTTTTGGGGGCAACCTGGAGGAACTGCACCTAGGCGCAGTGCTGGAACTCCAGGACATGTCCTAGTCAGGGTGATGAGATGCTGGGAGAGGAGCTTCAAGGTGGCATGGCAACGAACCATCTGCTGCCCTCTGCGCTCTACGTGCTTGCGCCTCCTTGCTAGGGAAGGATATACCATGTGGTGCCTAATGTGATGTATGCAGAATGTGTCCAAGGTGGGGGTTAGGGTTTGTGGAGCAGGTCTAGCATCTTTGTGTGAGTGTTCGGCAGCAGCAGGGTGAGGCGGCACTGGAGCCCTGATATGTCCCACTCTGGTTGGGGTGAGCTGTCCGCGAGGCAAGTCCATGTGCAATTCGCACTAATCAATGCTCTTCTCTCATTTTCGGGAGAAGAATGCTCATAACATGGCAGAGCGTGCGAGGACTGGCGGTGGGCAGGTGCAGTTAGCCATTCTCAGCTGGTTTAAGCAGGAGGCCCTGGATTTGGAGAGGCGCCATGTGCCCAGGTCCACTGGTGTCGGTAAGGCTGGGGTGCCATGGTTAGGTATTTATGCCTAACAGTGAGGTCAGCATTGTTCTCCCAACAGCCATAGCACTGCTCAATGTTAATTGGTTTAATTTTGCAACATGGCTTGACCATTGCTAATGGAAGGATGAGCACATAATAATCCGGAGTACAGGGATGCATTTTGACAGTGTCACCACGTTAACTGATCCACTGTCCTTGTTCTTCCTTTCAGCATCATCGGAGCAGGGCCGGGAGGAGGAGCAGCAGATGCCCCCTCTCACACCTGAGGGGTCTGAAGTTTCACCAGCGTCACACCATTTCTGTGAGGCAGTCACCAGCGCAGATACTAGCACCTTGGTGGGAATTAGAACATCGGCTAGTGTCCCAGGGCACAGTGGTGAGGGCACTTCACAATCGCTGGAGGAGCTGGCAGAGACAGAGAGTGCCCATGGCGCCAGCAGTCGGAGGACTGCAGGGGACCAGGCACATGTTCAGTCAGTGCCTGATGATGTGCCTCTGAGTCATCGGCAATGCAGCAGGGGCAGGAAATGCAGCCGGGCGTGTGGGAGCATCTGGGGGAGATACATGAGGCTATGCTTGGCTTGGTCTCCGTGGTGGAGGAGTCTACGCGGACGGTTGCCGAAGCGATGAGCCACATGTCTGAGCGCCATGCGTCCTCCATGGAAACCTTGGTGACTCTCGTGGAGAGGCTCCTCCAGGAGACCCATCAGGGTTTCCTGGGGATGCGCTCTGACCAGCAAGCCCTCACATCGGCATTGACCTTAGCTGGTCAGTGCCAGTGTGGAAGATGGTCTGGGCATCAACTTTCACAGCTCGATGCCCATCCATTCATGGTGAGCAGGGAGGTCCGAAGTGACCTCACATCGGCGCAGCAGCTGCCTGGCATCTCTGCGGGCTCCTCTCAGGGCACTCCGGATGAGGGCGACAGCTCCTCTGCCCCTCTCCCAGTGACCATAGCATCCGGTGAGGCAGCGATGACTGGGGAGATGCCAGCTGTGGAACTGGCAGCTCCCTCCCAGGCGGGGCCAGCACAGGCTCCACGGGCCAGAGGACGGCCGCCAAGGTCATCGAGGCCAACAGGACAGCAGAGTCAGCAGGCTGTCTCAGATGCCACTCCAAGCGATGAGGCAGCACCATGACATATCACCCGAAAACGTAAACATAAGGCACCTTAGGCACACCACGGGTTTCTCACTGGTGCTTTTGTGTTGGCCCGAGATGAGGTTCATATGTTTGGTTCTGATTTGTAACACTATTCTCTTTTTTTGGAATAAGTTGGTTTGCTTGACATATTAAACTCAGATATTTCACCATGGCTGAGGGTATCTCTTTTCTTCTGCCCGTGGACGGTTTCCAAAAATGTAATGAGTGCTTTGTTGGACATTCAGCTAAGGCCCTTAGTGACTGTTCCTAACCTGGCAGATTTTGCATTTGGTGTTGCGTATGGAGCCTACAGCCCAGGCTTGTCCTGGAGGTCCATATGTGGTATGCTAGCTGAAGGTTTGTTGGATCAAAGCCTCCCAGGTGTCTCTGCCTTCCTGGAGTATGCCTGGGTCAGCGTCTACCCCCTCAGCATTTCCCTGTGCATGCTCATCCTTGGACTCACTGCTGGACTCATCATGTGCAGCCGCAGCCACTGTGTCGATGTCTTCATCGTCTACTGCGTCCCCCCTTTCCAGCGCAAGATTGTGGAGAGCGCAGCATGCAACCACTATCAACGAGACACGATCTGGGGGGTACTGGAGTGCGCCCCCTGAGCAGTCCAGGCATCGGAAGCACATCTTGAGAAGACCAATGGTTCTCTCCACCACAGCCCTTGTGGAAGCGTGGCTCCTATTGTACCGCTGCTCAGCTTCTGTTCTTGGATGGTGGAGAGGTGTCATGAGCCACCTTCTGAGGGGATAGCCCTTGTCACCCAGCAGCCATCCATCCAGCCGGTCCGAAGCACTGAAGAGCCCCGGAACCTGCGAGTTTCTGAGGACATAGGCACTGGGGAGCTGCCTGGGTACCTTGCACAGACTTGTAGAATCAGCATCCTGTGATCACACACTATCTGCACGTTCATGGAGTGGAAGCCCTTCCTGTTGACCAAGGCACCGGGCTCACCTGCTGGCGCCTTGATGGCCACATGTGTGCAGTCTATTGCACCTTAGACGCGGGGGAAGCCAGCAATGGCCGTGAAGCCTCTGGCCCGCTGTGTCTGGCTTGCTTGGTCTCAACGGAAGTGGATGAAGGTCAATGCACACCTGAACAGAGCGTCTGTGACCTGCTTGTCATAAGTGTGCACAGATGATTGGGAGACACCGCAAAGATCACCCACCGAGCCCTGGAAAGAGCCAGAGGCACAGAAGTTGAAGGCAGCTGTGACCTTCAGAGCCACTGGCAAGGGGCGTCCACCCACACAGTTAGCGGAGATCTCAGGCCCTATCATCTGACAGATATAGTTGACTGTCTACCTTGGGAGATGGAGCCTCCTTTGGCACTGCACCTCAGACATATTGAGGTAGCTGCTTCACTGCCTGTAAACCCTGGCAGCCGGATAGTGGCATCTTTTGCGGCCCCTTCTGCCTTGGTCCACCTCTTGGCCCTGCGTCCCTTGTGCCTGCGCCTGTCCTCCCAAAGGTGGCTCCCCTGGAGGCTGAATGTGCACTCCTAGCCTCCTCCTCCTTCTAGCCCTCCCTTCCTCCTCAGAGGAGCTGCCTGCAGTGGACAGTTCAGCTTCCATTCCCAGGCTAAGGGAAGACTTCCTGAAACCTGCAGGCCCAGGAAAGATTACTCACTGCAGAGTGCTGACCTGGAGGTTAAGAGTCTAGAAAAAGCAGCTGGGATGCGTTCTGAAGTACTGCAGATCACACAGGCAAGTTTCAAAAACTTTCAGAAATAAATACTTGACTGTGCACACTCGCGACCCCACTGAGCCCTCTTATCTTGCCCGTGGATGAGGTTAATACAAATGTGACCTACCCGCAAGTCCGTTGTGCCCATGCGCCGAGCCGAAGATTGCACGGGCGCCGAAAAATCGCGTCAATTGGTGAGTCAAGAGCCTTAACTGGCCCATTAATTAATGGTGGGCGCACGTCAGACATCATCGCGCGCCCGCCCAACGAAATATTGCAATGGCGCGCGGTGATGTCGGGACGCTCACCCGATGTCACTGCGCATCATTTTATGCGCGGACGTGCGGGGCCCACCCCGCACGCCAAAGGGGAAAGTCCTCCCCAGGTGTATCATTATTTTCTTTATCATTCCTGTTTTTGGTTCCCCCTTCAAGATTTCACAGCCTGAAGGACTGCTGTCAGCATCTGCTGTTAAATTTACACAATAGCACTATTCTTCATTTATCGTTTTTGCGCGGGCTATTAGGTTTTATGAATCTGCTGGCCTGCTTTCGTTACTCTTCTCGGTTGCCATGTCTGCCATTCCCACAATGAGATTAATAAACGGCTCTATCCAACATAAGACCAATGTACCGCTCTACCTAACATGCAATTACTATACAACCTGAGACACCATCCAACATGAGACTAATACATGACTCTCCCGATCATGGGACCAGTAGAATCCTAGAATAATACAATGGCACAATGCAGACTGAGGCTATTCAGCCCATTGTGCCTATGCCAGCTCTTTGAAAGAGCTATGTAGGGAGCTCTGTTCATCTTTCCCATTCAAGTATTTATCCAATTCCCCTTTGAAAGCTATTATTAATTATTATCAGTCAGATTATATTCTAAGTCATAACATGCTGTCTAAAAGCTTTTCTTGTCATATCACCTCCGGCTCATTTACTCATTACTTCAAACACATGACTCCACCAAACATGAGACTGTTACAAAATTCTACTTGACACAAGATTAATATACAACTCTCCTAATGTAGGCTACTACATGATTCTACAAAACCTGAGATTAATACACAATTCTACCTAACAAGAGTGTAATAAACAGTACTTTCTAACATTAGAGTGACTCACAACTTTAGTGAATACAAAACTAATGCACAACTGAGCTAACTCAAGCCTAATACACAACTCTATCTAACGTAATAATAATTAATACATGACATATATGACTTTACCTAACATGGGACAAATAATTAAATCTAATATGAAATTAATACGTGCCACTACCTGAAATAAGTCTAATACATGACACTACAGGATGCGATGCACAACTCTGCACAAAATTATAGATGACAGTGCTGAACATAAGACAAATACTCAACACTACTGATCATAATACTGATTCACAAATTCACTGATCTGGAGACTAATACGTGACTGTCACTAGCATAAATGTAATACATACCTCACCAAACGTGACAGTGTTAGACAACTCTTCTAACACAAGGCTACTACATGACTGTACCGGATGAGAATAATACGTCACTGCTGAAAGAGATCTAATACATGTTCTACCTAAAATGAAATGGGTGCATAGCTCTAACTAAAATGAGCCAAATGAAATCTCAGCACAATATGGCATAGAAAGAGACTAATTGGTCCATCATGCCTGTCCAGCTTTTTGAAAGAGCTATTCAATTAGTCCCAATTCCTGCTCTTCCCTCATAGCTCTGTAAATTATTACTCTTCAATTATTCATCTAATTCCTTTTTGACAGTTATTACTGAATCAGCTTCCATCACCCTCTCAAGCCGTGCATTCTAGGTCATGGGGAGAATTTTCTCCCCATTGGGAGGGTTGTGTGGGGGCGGGCACGGGCAGGCGCGTAGACGATCGGTGCCCCCGATCGGCTGGGCACCACCATTTTACGTGGGTGGGCCAATTAAGGCCCACCCAGCGTGACTCGTGCCCGGAGGTGCTGAGCGCTCCCTGTGCGGACGGTGTGGAGGCGGTGGGGGGAGGTAGGCTGAGTCGGGAGTGTGGTCTTTTTTGTATGTGTGCGAGAGAGCACAGAAACCTCCCTGAGGCACAGGGGTGCCTCAAGGGAGATTAGTTTTAAGTTTAAACAGTCTAATAAAGTATTGTAAAAAATTTTATGACATATCCCCTCATGTGAAACTGTCACATGAGCTGGGACGTGTGCATTCATTTTAATAAAAATTTTTCTGAAGATTTTAAATCATTCATGAAACCTCATCCTGCCCGTGGATGAGGTTCCATGATAAACGCGAAGGCCACCCGTGCTCAATAGCTTTCTCAATCGGCTTAATTAGTTCATTAATGGCCTTAACAGATCTTTGATAGTTCGGCGGGTGCGCAGCCGACTCGGGAAACCGCCAAACTGAAAATCTAAATGACGCACGGTGGCGTTGGGACGCACGCCCGATGTCACCCCGCGTCATTTTACGCCTCAGCGAGCGGGCCCCGACCCCGCTCGCCAAGCCGAAGATTCAGCCCCATAACAGCTTGATGACTAAAAACCTTTTTTCCGCTGTGTTGCCTGTGATTCTTTTGTCAATTACCTTAAACACACAACTAATGAACATGAGACTAATACACGCTTCTACTGGCCAAGAAACTAATACACTACAAGCACGAGACGAATACATGTCTCTCTCCATGTAACTTGAAGATCTTAAAATCATAAACTTCTGCAATGCAGAGGAACGCCATTTGTCCCATCTTGGCTGTACCAATTCTTTGAAATGATTATCCAATCAGAACCAAACCCCTACTCTTTCCTCATAGCCCAGTGAATTTTTCATCTTCAATGTTCATCTCTTTCACCCAATTCCCTTTTATTCCGTAACAATTTCAGACACTGCATTCCACTGCATGACAACTTTTCTGTACAGCTCCCTCATGTCACCACTAGATCTACCGAACATCCCTACCGAATAAGAGACTAATATTTGGCTGTACAAGCGTGGGGCAGAATTTTCCCATTGGCATCCAGGGGCAGGCCCCGCACGTCCGCGCATAACATGACGCGCGGTGACATTGGGCGAGTGTCCCGACGTCACTGCGCGCCATCGCGATAATTCGTTGCGCAGGCGCATAATGAAGTCGGATGCGCACCCGCCAATAATTAACGGGCCACTTAAGGCCCTTGACCCACCAATTGACGTTGATTTTTCGGTGCCCATGCAATCTTCAGGTCAATGCATGGCCGCAACGGGCAGGCGGGTAGGAGACATTTGTATAAACCTCATCCAAGGCCGGGATAAGCGGGCTCATTGCGGTCATGAGTGTGATCCCTCAAGTATTTATTTTTCAAAGTTATTGAAACTTGCCTGTGTGTGATCTGCAGTACTTCAAAACACATACCAGCTGCTTTGTCTGGGCTCTTAACCTCAAGGTCAGCAGTCTGCAGTGAGTAATCTTTTCTGGGCCTGCAGGTTTCAGGAAGCCTTCCCTTAGCCTGGGAATGGAAGCTGACTGTCCACTGAGGCAGCTCCTTTGAGGAGGAAGGGAGGGCTAGAAGGAGGAAGAGGCCAGGAGTGCACAGTCAGCCTCCAGGGGAGCCACCTTTGGGAGGACAGGCGCAGGCACAAGGGACGCAGGGCCAAGAGGTGGACCAAGGCAGAAGAGGCCGCAGAAGACACCACTATCCTGCTGCCAGGGTATACAGGTGGTGAAACAGCTACTTCAATATGTCTGAGGTGCAGTGCCAAAGGAGGCTCCATCTCTCAAGGGAGACAGTAAACTCTATCTGTCAGATGATTGGACACCCCATGCCAGTGGCTCTGAAGGTCACAGCTACCCTCAACTTCTATGCCTCTGGCTCCTTCCAGGGTTCGGTGGGTGATCTTTGCGGTGTCTCCCAGTTAGCTGTCCACACTTGTGTCAAGCAGGTTTACAGATGCTCTGTTCAGCTGTGCATTGACCTTCATTAACTTCCGCTGGGACCAGGCAAGCCAGACACAGCGAGCCAAAGGCTTTGTGGCCATTGCTGGCTTCCCCTGTGTCCAGGCTGCAATAGACTGCACACATGTGGTCTTCAAGGCACCCTCAGGTGAGTCCGGTGCCTTTGTCAACAGGAAGGGATCCCACTCCATGAACGTGCAGATAGTGTGTGATCACAGGATGCTGATTTTACAAGTCTGTGCAAGGTACACAGGCAGTTCCCACGACGCCTACATGCTCAGACACTCCCAGGTGCCGGGGCTCTTCAGTGCTCCAGCCCAGCTGGATGGATGGCTGCTGGGTGACAAGGGCTATCCCCTCAGAAGGTGACTCATGACGCCTCTCCATCATCCAAGAACAGAAGCTGAGCAGCGGTACAATAGGAGCCAGGGCACCACAAGGGCTGTGGTGGAAAGAACCAACGGTCTTCTCAAGATGCACATCCGATGTCTGGACTGCTCAGGGGGCGCACTCCAGTACCCCCCAAATTGTGTCACGGTGATAGTGGTTGCATGCTGCACTCTCCACATTTCTCGCTGGAAAGGGGGGACGCAGTGGACAATGAAGATGTTGACGCAGTGGCAGTGGCTGCACACGATGATTCCAGCAGTGAGTCCAAGGATGAGCATGCACAGGAAAATGCTGAGTGGGTAGATGCTGGGCATACTCCAGGGAGGCAGGGACACTCGGGAGGCTTTAATCCAATGAACCTTCAGCTAGCACACCACATATGGACCTCCAGGACAAGCCTGGGCTGTAGGCTCCATACTCGACACCAAAGTGCAAAATCTGCCAGATTAGGAACAGCCACCAAGGGCCTTATTAACAAAGCTGAATGTCCAACAAAGCACTCATTACATTTTTGGAAACCATCCACATGCAGAAGAAAAGAGGCACCCTCAGCCATGGTGACATGTCTGAATTCAATATGTCAAGCAAACCAACTTATTCCAAAAAAAAAGAGAATAGTGTTCAAATCAAAACAAATCATAAGGACCTCATCTCGGGTCAACAAAAAAGCACCAGTGAGAAACCCGTGGTGTGCCTAAGGTGCCTTATGTTTACGTTTTCGGGTGCTACGTCATGGTGCTGCCCCATCGCTTGGAGTGGCATCTGAGACAGCCTGCTGACTTTGCTGTCCTGTTGGCCTTGATGACCTTGGCAGTCGTCATCTGGCCCATGGAGCCTGTGCTGGCCCCGCCTGGGAGGGAGCTGCCAGGTCCACAGCTGGCATCTTCCCAATCGTCGCAGCCTCATCCAATGCTATGGTCACTGGGAGAGGGGCAGAGGAGCTGCCACCCTCATCCTGAGTGCCCTGAGAGGAGCCCGCAGAGATGACAGGCAGCTGCCGCACCAACGTGAGGTTGCTTCGGACCTCCCCGCTTACCGTGGATGGATGGGCACCGAGCTGGGAAACTTGATGCCCAGACCATCTCTCACACTGGCACTGACCGGCTGAGGTCAATGCCGCTGTGAGTGCTTGCTGGTCAGAGCGCATCCCCAGGAAGCCCTGGTGGGTCGCCTGGAGGACCCTCTTCATGAGAGTCACCATTGTTTTCATGGAGGACGCATGGCGCTCGGACATGTGGCTCATTGCTTCGGCGATCATCCGCTAGACTCCTCCACCACGGAGACCAAGCCAAGCGTAGCCTCATGTATCTCCCCCAGATGCTCCTGCATACCTGGCCGCATTTCCTGCACCTGCTGAATCGTGGACGACTCCAGAGGCATATCAGGCACCAATTGAACATGTGCCTGGTTCCCTGCAGTCCTCCAACTGCTGGCGCCATGGGCATACTCTGTCTCTGCCAGCTCCTCCAGTGACTGTGAAGTGCCCTCACCGCTGTGCCCTGGGACACTAGCCTATGTTCGAATTCCCACCGAGGTGCTAGTATCTGCGTTGGTGCCTGCCTGGCAGAGATGGTGTGACGCTGGTGAGACTTCAGGGCCCTCAGGTGTGAGAGGGGGCCTCTGCTGCTCCCCCTCCCGGCCCTGCTCCGCTGATGCTGAAAGGAAGAACAAGGACAGTGGATCAGTTAACATATAGACAATGTCAATGTGTATCCCTGTCCCCCGGATCATTATAAGCTCACCTTTCCATGAGCAATAGTAAAGCCATGTTGCAAAATTAAATCAATTAACATTGAGCACTACTATGGTTGTTGGGTGAACAATGCTGACCTCACTGTTGGACATAAATACCTGACCATGGCACCCCAGCCTCACCAACGCCAGTGGACCTGGGCACATGGCGCCTCTCCAAATCCAGGGCCCCCTGCTCGAAGCGGCTAAGAATGGCGATCTGCACCTAGCCGCCGCCAGTCCTCGCATGCTCTGCAGCGTTTTGAGCATTCTTCTCCTGAAAAGGAGAGAAGAGCATTGATTAGTGAAAATTGCACATGGACTCTGTTCACGCACGGCCCACCACAACCAGAGTGGGACATATCAGGGCTCCAGTGCCTCCTCACCCTGCCGCTGCTGAACACTCACACAAAGATGCTAGGCCTGCTCCCCATCCCCTCACCTCCCCCTTGGATACATGCTGCCTACATCACATTAGGCACCACAGGGTATATCCTTCCCTAGCAAGGAGGCGCAAGTACGTGGAGCGCAGAGGGCAGCAGATGGTTCGTTGCCACGCCACCTTGAAGCTCCTCTCCCAGCATCTCATCACCCTGACTAGGACATGTCCTGGAATTCAAACACAGTGCCTAGGTGCAGTTCCTCCAGGTTGCCCCCAAAACAATCATGTGGAACTCAGTGTAACACATGCTGTGGGGGCAAAACACTTCTCCTCATCACCCTCTCAGGTTGACCTCAGCATGGGCAATATCTGCTGGCCCACCCAGCAAAGAACAAATGCCATCAATGATTCAATGCAGTCCCTATACTCAGACTTGGTGCGGGGGGAGGCAGCAGGGGGGAAAAGCCAACCTGCTGGGTTAAATGACCATTGTCGAATTGGTACTCACCCTGCCAGAGTGCAACAAATCGTTGAAGCGCTTGCGACACTGGATCCAAGTGCACTGCGCCAGGTCGCGGGAGCTCACCACCTCCGCCACCTCCTCCCAGGCACATTTTGCCATGTGTTAGGGCCTCCTCCTCCCGTCCTGGGGAACCAGCACCTCCTGCCTTACTGCCACCTCGAGGAGGGCAGCAAGACAGTAATTCAAAAAACGAAGGGCACACTGCTTCCCCGTCCTACCCTCCGGCCTGGCCTATCCCACTGCCTTACCCTCTGGCATGGCCTATCCCGATGATCTACCCTCCAGCCCGGCATGCCCTGATGGCCTACCCTCCAGCCCGGCATGCCCCAATGGCCTACCCTCCAGCCTGGCCTGTCCCGATGGCCTACCCTCCAGCCCGGCCTGTCCCGATGGCCTACCCTTCGGCCTGGCCTGCCCCAATAGCCTACCCTCCGGCCTGGCCCGCCCTGATGGCCTATCCTCTGGCCTGGCCTGCCCCAATGGCCTACCCTCCAGACTTGCATGAACTTCATTGCCCCTCTGCACAGCCATTCGCCCAGCCATTGTGAGCAGCCTTTCCAAGGCTGGCAGGCCTTCCTTTATGCAGGCTGCTGGGTCACCTTGGACCCAGCGGCCTGAGCACGCCTGGTGCTGCCCACCCACTCCTGCTGTGCACGGGAGTTGTGAAGTACGCTGGGCGGGCCTTAATTGGCCTGCCCGCGTAAAATGGCAGCGCGGACCCGATCACGAGCGGCGCTTGGGTCCGTGCCTGCTCCCACTCCGCTCCCCTGCCAACCAGAAGATTCAGCCCATGAGATTAATGCATGAATTATCCAAAATTAAGACTAGTATAGAACTCTGCATAACTTGAGACTAATACCTGACTCTACACAGCATGTGGCTGAAACACAAATCTACCAAACATCAGAGTAATGCATAGCTCTTCATAATATGAGATTAGTACAAGTCTCTATCCAACATGAGAGTAATACATGATCCTAAGTAACATGAGACTAATAAAATCATGGAATGACACAGCCCAGACGGAAGCCATTCAGCCCATCATGCCTGTGCTGGCTCCTATGTAGTATTTACAGAATAGAAAGAGGCCAGTTGCTTCGGTTCCACATGAGCTTCTTGCCTCTCTTCATCATCTAACCCCATCAACACATTCCTCGATTCACTTCTCCTTCATGTGCTTATCTAGCTTCATCTTAAATGCATCTATGTTATTCACCTCAACTAATTGATGCGGTGGGGAGTTCCACATTCTAACTATTTCCTGGATGAAAAAGTTTCTCTTGAATTCCCTATCGGACTTGTGAGTGACTATCTTATTTTTATGGCCCCTAGTTCTAGTCACCCTCCAAGGGAAATATCTGCTCCACATCTAGCCCATCAAATGCTTTCATAATTTTGTGGAGCACTATCAGATCACCCTCTCAGTTTTCTCTTTTCTAGAGAAAAGAGCCCCAGTTTGTTCAACATTTCCTGACAAGTATAACCTCTCAGTTTCAGGATCATCCTAGTAAACCTTTTTTGCACTTTCTCATCCACACCCTCTTTCATGCCGTTGTTACCTCTCAACTTGACTATTCCAATGCACTCCTGGCTGGTCTCACACATTCTACCCTCTGTAAACTTGGGGTCAACCAAACCTCTGCTGCCCGTGTTTCAACTCGCACCAAGTCCTGTTCACCCAGCACTCCTGTGTTTGTTGACCTACATTGGCTCCCGGTCAAGGCATGTCTTGATTTTCGGATTCTCTTCTTTGTTTTCAAACCCTTCTGTTGCCTTGCCCCTCCCTATTCCTGTACCCTCCTCTAGCCCCACAACCCTCTGAGATATCTACACTCCTCTAATTCTGGACTCCTGACTTTCCCAGTTTTAACCACTCCACCATTGGTGGCTGTTTGTTTTATAGTGCTCCTTCAGTTGCCTAGGCCCAAAGCTCTGGAATACCCTCCCTAGACCTCTCCACATCTCTATTCTCTCTTCTCCTTTAAGACACTGCTTAAAACCTACCATTTTGACCAAGCTTTTGGTCATCTGCCCTAATATGTGGCTCGGTGTCAAATTTTGCTTTATACTACTCCTGTGGAGTGCCTTGGGATGTTTTATTACATTAAAGGCACTACATAAATAAAGATGTTGCTATTCTTGTTTCTCCAATGCCTCTGTATTTTTTTTTACAATGTGGAGATCAGAACTGTTCATAGTGCTCCATGTAGCCATGATTTTGTACAAGTTTAACATGCTTTGCTTCTAAGTTCTATTCCTCCAGGAATTAATCATCAGCACACCTGCGGAGCCCACCATGAAGCAATGCCTGATGGCTGGTGCCACAACTTCCACTGCAGTTCAAACAACTTCCACCAAAAGGCTCAGAGCTGCACTGGAAGCACAGACTACTGTCATCATGGCTCTGGGTGCCGCTGTTCAGAAGGACTTCCAAGGGTCAGAAAAGTCCAGAAATCTGTTCTCCAGCAGATCAGTAGGATTCCTGAAGCGCTGCCCCAGAAAAGTGGCTGCCAATTATGTGATACCTTTTTGAAGGCTTTTTGAAAATCTAGATTCACTTTTTTTTTTGTTCATGGGATGTGGGCATTGCTGGCTTGACCAGCATTTATTGCCCATCTCTAATTGCCCTTGAGAAGGTGGCGGTGAGCTGCCTCCTTGAACTTCTGCAGTCCATGTGGTGTAGATTCACCCACAGTGCTGTTAGAGAGCGAGTTCCAGGATTTTGACCCAGTGGCAGTGAAAGAACGGCGATAAATTTCCAAGTCAGGATGGTGTGTGTCTTGGAGGGGAACTTCCAGGTGGAGGTGTTCCTACGCATCTGCTGCCCTTGTCCTTCTAGATGATAGTGGTCATGGGTTTGGAAGGTGCTGTCTAAGGAGCCTTGGTGAGCTTCTACAGTGCATCTTGTAGATGGTACACACTGCTACTACTGTGTGTCAGTGGTGGAGGGAGTGAATGTTTGTGGGTGGGGTGCCAATCAAGTGGGCTACTTTGCCCTGCTTGGTGTCAAGCTGCTTGAGTGTAGTTGGAGCTGCACTCATCCAGGCAAGTGGAGAATATTCCATCACACTCCTGATTTGTTCCTTATAGATGGTGGACAGACTTTGGGGAGCCAAGAGGTGACTTACTGCCCACAGGATTCTTAGCCTCTGACCCGCTCTTGTAGCCACATGGTCTGGTCCAGTTCAGTTTCTGGTGAATGGTAGCACACGGGATGTTGATAGTGGGGGATGGTAATGCCATTGAATGTCAAGGGGCAATGGTTAGATTCTCTCTTGTTGGAGATGATCATTGCCTGGCACTTGTGTGGTGTGAAGCCTGGCAGTGTTGTAAACTGCGAGGAGGACAGTGTAGAACTTCAAAAGGACATAGACAAGTTGGTGGTGTGGGCAGATAGGTGGCAGATGAAGTTCAATGCAGGGAAGTGTGAGGTGATGCATTTTGGTAGGAAGAACATGGGCAGGCAATATAAAATATGGGGTGAAATTTTGAAGTGGGTACAGGAGCAAAAAGACCTGGGTGTATATGTGCATAGATCATTGAAAGTGCAGGACAGGTGGAGCGAGCAGTTAATAAAGCATATAGTATCCTGGGCTTTATTAATAGGGGCATTGCGTACATGAGCAGGGAGGTTATGCTGAATTTATATAAGACACCTGTTAGACCTCAGCTGGAGTATTATGTACAGTTCTGGGTGCCACATTATAGGAAGGATGTGAACACATAGGATAGAATGCAGAAGAGGTTTACAAGAATGGTTCCAGAGATGCGAAACTTCAGCTATGAGGGTAGATTGGAGAGGTTGGGCCTGTTCTCCTTGGAGAGAAGAAGGCTAAGAGGAGATTTGATAGAGATGTTCAAAATCATGAGGGACTGGACAGAGTAGATAGGGAGAAGCTGTTCCTGATCGTAAAAGGATCAAGAATGAAAGGGCACAGATTTAAAGTGATTTGCAAAAGAAGCAAATATGACGTGAGAAAAAACTTTTTCACACAATGAGTAGTTCGGTTCTGGAATGCACTGCTTGGAAGTCTGGTGGAGGCAGGTTCAATCGAGGCATTCAAGAGGCATTCAATGGTTATTTGAATAGAAACAAAGTGCAGGGGTGCGGGGGAAAGGCAGGGCAATGGCACTAGGTCACAAATTGGAGGGCCGATGCAGACATGATGGGCCAAATGGCCTCCTTCTGTGCCATTAAAATTCTGAGATTCTGTGATTCTGTGAATGTTACTTGCCATTTGTCAGCCCAAGCCTGGATATTGTCCAGGTCTTGCTGCATTTGGACATGGACTGCTTCAGTATCTGAGTCGTGAATGGTGCTGAACATTGTGCAATCATCAGCGAACATCCCCACTGCTAACCTTATGATGGAAGGATGGTCATTGATGAAGCAGTTGAAGATGGTTGGGCCTAGGACACTACCTTGAGGCACTCCTGCAGTAATGTTCTGGAATTGATATAATTGATCTCCATCAATCACAACCATCTTCCTTTGTGCTAGGTATGACTCCAACCAGTGGAGAGTTTTCCCCCTGATTCCCATTGACTGCAGTTTTGCTAGGGCTCCTTGATGCCTCACTCGGTCAAATGCTGCCTTGATGTCAAGGGCAGTCACTTTCACCTCACTGCTTGAGTTCAACAGCATTACCTGCATAACTACTGCATTACCGTTAATTACTGGCTCTGTTACCTTTTAAAAAAACTTCAATTAAGTTGGTCAGGCAAAACTTTCCCTTTTAAAATCCATGCTGACTATTCATTATTATATTTCTTGCTTCTAGATGTTTTTCAATTCTCTCCTTTAGTAGGGATTCCATTATTTTTCCTACCACTGACGTTAAGCCGACTGGATGTGTTCTGTCTCCCTTATTAAATATAGGTGTAATATCAGCTATCTGCCCACACTACACTTTCATCTAATGAATTATTAAATGTGTGTTTTAAACCTCTGCTTCTCTAGATTCTTTTAAAATTTTGTGGGTGTAATCTGTCCAGACCAAAGGTTTTATCCTCTTTTCAAGTTTGATTAGTTTATCTAATACTTCACCTGTTTTTATTTTAAATTCAATTATCTCATTCTTAATCTGATGTTATGCCCACTTGTCCTGTTTCCTTGGTAAATATTGAGGCAAAACAATGATTTAATATTTCTGTCATTTCTTTATTGTTCCCTGTGATTTCATCCGTCCATCATTAAGTGGCCTTAATCCCATTGCAACTTTCCTGTTTTTATTTGTGTGCTGTCCTTTGATAATTCAATTTCATAGTTCCTCCCTGTCCTCCTAATTGTTTTTTTTTTACTTCTCTTCTAATCTCTGTGTATTCTCCCTTAGCATGCTCTCCCTTGCTATCCATGTACTTAGTGTATGTCTCTTTCCTTACACTCATTTTCTTTCCTAAAATCATACAGTGCAGACTGAAGCCATTCAACCCATCATGCCTGTGCTGGCTCTTTGAAAGTGCAATCCAATTAGTCCCACTCCCTGCTTCCTCATAGTCCTGTAAGTTTTTCCCTTCAGGTATTCATCCAATTTCCTTTTGCAAGTTATTATTGAAATTGCTTCCACAACTCTTTCAGATAGTGCATTCCAGCTCATGTTATGAACAATGTATAATTTTAAGTTGAATTTGTGTAGTACAGAACTCGAGTATTGCTAAAAAAAAAGACATGTCTAAGCTTTTCATCTTGCACTCAACAGGACATTCACAAGAATACCAATATAAGGGGAAGATAACAATTTATACCGTATGTGAACCAATCAGCACTCGCTTCACATACAGTATAAATTGTTGTCTCCCCATTACATTGGTATTCTTGCAAGTGTCCTAATGAGTGCAAGACGAAAAGCTTAGATATATATTTTTTCTCAGCATATATTTGTGTCTTAAGAAAGGTAAAAATAGTTTCAGTTTTACTTAGGTTTTGTTTATGAACCTTGGTGCCTGGGAGCCTGGATAGACTTGTGGCTGAAAGGTTTCAGGTCTTTTGGGTTTGTTTGTATATATACATTTTAATGAGGTTTTATTACCCATGAAGTTAAAGAGATGGGTTAAAAGGGGTTGAAAGCCCAGTAATTCTGAGGAAAAAAAACACAAAGTAGAAAAGCTATGCTGTTGCCTAGCAACAGGGATCCAGCGACACTGACACTGTGTCAGAGAGAGAAGACGGAATCTTAAACTCGTTAAGAAGAAAAACTACATAGCTATTGGGACAGTAGTTAACTGAGTAATCAATTATAGGACTTAGTAAAGTGATCAGTTCAGCAGAGGTGCTACTGGAAAACTAAGTTTAGGGAACTCATTTGTTTGCTTTGCAGTTGGGGGAACAGTGAGTTTAGAGTACAGTTTTTGGGTGTCTTGGGGAGAGATATGAGTTGGGTGAGAAGCATCAAGTGAATGCTCAGGGATTCACCAGAAGAAAACAGTTTGTAACTGTACCAGTCCTTAGCGAGAGGCCTTTGTGTCAAGCTAGTGGTAACTCTTTACTGGTTTATGTGTTTGTAAAGATATTGCTGGGATAAAGAAATAGTATGAATTTGAATTGTATTCTTGTATTTGTATTGAAATCTTTCCAACCTTTTTGTCTGGTGTAATGTAGTTCACTTTTCTTGTTTTAATAAATATTTTATCTTTCAATTAAAAGTTCATGAGCAGACTCCTGTGAATTTGTTCAGTAACTTTCCTCCACAGGTTCTAAAATTAAGTTAGGGTCTCTCAAGCCAGGTTTCGCTCTGGGATCTGATTTGTCCGGTATTAACATCAGCTGGGATCATAACACCCATTAAAAAAGTCTTTCCATCACCTCTGGTTCCTTTATCACTGATCTTAAGTGCACAACACTATTGAACAGGCAACAAATTAATAACTGTACCTAACATAGGATTCTACCAAATATAAGACTCTAAATCTCTATTTAACATGAGACCAATACATGGATGGTGGTAATTCATGGCATTACCTGAAGTAGATCAGTGCGCAACTCCCCCAAATGTGAACGCAATGCCCAACTCTGTACATTGAATAGTCCAGCATGGAAGGAGGCCTTTCAGCCCATCAAGTTTACATCAGCTCTTGAAGGAACAACCAGTAAAACTCGGAAATGACTGGTGCTAATCCAAACTGGAGTTCAATTTTAAGTTATACAAGACCAGTTAGGAGCAGCACCAGTCATTTCCAAGCTTTACTGGCTTTCCCTTCTGAACAGCAACCCAGTTAGTCCCACTCTCCTGCTCTTCCGAAATGCCCCTGCAAAATGCTCTGCTTCAAGTATTTATCCGATTCCCTTTTGCAGTTTACTACTGAATCCACACCACCAGGGGAGCAATTCTAAATTCTAGCTTCTTGTTGCATAAAAAACTTTGCCCTCGTATTGTCCCTGGTTCTTTTGCCAATTGTCTTAAATCTGTGCCCTCTTGTTATCAGCCTTTCAACCATTGAGAAACAGAGCAAATAAAGAGATACTATCTGGGTATATTCACGTAACTGTCAACCCACATTCCTGGAACCATTCCAGTAAATCTCTTCTCTATTCCCTCCAAAGCCTTCATGTCCTTCTTAAATTATGGCGCCCTGAACTAAACACAATTCTTCAGCTGGGGCTGAACCAGTGTTTTCAATAGTTTTAGCATAGCCTCCTGGGTTTTGTGCTCTATGCTTCAACTTTCTGAAGCCCAGGATCGTAGTGCTTTATTGATTTGTTAACCTTGCTGCCACCTTCATAGCTTTGTGCACAGTTACTCCTACATTTCTCTTCCTCGCACCCCTTTTAAAATGGTACCTTTTGGTTTGTATTATCTCTCCTTATTATTTTGACCAAATTGAATCATTTCACACTTTTCAGTGTTGAATTTCTTCTGTCATTTGTCCACTCATTCCACCAGCCTGTCAATCTCCTCCTGAAGTCCATCACTATTTCCTTCATGTTTACTACATTTACAAGTTTTGTGTCATTTGCAAATTTCGAAATTGTGGCCTATAACCCAAAGTCCAAATCATGAACATATATCAAAAACAGCATTGATCCAACTACTGTTCCTTGAAGAACTCTAAAGCACACCTCCATCCAGTCTGAAAAACAACCACTTGCCATAACTCTCTGCTTTCTATCCCTCAACCAGTTCTGTATCCATTGCATGAATTATAGCATGATACACCACAGAAGGAGGCCATTCAGCCCACCGTGTCTGTGCCAACTCTTTTAAAGAACTACCCTCTTCATCCCACTCTCCTGTCTTTGCCCCATGGCCCTGCAAGCATTTTCCATTTAAGTATTATCCAATTCCCTTCTGGAAGTTACTGTTGAATCTTCTTTCACCACACTTTCAGATGCTGGATTCAAGATTATAGCAACTCACTGTGTCAAAAAACTCCTTCTCACCTCACCTGTCAATTACCTTAACTCTATGTCCTCTCCATGCTGCTACTCATGGTGGCCCATGATTACCCCATGGGCCTGAATTTTACCCGTGCGATCGGCGGGCCCGGGAGTGGCCGGGAAATGGGCCGCCGGCCGTAATTGGCCCTTGACCGCAATTTCAGGCTGGCTGGCCCATTAACGGCCAGCCAGTGTGAAATGCACGCTGAAAGGCTCAGCGCTGCTGGGGTGGGGGCAGGAAGAACATGTGCGATGACATTGCCCCGGGCGTAGGTGAGCGCTGTGAGAGAGCTCCCTGATGGCAGACAGCTACCACGGTGAGCTGCAGATCTGCAACTAATGAAATAAAGATGTAAAAAGCTGCAAGAAAATGTCCATGCATCACAATAAAGCACCTGAAAGCATACCTCATAAAAATGCAGTCCCCAGATATTCATTTTTATTTTCTTTCCTAACGGAGATTTCATCCCGCCTTTGGACGAGGTTTAATGAAAAATGCAAAGGCCGTCTGGCCGATTTGCCACGAAAAATCGCACAGACAATTGCACTGTTAATAGGCTTAATTGCCCTCTTAATTGTCAGCGGGCATGCTTCCGAAATTTGCGCGAGTCCGCCGAGCGAAACATTGCGTGAGTGCGTGATGACGTTCAGACGCACGCCCGACATTGTCTAACTCAACTTCACACCCAATCGGGCGTGAGGTGTAAAATCCTGCCCCATGGGCTTTAAATTATGTTAACAAACCTAATATATGGAATTCTTTCATGTGCCTTTTGAAAGCTCATTTGTACAATGCCAAATGCACTGCCCTCATCCACCCTCTCTTAGCTCATCAAATGCTTCAATTAAATAGTCATTTGGTATTACACTACTTGAGTACTGCTGAAAAAAGAGACATGTCAAAGCTTTTCATCGTGCACACATCAGGACACTTGACAAGAATACCAATAGAAGGAGAAAATAACAACTTATACGGTACGTGAAGAGAGTGCTGATTGGTTGGCAAGTGGACTCTGATTGGTAGAAGCATTGCCATAGAGAATGCATCAGTGGTGGCGAATGACAGTTCAGCCAAGCATTGATTGAAATTTAACCCAGGCAGCTTGACACTAATTGGTCAAGGCAATGTGAAAAGCTTCAACGTGTCTCTTTTTTCAGCAAATGTCAATTAAGTTAGTCAATCATGATCTGCACTCAACAAATCCATGCTGGCTGTCCTTCTATACTCCATGTCTCCCAGATTATTGTTTGTAAAAGCTTCCCCACAACTGATGTTAAACTGACTGGCCCATAATTGCCAGGCTTATGCTTCTTCTCTTTTGAACATGAGACTGATACGTGACTGCATTTAACAAGAGTGTGACACATGATTCTACCCAATATAAAAATAGTACACCATTCTACTAACATGACACAGATACACAAATTGTCTAAGCATGAGTCTAATCCACTCACTTATCAAACAGGAGTCTAATGCACGACAATAGCTAACACGAGACAAATACACGACCACACGAGGACAATGGGGCTGGATGTTGTTTTACATGTACGTTGGGAGCATGGGTGGGGGGATAGAGAGGAAAGGGTCCAATGAGAACCCCCAAATTAGGTGAGGTGCATCCACAAGTCTTTTTTCAACTCAGCCACCTCATTATAATTTCACTTCCGAGTTTCCAATCCAATATGTGGCAGTGGGCATGATGATGGCTCACATAATGCAATCTAAATTGAAGTATGTAAAAGAACACTCTGAACACACAAGTTGAAGCTATGCTGAGAGGCACTGCATTAGTATAATGGAGTGCAAAGGTTGCACCCCACCTCAGTGACAGCTCCCTGGATGCGTTGCCACAGGCTGTCAGGACCCGGAGGGATATACTGTTCCCTGGTGATGGGAAGAAGAAGCCTTCTGGTGACACAAAGCAAGCCTGCTTGAAGGCTTTCCTAGGAAGTCAGCAGCAGGTGTGTGGTGCCACACTCCTAAATCCAATGCAGGAGGTGTTTCAATGAATTAAACAGGGCAGGAAAACGTCAGAGGAATGGCACATTTATCTATATCCTGATGTGTCTACCACCCCAACCCCTCTCGCTCAGCCTTCTCAAGTCTACTCCACAACATCATTCCTCACACCAACATATCTTGCAGGTGAACTCATCCATGTTTATTTAGGTACTTACTCACACCCCAATGTCAATCCATCATTGGCACTCACTCCCATCCTTATGAATTTCATGCCTCTTCCTCATAGTAACCCTCAGCAAATGCTCTCTATCCATTGGGTAGACACATGCCATCACTTCACTCATAGATGTCTTCTTTCCCTCCTTGCAGGAGAAGAGAGCACAGAATACCAGGAGAGGTAGATATCTGGAGATGGCCTTCAAAGATCTCGCAATTGAGACCTTCAAAGGAGGCAACACTGGAGATTAGCAGAGTCTTAGCATGACTGGCCATTGGAAATGGGGTAATGGGGGCCTGTCAGCTACCTGGTGAAAATATTAAATATCAGGCAGCCACATGCCGTACGGCACCTAGTCATGTTGACTAGATGTCAACAGAAACTGAAATATGGCCATGTGTACAAATGGTAACTTTAAGCATTCTTACCTTGATCATAATCATTCCTGCCTTATACAGGGCCTTCACACATTCTGCAGGAGGTGGCTGAAGTAACCCCTCTCAAAGATGACTCCTCAGAGGAGCTCGCTCCCTCTGAGGGTACACCATCTCAAGACTGATGCAGACCATGCAGCAGGCCAGATACTCACACTTGGTGGGACTAGATAGACCGATAGTTGGGTTCTCACTCGGTGACTCACAGGTGAGCAAGAGCAGAAGGTGGATCCAGGGACGGTAGTGGGGAGTCTGTGTCGGAGGGCGCAGGATGCTCCAAGCTCTGCTCAACTCGAAGCAGATGCTATACTCTGGGGGCCGTCGATGTACAGGATGCTTCTGGAGCAGTAGCAGAAGATGGGCAAAATACTGTAAGTCATTCTAAACACACATTGGATTATTACAGAGAGATTGAAGGAGTCCATCTCAAGTGTGAGTGGCATGATGTCGAAGACGTTCACGATGATGTCTTCGTCCATGGAAAGAGTAGCCACCTGCATGGAGCATCAAACATAGCAATCTCACAAGGGCATGCAGGCCTTCCAGAATTGGCTTAGACACCTTGACTGTCGCCTTGCATATGATGGATGATGCCCTAGCCTCGGCCTTTCATTCCCCTGCTAATCTGTAGGGAAGTATGGTTGGGCCATGAGAGGAACGATGGTGAAAAGGAGCATGGAAGTGCAGTCTCAGCTCAAATTGTTTCCATTTCTCACCTGTTGCCACCACCCCACCCTCCTCCTCGACTCCTCAGTCAGTACACCATCTGCTGTATCCAGTCCCAATGGCCGAGTCTGTCCTACACAGGAGGCCCTCAAAAACTCCAAAACCCAGAGGGCATTGGTCGAGATTATCTCAGTAATCTGAGCAGAGTTGTGAACAACCTGCCTCTGTCTTTGCTTCTGATGGAGCCACAGGGAATGCACCATGTAGAAGCTCTAGGAAAAGAATCGCTGAATTGTTACAGCGTGGAAGGAGGTCATTAGGTCCATGGTGTTTGCACCGGCTCCCTGTATGACCATTTCACTTAGTGCCATTCAAATAATTATCTAATTCCCCCTTAAATGCCTTGATTGAACCTGCCTCCACCACACTCTCAGTGCATTCCGGACCCGAACCATTCGCTGTGTGAAAAAGTTTTATCTCATATTGCTTTTGCTTCTTTTACCAATTATCTTAAACTTGTGTCCTCTCGTTCTCGATTCTTCCACCAATGGGAACAGTTTCTCTCTATCTACTCTGTCCAGACCCCTCATGACTTTGAATACTTCTATCAACTCTCCTCTCAGCCTTCTCTTCTCCAAGGAAAGGAATCCCAACTTCTCCAATCTATCTTCATAACTGAAGTTTCTCAACCCGGAACCATTCTCATAAACCTCTTCTGCACTTTCTCCAATACCTTCACTTCCTTCCTAAAATGCGATGTCCACAACCTTTTTTTTAATTCGTTCACAGGATGAGGGAGTCGCTGGCTAGGCCAGCATTTATTGCCCATCCCTAATTGCCCTTGTTCAGAGGGCATTTAAGAGTCAACCACATTATTGTGGATCTGGAGTGATATGTAGGCCAGACAAGGTAAGGACAGCAGATTTCCTTCCCTAAAGGACATTAGTTAACCAGATGGCACTGTACACAGTACTCCAGTGAGATCTAACTATTGTCTTATACAAGCTCAACATAGCCTCCTCGTTCTTATGCTTTATACCCCTATTAATAAAGCCCAGGATACTGTATGCTTCATTAACTGCTCTCTCAACCTGTCTTGCCACCTTTAATGACTTATGCAAATATACACCCAGGTCCCTTGGCTCCTGCACCCTCTTTAGAGTTGTACCCTTTATATTATACTGTCTCTCCATGTTCTTTCTACCAAAATGTCAGGAACAGTAAAGATTTGTGGTAGCACAAGGATATGTAGATGGGTGAGTTACACAGTGTTATAATGTTAAATTTTTGTTGCATGTTTGAAGCACAGGTATTATTCTTTTGCACCACTTGACCATCATGTCCATTCTTGGTTATTGGCTGGAAAATGGCCTTTTCAGTTATTTCATGATGACATACTTTGATGCTGTGCAATGGTGAGCTGTGAAAGGGAGGCTTGTTGTTTTGTATGTAAGACATCTTTGCGGTAGTAACATTGAGTGGAGGCGGGGATGAGGGGAGTGAAAAGTGACTTAGGAATGTGGTTGCAAGATGGGTACACTCTTGGAATCTAAGTGAGCCATGCAATAATGAGGGCATCCTGGGCATTGCAGGTGCACTGCCCACATCACCTATCACCTCCTCGTTTTCCTCCTCTTCGGAATCCTCGGAAGAGGCTGCATTCTCAGCATCTTGTTCCTCCTGCAAGTTCAAACATCCCTGCTGTGCAATGTTGTTCAGAGCGCAGTACATCAGTGCCATTGTGGAGACCCTGGCAGGTGCATACTAAAGGGGGCCTATAGATCTGTCCAGATACATGAGGTACATCCTAAACATGTTGGTGGCTTGGTCAATGATGCATCTGGTGGTGATGTGCTCGTCATTGGGTCATTCCTGGACATCGCTTCTCAGTTTCTGAGAAGTGTCATCAACCACTTTTTAAGTGGGTTTCTCGTGTCTCCAATAGCCAGCTGGTAACTCTGTGTGAAATGCTTAGGGAGGGTGGATGGCTGCAGGAATCTTGCATATACCTTCATAAAGATCTTTTTGTGGTTGCACATCAGCTGCACATTGATGGAGTGGAAGCCCTTGTGATTGACAAAGACTGCGAGGTGATTTGGGGTGGGGGTGCCTTAATGTGGGCAGTCAATAATGCCTTGCACCTGTGGGAAACTAGCTGGAGTCATAAGCCCCAGTACCCGTTCACTCTGACTGGCATCACTGGTGGCAAAGTTGATGTAAGTGACGGCCCTAACTAAAAAAAAATTGTGCAACGCATTTGAGGGCCTTTTTGATTGAGAGATCCTGCAAATGTGTCCAGCAGGACACTGAAACGATCCAGTGGCAAAAATGTTGAGTGGAATGGTGACTTTGATAGCCAGTGGTAAAATGTGGACAGAACATCTGGTTTCGGCAGACTGCAATGATTGACATGACAGCCTGAACCTCCTGAGACACTGATGTGAAAACATGTTGAGGAGGTTTGCCCTTTGCTGGGTATGGCCTCCTGTGAGCTTCACCTCTTGGCTACTCCCCTCTGTTTTAACAAAATGGACGAATTATTAGCACATATAGAAATAAATATGTATGACTTAATAGCCATCATGGAGACATGGGGCTGAATTTTACATCCTGTGGGCAGGCGCGTGCCCGACCTGATCGGGCATAAAATCGCGCCGGAAGATGTCGGGCGAGCATCCCAACATCATCTTGCACTCACGTGATATTTCACTCAGCGGGCGTGCGCAAAAGTCAGAAGTACACCCACTGACAGTTAGGAGGGAAATTAAGCCCATTAATGGGGCAACTATCTCCAATTTTTCATGGCCCGTTCAACCTTATGGTTGGCGGATGGGCAGATCGGCATGTCGGCCTTTGTGTTTTTCATCAAACCTCATCCAAGGGAGGGATGAAATTTCCATTATGAAATAAAATTAAAATAAATATGTGGACAGCATTTTTAGCAGCTATATTTTCAGGTAATTGATTATGATGCATGGTCATTCTTTTGCATCTTTTTAAACCTTCATTTTAGCTTTTTCAGGTCTCCAATTCCTTGAGTTAGCTGTCTGCCTACAGGGAGCTTTCTCGTAGTGCTCACCCATGCCCGGGGAAAAGTCATCGCCTATCCCTTTCCCTCCCCCAACCCCAGCATTGCTGAGCTTTTCAGCATGCATTTCAGGCCGGCTGACCATTAATTGGCCAGTGTGAAATCGCGGTCAGGAGCCGATCACGGTCGGGAGCCCATTTCCCGACCGCTCCTGAGCCCACCAATCGCATGCCCCTGCCTAAAGTAAAATTCAGGCCACAGTTTCAGGGTGGCCAAGGCTGGAATCTGAATATTAAAGGGTATTTGACATTTCAAAAAGATAGGAAGCTAGGAAAAGGTGGTGGAGTAGCTTTGTTAATTAAAGTTGTCATTAGTACACCAGTGAGAGATGACCTTAGTTCAAAAGAGCAAGATGTAGAATCAGTTTGGGTAGAGATAAGAAATAAGAAAGGTAAGATATCACTTATGGGAGTAGTTTATAGGCCCCCTAACAGTAGTTACACTGTCAGACAGAATATGCAGGAAGAAATAAATCGGACACGTAAGAAAGGTAGTGCAACAATCATGGGTGACTTTAATCTACATATAGATTAGATGAGTCAGTTTGGCAAAGATAGCCTGGAAAATGAGTTCAAGAGCAAGTTATTCTACACCTGGTAATGATTAATGAGACAGGATTAATCAAAAACATCATGGCAAAGAAGACTCTAGGTGACAGCGATCATAACATAATAGAACTTCACATTCAGTTTGAAGGAGAGAAATGTTGGGGCTAAGACTAGTATTTTAAACCCAAATAAAGGTAATCATAAGGGTATGAAGGCAGAGCTATCTGAAGTCAACTAGGAAACTAGGTTAAAAGGTAGGACAGTAGAGATGCAGTGGCAGATTTATAATGAGATATTTAACAACTCTCAGCAAAGATTTATCCCAGTGAAAAAGAAAGACTTTTGAGAAGGATGCATCATCCGCGGCTAAATAAGGAAGTTAAGGATAGTATCAAATTGAAAGGAACATGGTACAAATTGACAAATTTTAGTAGTAGGCCAGAGGATTGGCCGAATTTTAAGAACCAGCAAAGAATGTTGAAAAAAGTAATAAAGCTGGAGAAAGTAGAGTATGAGAAAAAGCTAGCTAGTGGTATAAAAGCATACAGTAAGAGTTTCTCCAAGTATTTAAATAGGAAAAGAGTACTAAAGCTAGTGTTGGTCCTTTAGAAAGGGAGTCTGTGGGAGTGATAATGGAAAACAAGGAAATGGCAGAAACATTGGACAGGTATTTTGTGCCTGTCTTCATTGTAGAAGACTTAGAAAACTTCACAAAGATACCTGAAAATCAAGAGGTGAACGGGAGGGAAGAACTAGGGAAAAGGTTCTCGGAAAACTATTAAACTTAAAGGCTGACAAGCCCCCAGGATCCAGTAGCCTGCATCCTAGGGGCTTAAAAGAAGTAGCTGCAAAGATAGTAGATGCATTGGTTATAATCTTCCAAAATTCTTAGATTCTGGAATGATCCCACTATATTGAAAAATAACTAATGAAACACCTTTATTCAAGAAAAGAGGGAGACAGAAAGAAGGAAACTATAGACCAGTGAGTCTAACATCTGTCAAAGGAAAATTGTTAGAATCCATTGTTAAGGAGGTTATAGCGGGATGCTTAGAAAATTATAAAGTGATCAGGCAGAGTCAACATTTGAGTAAGGGAAATCATGTTTAAGTAAAATATTAGAGTTTTTTGAGGAAGTAACAAGCAAGGTGGATAAAGGAGAATCTGTAGATGAGGTGTCCATGGATTTCCAGAAGGCATTTGATAAGGTGCCACATCAAAGCTTACTACTTAAAATAAGACCGCATGGTGTAGAGGGTAATACATTAGCATGGATAAAGGATTGGTTAGCTAACAGGAAACAGAGAGTAGAGATAAATGTGTCTTTTTCAGGTTGGCAAGCTGTAAGTAGTGGAGTGCCAAAGGGATCAGTGCTGGGACTTCAACTACTTACAACCTAATATAACGACTTGGATGAAGACTCCTCCAAAGTATGTACAGCAACAAGGTATGGTAGCTAAGCTTGCTGATGACATGATAGGCAGGAAAATAAGTTGTCAAGAAGAGGCAAAGCGTCTACAAAGGGATATCTAGACAGGTTAAGTGAATGAGCAAGAATTTGGTAATGTGAGAAAATGTGAACTCGTTCACTTTGGTAGGAAGAGTGAAAAAGCAGCATATTATTTAAACGGAGAGAGATTGCAGAACTCGGTGATACAGGGTACATATGTCCTGGTACATGAATCACAAAATGTTTGTATGTAGGTACAGCAAGTGATTAGGTAGGTAAATGGAATGTTGGTGTGTTTGCAAAGGTATTGGAATGTAAAAGTAGGGAAGTTTAATTGCAGTTGTACAGGGCCTTGGTGAGACCACATCTGGAGTCCTGTGTACAGTTTTGGTCTCCTTATTTGAAAAAGCGGTAAAATCGCATTATAGGCGGTACAGAGAAGGTTCACTCAACTCAATCCTAGGATGAAGGGCTTATCTTATGAAGAAAGGTTGAACAGGTTGGGTCTATAACCACTGGAGTTTAAAAGAATGTGAGGTGATCATATTGAAATATATGAGGTCCTGAAGGGACTTAATTATGTGGATACTGGGGGAATGTTTACTGTTGTGGGGGAGACTAGAACTAGGGGATACAGTTTAAAAATAATAGTTCTTCCTTTTGAGATGGAGATGAGGCATTTTTTTTTCTCTCAGAGGGTCATTAACATGTGGAATCCTCTTCCCCAGAAAGCAGTGGAGGCTGGGTCATTGAATTTATTCAAGGCTGGGTTAGATAGGCTTTTGATGGACAACAGAGTCAAGGGTTATGGGGGACAGACAGGAAAGTGGAGTTGAGGCCACAACTAGATTGGCCATGACCTTATTGAATGGGGGAGCAGGTCCAAAGAGTTGAATGGCTTACTCCTGCTCTTAAGTTCCTATGTTCCTATGTTCTCTCCGTTGGAAGCACAGGTGTGTGAGCAGAGCCTATTTCTGGTCTCACTGCAGCTGATCATCTTGGCTCACATCTGAGGTCCAATATCAGAAAGCTTAAGCAGCACCCAAGCTGATCTATTAGATCAGGGCACCAAACCCCCAAAGTATAGGAAGACTCCTCCAAAGTATGTACAGTAACCTCTCAGCACAAATACTGTGAACAAACCCTTTCTCACAAGCAAGTAAATTACCAGCTGTGAGTATTTATTGGCATATTTCCCCGACATGGCTTCTCTTGCTTTCCTCATGAAGCGTCCTTGTTGTCCGAGGGTTGAAAATCATGGCTGAAGTTATGGTATTACTATGGGCCAAGGCAAAGAGACAGGCCCCAAGAACCATGTCAGCTGGCATAAGGGTGATTGTGTTAGTCTTCACTGCACTTTAGCCATCCAGCCAACTGGGCTAACCAACTTGAATATGGTTTCAGCCTCCTCAATTCCTGTGTGTGCTCACCTTACTTTCAACTGTTGAATTCCAGGAAGGGAGCCAAATTTCAATAGAAAACTCATTCCAATAGCACTATAACTAAGCAATTAATATATCTTAAGTGGCAACTCATCTCTCCTGAGTGGGTTGCTCACAGAAGGCAGTGGAAGCAAGGACATTGGATATTTTTAAGGTGGAGGTAGGTAGATTCTTATTAGGCAAGGGAATCAAAGGTTATCGGGAGTAGATAAGAATGTGGAATTTGAAACACAAGCAGATCAGCCATTATCTTAATGACTGGTGGAGCAGTCTTGAAGGGCCAAATAGCCTACTTCTGCTCCTACTTCAAATGTTCGCATGTTCTTACGACACAACTCTACCAAATTTGCGAACACACAGCCACTACATGCTCTAGCCAACATGAGTGCGGTACATGGTTCTACCTAAGGTGACAAATACGCAAATCTAACAAATGAGACCAATACAAGAATCGTCCAAATATGAGAATAGTTCGTGGTTCTACCCAAGATGAGACTAGCACATGACTTAACTAACAAGAGACTAACACATGACTCTGCTTAATACAAGACTAACACATTTCTACCTAACATGAGACTAACACATGACCCAATCTAACAAGAGACTAACACAAAATTCTACCTACCACGAAACTGATATACGACTTTACCTAAATCGAGACTAACAATATGAGGTAGTCACAAAGAAATCCAATAGGGAATTCAGAAGAAACTACTTCACCCAAAGAGTGATGAGAATGTGAAACTTGCTACCACAGGGAGTGGTTTAAGTGAATAGTAGAGATGCATGTAAAGGGAAGCCACACAAGCATATGAGGGAGGAGGGAATAGATGGTTACAATGAGAGATTTAGATGGGAAAAGATGGGAGGAGGTTCAAGTGGAACATAAAAACTAGCATGGGCTGGTTGGGATGAATGGTCTGTTTCTATGCTGTATATCCTATATAATCCTATGTAATGTAATTTACATGGACTTCCAGAAGGCATTTGATAAAGTCCCTCATAAAAAGTTGGTAGTTAAGTTGAAGTTCATGGAATTGAGGGCAAATTATTGACCTGTTTAGGAAATTGACTGAGCACTAGGAGGCAGAGAGTAATGGACAGGTACCCTAACTGGCAAGATGTGGCTAGTGGTGTCCCACAAGGATCTGTGTTGGGGGAAAAGTGGGAATATGGATTTAGGTCACAGATCAGCCATGATCGTTTTGAATGGCAGAACAAGCTCACTGAACTAAATAGCCTACTCCTCTTATGTTCAAAGGTACGTTAGTGCTGCTTCATAATAACATTGCAGAATCTTCACTGTGTCTAACATCATTTCAACACTTGTCAATCAGGTACCTTACCTATAAATCATCCTCATACCTCAAGTGCTTTCTGTCACTTTCAAATTCCCCTCACCAAATAACTTATTTATCTCTTCCTTCTGAAACTCCTAAAACAATCTGTGCTGTCAAACATCGTAAATCAAACTGAGCTTGCTGCATTGGCCTGAATTGCAAGTTTTGATTAGATGGAGAAAGTTCTTGGCAGCTTAATAACATAATATTGGTCTGACAGACAAGGAAATGTTATTATATCCTCACAGTTTATGGATCTTCCATTAAAGTCACCATTGCAAATGATATTTGAGTCTGAAAAAAGTATTGTGTTAGCTTTTTACAGATTTCCATAACTATTTCTGTACTTAAATGATATTATGGGC
Organism: Cetorhinus maximus; assembly: GCF_964194155.1. NCBI lineage: Eukaryota > Metazoa > Chordata > Chondrichthyes > Lamniformes > Cetorhinidae > Cetorhinus > Cetorhinus maximus. The sequence goes on along the minus strand of NC_135887.1, from coordinate 48,809,817 downwards.
AAATTTTCAAGTTTAAAAACTAATACAGAGTGTAAGCATTGAAAAGATGCTCTGCATGTTTATCTTACTTTGTAATAGAACAACATTAGAAGCCTACAGGAAGGTGCCCTATTGAATTATGCTTGACCTGACGTATAAAGGTCAAAGATAAAGGTGAGGGAAGAAAGGGGTGTGTTTCGTACCTTGGCCCCTTGCCTTCCCTAACTTTGGTGGAAGAGCTGCTATAACTTTGGGAAGGTGGGAAAACCACTGTCTTGGGGTTTCTGTAGCTCTTTGGAGTTATGCTGGATGAATTAAAGAAATTTGCCCTTTCTTAATTGTCCATGCTGAACGAAGGCCATTCTTGGGGCTGATGTTACACAACAAGTTATATTTATTTGGTCTTTAACATAATAAAACATCCTAATGTGCTCCACAGGAGCATGAGCCGCATCAGGCAATATTAGATCACATGGCCAAAAGCTTGGTCAAAGAAATAGGTTTGAAGGAGTGTCTTAAAGGAGGAAAGTGAGGTAGAGAGATAGAGAAGTGTAGGGAGGGTATTCCAGAGCTTTGGGCCAAGTCAATTGAAGGTGCAGCCACCAATGGTGGAACAATTAAAATTGGAGATTTACAATAGGCCAGAATTAGAGGTGCACAGATATCTCGGAGGGTTGTGGGGCTGGAGGACAGGGGCGAGGCCATGAAGGATTTGGAAACAATTATGTGAATTTTAAAATGAAGATGTTGCTTTACTGGGAGCCAATATTGGTCAGCAAACACAGGGGTGGTAGGGGAATGGGACTTAGTGCAAGTTAAGACATGAGCAGCAGAATTTTGGGTGACCTCAAGCCATCTCCTTACCAGCACATCCTCATGTTCAAAACCAATTAATCTGCACTCTTTTATCAACTATTTTCTGGAAGATCATATACCACATCCCTCCTTTGCCCAAGACATAAAGACTTGAAAGATCCTGGACTTAACCACTGGCTGTGTGGAGGAAGCAGATCACAGCCGAGGTAGCAGTTGAGGAGCTGTAAATAGATTCAATGCCAGTTGGCTGAGGAAAAATCGGAGGTTCATAACTGTGCTGGAAAACAGACCTTTGGTCAGTCTTTTTCCCAATACCACACCCTATAAAGCTGGGATGAGATTGGAGTGGAAAGACAGAAAACTGAAAAACTGTTATGCTCCCGAGAATGAAGAGAAGCAAATTACTTCAGTGAGCTGCAATCATTATGTTGTCATGAGTATCCTAGGAAAATTCATCTGATAGATTGACCCTTAAAACTTCTACACAGGGCAGCGATGGACAATTGATGAATAGAAAACTTCTTTAGTAGTGTCACCATGGTTTCATTTGAATATCATGGGTCTCTGAAATTTTCGTTTCACTTCCAGTTAAACTCTAGAAAGAAGCCAGCAAGACAATTAGAAAATTTGGCTTTCCAAATTTGGATTGTGCTTCGAAGGAGTATTCTGAATTAAAAACAAAAACAGAATTACCTGGAAAAACTCAGCCGGTCTGGCAGCATCGGTGGAGAAGAAAAGAGTTGACGTTTCGAGTCCTCATGACCCTTCAACAGAACTCTTCAGTTCAGAACCCAGTCGAAACGTCAACTATTTTCTTCTCCGCCGATGCTGCCAGACCTGCTGAGTTTTTCCAGGTAATTCTGTTTTTGTTTTGGATTTCCAGCATCCGCAGTAGTTTTTTGTTTTTATTCTGAATTAATGCTAGGATGGTGCCACTTTAATACTCCACCCACTCTAACCTCTCCATCTTTGGCCTTCAATATTACGGCAGTAAATCACAATGCAAGGTGAAGAAACAACACCACAAGTTTCTAATTGGCCTGATATGACATGGCCTTAATTTGGATTTTTCAAAACTTTAGACCTTAATGAGCTTTCACTTCATACTGTGTTAGGAGATGTTGGGGATGTAGGATGGATGTGTCAGCAGTCCTGGGGAAATAGAGATGGATTGCTGTTTTGAATGGGGAAAACACGTCATAAAACTGCACTGGAAGTGCAGTCTGCACCTTGGGACGTTTTGCTATGTTAAAGGTTCTTTTTAAATGCAAATTATTGTTGTTGGTGTTGACCTTCATTTTTCCTCTCACATTCCTGGATTCTGTCCTGTTTTGATGCACCCTACATTTCCCTTTCTGAACTGCCTCACCCTCACTATTTCAGCTGTTCACACAGGAGTTCCTCAGGGTGGTGTCCTGGCCCAACCATCTTGCGCTGATTCATTAATTATCTTCGCTTTATCATAAGGTGTTACAAAACCATGCTTTATAAAGAATGATTTTATGAATTTTTGGGCTAGAAACCACTGATTGGTGGATTAAGAAGACTGAAAGCCACATTCCAGTGACTTGAAATTGCAGTCTCAAAGATGGCTGAACACTAGAGCCATTGAAATGGAGACAACCTGTCTGCAAAGCCTCACCAAGAACAACTATCTGGAAGGATTGTGAATGGGGGCCATCTCATACCCCATTAGCGGGGAGGTGGTGGGATAGTGGTATTGTCACTGGACTGGTCTTCCAGAGACACAGGGTAATGCTCTGGGGACCTGGTTTTGAATCCCACCACAGCAGATGGTGAAATTTGAATTCAATAAAAATCTGGAATTAAAAAAAAGTCTGATGATGACCATGAAACCATTGTTGTAAAAGCCCATCCAGTTCATTAATGTCCTTTAGGGAAGGAAATCTGCCATCCTCACCTGCTCTGGCCTACATGTGACTCCAGACCCACAGCAATGTGGTTGACTCTTAACAACCCTCTGAACTAGAGCAATTAGGAATGGGCAATAAATGCTGGCCTAGCCAGTGATGCCCACATCCCATGAATGAATTTTTAAAAAAGCATCCAACAATCACCAGGATTTTTAACTGGGTTAACCATTAGACATAATCATTTGGACTCTGGCTATGAAAAGAATGTGCCCAGGTGTAATATGATCATGTAAACCATCCGCCTGGAATACACTATAAATATGACCATATGACTGGGTAGTTGGAGAGAGAATCAGCTAACTCTTTTTGAGTTTAAGCAACTGTTTTCCTTGCAAAGCAGAGTTAAAGCAAATGAGATGCTGAAGAAGCAAGACCCTGAATGGGCTCCCTCTCTTTCTCTTTATCCAGCTTCCATATTTTGAGCCCTGTCTGCTGTTTGACTATCTGCGTGCCGCAGGCAGGGAGTAAAGAATCAACCTAGCAGCCTCTGTCTCTGAAAGAAAAGATAATTTGACTGTCAACATCATCACTGCCTCGGCCCTGCGCTCAGAAGGATTGCTGCGTTCAGCCTAAAGCAGGCCAAGACCAACCTTCAAGAGCCATATACCCTTTAATTGTATCGGATTTTAAATTGCTTAGTCTATCCTCCCATTCTGTAACTTATTTTTATGTGTGTGCGTGAATCTCGGAGTGTGTGTCTAAGTGAATGTTGGAGCATTCATATTATTTTACCTTGACCAAGTTAAGTACAAATAAAACTACTCTCTTTAAAAAAAAATCCTCAAGGAAACTTGTCTGTGTGTGTCTTTTACAGCCACAGCACATAAGCAGTTCATTGAATTAGCAAGCACATCCTTTTAAAAAAACCTGTTGCAGTCAAACAAGGAGTGGAAGAATAGGAAAGCCATCTTATCCCTCCTCACCTGATCATAACAGAAATTTGGGGGGGTCCCTGATGCGACCCACAGACAAATGAGAAACTGGAAGTGGGAAATCAAATTGATCCCTAGAAGTATTTAAAAACTTCAGTAAAGGTTTTTTGTGGTTTACAGCACTAGAATACTTAAAATGTCCACATTTGAGGTCCGTTCCTTCCAAAACAACTTGGGACAGTTTACAAGCTCTATCCATTGAGGAGTTAAGGAGTATAGCGAGGCATTTAGAAATAGGTGTCAGTCCAAAAGCTAAGAAATCCAAAATCTTAACACTTATGGCCACCCATTTTGCAATTGAACCTGAAGAACAGGAAACTGGCATGGAATCTGAAATGGCCAATTCACAAAGATACAGCTGGAACAGCAGAGGCTAGGGCCAGGAAGAGAAGGACAAGAGAAAAGAGAAAAAGAGGAAAGAAAGATACAGGAAAGGGAGGAGCAGACAGAATTCCAGGAAAGGGAGAAAGAACAAGCAAATGGAGGAAGGACAAGTGCAAAACAAGAAAGGGAATTAAGCAGTTTGAACTGCGTAGGGAAATTGAGGACAACCCTGGTGAGGAAAACAGCCCTAGCTCAGAATTGAGCGTTGAGTCTTAAAGTACTCACAGCTGATACCAAAGTTTGATGAAGGGGATGTGGATTGTCTTGTTTGAAAATCTTTCCAAAAGGTTGAGGTGGCCAGTGGAGGTTTGGACCCTTCTACTGCAAAGCTGATTAACAGGAAAAGCACACAAGGTTTATTCCCCATTGTCAGATGAGAATTCATTGGACTATGAGATGACCAGAAATGCTGTCCTGGGAGCTGGCACTTGAGGCATGCCACCAAAACTTCTGAACTCTCTGAAAATAGCCTAAAAAATACTTATACTGGGTTTATAAAGGTTAAGCAACTTGCTTTCAACCAATGGATAAGGGTGCTTAAGGTAGATCCAACCTATGAAAACCTCAGAGATGTGATTCTCATCAAGGAGTTCAAAAACTCACTTCCATTTTCCATAAACCCCATATGGAGTAACAAAGGGTCCCCAAAGCCAGACAGATAGCCATCATAGCAGATGACTATGAAATAATACACAATCCCCTAACTCAAAGTAAACTGGGATCTGGTCATTCTTACAGGCTAGGGAGAGATATGAGGGTTGTAGATGAAGCCAAAACAGGCTTGAGAGAAAAAGGGAGTAGTGAGGAAAAACATTTCAGTCCCCAACTTTTGAAAGAAAAAACCAAGCTGGTAAGCCAGTAGGGACCTGCCCATTGTGCTTTCAATTTAGAAAGCCTGGACAGCTGAGGGAAAATTCTTGACATGCCAAAAAAACCAAGAGGGGATGCTGCAGTCAAGACAATGTCTAAAGCCATGAAGGTCATAAGCTTATGTTCCATTGTGACAGAGGGCCAAAATGCCTACCAGGACTTTTTGTTTAAAAAATGACCCTTAATTTTACTAAAAAGCCAGAAAAGAAGATTAACTATCTCAGAGATACTAATTGTTTGCAAACTTTGATTGCAGCAGAAGATGGAGATTTTCTGCCCAATACCAGTGTGACTTCAGTGACTTCCTGAAGAATATGTAGAGGTTCCTTTAATAAAGGTATACCTGCAGAGTGAGCTCATTACAGGGCTGGTAACAGTGGGGGTAGTCCCAAGCTTACCCGTGCAGGGTGTAGACCTTTTATTAGGTAATGACTTAGCCAGTTGGAAGGTAGTCTCCAGGGCTGTGCACGGATTGGGAAAACTGAGGGGAACAAGCAAAATTCTGCACAGGCTCAGAGGACTGAGGGAGCCCCAGAAAGCCCACAGGGGCAATAGAGCCAGTAAAGGTTAAGAAGGCTACAGGAAAGCCATTGGAATTTAAAGAGGTCAGATAGAACTCGGAGCACAAAAGTGTAGGAACAGTAGCAGCGGAGGTTGAAGGGAATCCAGCAGAAGTATGCTTAGCAGAGATTCAAGATTTCCAAGATTTAAATAGGGACCAGGAAAGTTCCAAACAGACAAATAGAAAGTGAGGGAGACACCTCAATTATTTGAAGTGTCACAGGGGAGTGCAGTGGATGCTGGACCGCTACCTGCAATCAGTAGTGCCCCAGAAGACACGGGACAGATTGGAAGAAAACCCATTCTTAAGGTAAAGGGAAAATGGAAGGTGCTACGCCTAAAATGTATGGTAGCCACAAGAGAAATACAAATGAAAACATTTGGAATTATTGGCTTGAATCATCAAATGGTCAGATTCTGAATTCAAATCTAACTAAGCCCAGAAATTCAGCTGCAGAACCTGCTAGAGGCAAAGCACCAGAGGGGAACCCAGCTTTAAAAAAGCTTTTTAAAAAAGCACATACGCTTGGCTGAGAACCTAGATAACCATTACACTTGCTGAAACAGCTGTCATTGCTTGATTGATAGTTCAGGCTCTCTGATTATTGTGGTCAATTTCACAATGTTCATTTACACAAGGTTAAGTGGTTTCAAGAGCTTGTGGTTTTTGTTATTGATACATTAAAAGATCTAGATGATTGACATTTTTATTGCCTTCTAGTGAAATGACATTTTTTAACATGGTAGAAAGATATAAATGAATTTTTTTAAAAAAATCTTTTTGTTTAACTTATCCTACTGTCGTGATAGAGTTTTTTGGTTCTATGTTCTATACAGTGTATCATGGGTCAATGGGCATGGAAGTGTCATAGCTTGGCATTGGGATATGAGGGGCTGTGGGGGTGAGTGAAGGGCTGAGCTTGGTATAGGGGACATGAGGAGGAGCTTTTGGACTTACCTTTCAAAAGCCCCCTCATGCAGGCCGGGAGTGCTTTTGACAGCAACCAGTCCATACCCCTTAAAGGCACTCCCAAAAATCAGACAACCTGGGAATGGGGTCTGAAATCCCAGAATTGGGACCTGCCCACCATTTTTAAAGGGCTCCCAAATCATCCCGACTCAGTGAATATTTAGCCCTGTGTGGCTGTTGGCATTAAAATACCCTAAGCACTACCAACGGATATGAATGAAAACCCAAATCCCTAGATGATATCTAACAGGATTGTGAAGGAGAAAAGGCAAGAAGGCACCAGGTTCTTAAAACAAAAGTCATCTTTGGGCTTGACAGCAACCCAAAAAGAAATTTACTTATAATTGTGCCTCATCCAAAGAGGATGATGAGAAATTCAAACTTAAACAGAGCGTAGCTGTAGCCATGTAAGAGTGATAGGTGAGTGTTTGAGGATGAATGTGTGTTTATTCCTTTTTCTTTGAACAACTCTGTAACGAAATGCCGGAATAGTAACATGTCATTCAGCATGGTGCGGAGGTGTTATGAAGCCATACTTTATAAAAAAATGACTTTATGAATTTACTGACTGGAAACCACTGATTGGATTTTAGACAAAGTCACAGTCCAGTGACTTGAAATCGCAGTCTAGAGATGGCTGAACATTTGCATCACTGTACCTTCCACATTCCAAAATGATTGACATGGAGACTACCTATCCACAAAGCCTCAACAGGAACAATTACCTTGAAGTATTGTGAAGGGGACCGATCTCCTACCCCATTAACAAAGCATCCTGACAATCACCAGGACAATTAACTGGGCAGGGACAAACCATTAGATGTAATCATTTGGGCAATGGCACTCTGGCTATGAAAGGAATCTGCCCAAAGGCAATCTGATCATGTAAGCCATCCACCTAGAATATACTAGCCATGACCATGTTTGGGGTAACTGGGCAGTTGGAGGGAATCATGTGACAAGCCAGCTAACTCTTTTTGAGTTTAAGCAACTGATTCCTTTGCAAACCAGAGCACATGCAAATGAGACACTGAAGAAGTAGGACCCTGAGTGTATTCCCCCTCTCTCTCCACCTAGCCTGCAAGTTTTGAACCCTGTCTGTTCTTTGACTATCCATGTGACGCAGGCAGAGAGTAAAGAATCAGTTTCTGGCTCAGGACGAAAAGGTAAATTGACCGAACATCATCACCGCCTGCTGGGATCTGGAACTCACTGCCTGAAAGGATGGTAGAGGCAGAAACCCTGATGATATTTTAAAAATACTTCGATATGCACTTGAAGTGTCAAAACCTACAGGGCCATGGACCAGGTGCTGGAAAGTGGGATTGGGCTGGATGGATACTGGTCAGCCAGTGCAGACATGATAGGCTGAATGGCCTCCTTCCACAATATAAATTTCTATGATTTCCATGACACACCACATGCCACATTAAAAATGAACAACCCTCCACCAGTAGTGCACTGTAGCAGCAGTGTGTACAATCTACCACACGCACTGTGGCGATTCGCCAAGCCTCCTTTGACGGCACCTTCTAACCCATGACCTTTACCACCTTGAAATACAAGGGAAGCAGATGCAAGAGAACACCAGAACCTGCAGGTTCCCGTCCAAACCACACGCCATCCTTGCTTGGAACTATATCGCTCTTCCTTCACTCTCGCTGGGTCAAAATCCTGGAACTCCCTTCCTACCTACACCAGATGGATTTAACAGTTCAAGAAGGTGGCTCACCACCACTTCCTCAAGGGAAATTAGGGAAGGGCAACAAATGTCAGCCTTGCCAGTGACACTCACATCTCACTACTGTATTAGAAAAAGAATTCTCACTGAGGTATCTACCCTGCTTTCCTCCATTAGTCCCTGCATTGAGTGACCTTCTCATTCTCAGTGATTTCGACCTCCATCTGAACTTATCATGGTCTCTCCCCTCCAAGTTCACTGCCATCTTATCTCCATAAATATCTCCTTCCTTGTAAAATTCCCCGAAACTTGCTTCTTAACAGCATTGCGGGTGTAGCTATGCCACATGAGCTGCAACAGTTCAAAAAAAGGGCTCACCATCACCTGCTGAAGGGCAATTAGGAATGGGCAAAAGCTGGCTTTGTCAGCAATGATCACATCCCATGAATAGATTATAAAAAACACTCCCTCATACTCTTAAGTTGCTTTAATTTCTTTTATTGTGCATCTTCCAATTAATTTATTTTAACATCACTTCATTCATTGCACTATTCCTGGTTTCCTTTTAAAAACTATAGCAGTCATTCTACTTCCTGCGCATGTGTGCGTGCCTGTGTGTTTACAAATGTGTTTGCATGTGTGTTTTTCCTGCTCCATTATTCTACTCATCTGTAATGCTTCCCAATCTGAATAAAGGTTACACATGAAACATTAACTTGTCTTTACTCGCCAGACACTGACTGGCCTGCTGAGTGTTTTCAGAACTTCTGCTTTGTCTCTGAATTTTGCATTGTTTGACCTTTCATTTTCTAATATGACTTCTTAGTAATTGATAGGGCCTAGACTAAGCCTACTTGTAAATACCAGAATATTAGGGTTGAATTCGTCTGGTCCTGTTGGCAGTAGACATCATGGTGGTTGTGAGCGGACAATATGGTGAGAGGGCCAAAAATCAGCTTTATGCCAATGTGAAACCAGTTTGCGATCGTCCACTCCACCCGTCAATGGCAGGCCGCATTTCCCACCGTTGCGCATCAGGAACCTAATTTCAATACTTTAGCATCTCAATATAAGCTGTGCTCGCTGGAATCATGTCAAATTTATCTCCCACGTTGGCATGACTTCAGAATGGCGTGCTTCACGACTCCCTTTAAAAGGTGTGCACCTGGCAAACTGAACTTCGAGGGGAACTCAGAGGTGAGTGCACACAACCTTGTGCAACGCTCACAAGCATCGTCTGTAAGACATCAAGGAAGAGGCATTCGGTGGGGGCACAGGCAAGTCGTTTTTCCCCAGCTGGCTTTCAGAGCGGTGCCGGGGCAAAGGCTCCAGTGTGGGTGAGGCCGGGGTCAGGAGCACCAAGGCAGCACAGCCTGATGGAAGTACACAAGCACGTGCCGGTGTGGTGGGGGAGTGGGTGCGGGTGCGGTGTGAGGGAAGTGGCCACGCACTTGGAAAATCTTGTCAAAAGTGAGCATTCTTTCGCAGCTGAGACCGTTCAGCAGCATCTCCACTGACATGCTTTCAGTTGGGCCTTTGAACCTTTCCTGTCCATTCAAGCAATGCAAAAGCATGAAAGTGCCAGCAAATTCTCCAGAACTTTTCACCCCTCGGGTGCTGACTGTGCTTTTTAGGGAGCAGCAGAGAAATTGGCTGACTGGGCAAGTTGTAGAACCCTTTGCAAAAGGTGGCCATGGCGCAGTCACTGGTGGAGGTACTCACAGCCCCTTGCAATGTCTTTATTAAAGTTTAGACCAGTATGCCCCATGGCTCAAGCTAACAGCGCAGCCTTGCAATGCAGGTTAGGAGAATGCCTGCGACTGAGTTGAGAGCACAGAATGCAGTCCAGTGGCTGAAGCTGCCACCAGTAGGTCAAGTGGAGTGAGGTGGAGGTGAGTGGGTTTCAGAAAGTCATGGAGTGCACTACACACTGGCCACCCAAGTGGTGGCCAGCACTCTCCTGCATGCGTGAAGGGGCCTTCAAACTTAACCAAGAGAGGTTTTTAGGACACAAATATTAACCCATGTATCTCTCTCTTTGATCCTGCAGAAGGAGAAGATCAGAATCATGGAGCCTGGTGATGGAGAGCCGTCACTCATAGGAGCCTCGCTAGACCCAGGGTCTATAGATGGCGCCTGTCATTCCTGCAGATGACTGAGAACCAGTGTCGCCGAAGACTGCGCATGTCTAGGGAACTGGTCAGTCACATATGCTACCTGCTGCAGGATTTGGTGCCACGGGGACATGGAGGGCATCCACTGCCAGTGGCCGTGAAAATGACCACTGCGCTCAATTTTTATGCCAGTGGCTCATCCCAGTGCCCCACAGGTGACCTGTGAGGAATCTTGCAAACATCCACACATAAGTATATCCAGGAGATCATGGACGCCATCTTTGTGAAGGCACAGAACTTTGTGCATCTCGCCTGGGATCAGGAAAGCCAGGAGGCTTTGCACTGGGATTTGCACAGATCTCTGGTTTTCCACAGATGCAGGATGCCATCACCTGCGTTCACATGGCACTTAGATCTCCTTGGCAACAAGCAGCAAACTATGTCAACTGCAAGAGCTTCCACTCGCTGAATGTTCAGCTGGTGTGTGACCACCACAAACACATCCTACAGGTGTGCGCGCGATTCCCAGGGAGCGTCACTGACTCCAACACCCTTAGCAGATCTCAAATCCCTGACATCTCCCAGGGCCACCAGAGGCTGCACAGTTGATCCCTCGGGGACAAGGACTACCCACAGAGGACGTGGCTGATGACGCCCGTGCGGCGGCCTCAGGCAGCAGCAGAGAGACCGTACAACGAAGCTCATGCAACCAGGGCGCTGGTGGAGCAAATGATAGGCATTTTGAAAATGAGGTTCTGATGCCTTGACAGATCCAGTGGAGCACTGCAATACAGTCCACTGAGGGTGTTACGCATCATTATAGCTTGCTGTGCTACACAACCTGGCGCTGTAACAGGAGGGAGGACCTGGCTGAGGAGGAGATGGAAGAGCTGCATACTCCTCTAATGAGGAGGACGTTGAAGGGGTTGATGGTGATGAGGTCCTTGAAGACAAGGATGCCGGTAATGAGGCCATCGCCCTAGCCAGATGAGGCAAGGTCGCTTGGGAGGTCCTCATAGCCTCAAGATTCATGGAGGATGATGATGAGTTGCAGTGAGGACAGTCCTGACATCCTTACTTTGAATCTGTGAACATTTGACTCCTGCTTGGCTGATGGCAGCGCACATACCCCCAGTGCTCAGGCTCATGTCATAGAGACGCAGTGGAGGCCCTAATAGTCACTCGATTCCAGAAGGATGATGATGACATGCAGTGAGGACACTCCATTGATCTTCACATAGCCTCTGTGAAAATTTGACTCCTGTCTGGCTGAGGGCAGCTCGCTTGTGCTCTGTGATCAGGATCATATCATAGAGACACAGCCATGAAACTTTAAATGCACCTGACCCTTTGTCAGACTTCAGCACCTGACCCCTTCAGGAACACAGCCTCACCGGTCACAGATGCTAAAGAGATGGGGGCCAGCCCCACCTCAAAGATGCTGGGAACACACAGAGAGAATGACGGAACTCTGTGACGCCTTCCCATGACACCCTGGCAGCAATGATCGAGGTGCAGGCATCAGTAATGTCTCCAGTGAGTCTGAAGCTGGACATCACTTTGGTCTAAAGGTTACACACTGCACAGGGAAGAGGCCCTGGACTGAGACAACTGCCTTTATCTTGTGCAGGCATCAAGGTTTCACATCTGAGTGACAAGAACACTGCTCATCAGAACAAGGAGCCATAAGCAGGGAGACATTCTTGGGAGTTTATTTGCAATGGAGAACATAGTGTACAAGCGATTAACACCTGTGCCCAGGCTGTGCAATTACATCTTCTTAACCCTCCTAAACCTGCCACTACGTCTTGGTGCTCCCCTGACATTTAGAGCATGGTGGAGGCAGCATGCTGACTGCTACGCCCTGTCTGTGATGACTTCAGTGGGCATCCTCTGGAGGGTGGAGACCTGGGGACCCTGGCCTGCTCTGGGTCTTCTGCTGTGGGCCAGCTGCAGCCTCCTCGGCCTGTTGAGCTGGAGCTTCAGGGGTCACAGGAAGAGGCGGTTTGGATCAGCTGGACATTCCCGGAGTCACCTGGGTGGATGGCCCTGGGGTATCGAGCTGCTGGTCCTCCTCCCTATGGGTGCCCGACAGCCCCTGGCTGACTCCTTGAGGAGAAGGGGAAGCTGGAGTGAGATCGAGCTGCCCCACACCATTCTCATGTTGACACTGTTGGAGGCCAACTATGGCTTCAGCGTTAGAATTCAGCCCACACAGCAATCCTGGACCAAGGTCTCCACGGCGGCTGCCATCCTACCAGTGCTGACCTCGATGCGTTGGCATGCCAGCGCTATCACCTCGGACTGAAGCCGGATAGAGTCTTCCATTGTCCCTTGCAATCTGAGGAGTGCATCAGACATCCCTTCCTGATGTTCCCGTGATTGCCTTTGTAGCTCCACCAGCTGATTGAGGACCGAGTACAGAGGTTCATCATCTGACTTGGACTCAGTAGATTCCTTGCCTCCAGCAGTCCTCTGAGTGCTGGCGACCAAGGATGTCCCTGTCTTCACCTGCTGTGGAACAGTTTGTGTGCTGTGCTCACCAGATTGTGATTCCGAGGCTACTCTACATCTAGGCTCCACCATGGTGTGTGTCGTTGCGCTGGTGGAGGGTGTGGGTGAGCGCCCTGATGGGTCTTCAACGGTGCTGCCCTCAGGGCCCTCATCCAAGGCATTCTCAGCGCTGGGGTCAGGGTCAAGGTTGCCTGAGGGCGACATGTCAGATGTGCCTAAGACAGGAGGTGGAGATTATTTGTGCTTGGCAGTCACATCGAACATAGAACAGTGGACTCAGAGCAGCATTGAGAGAGGGATCATGTGGTGCAGGATCCTCATGTAGGTGTTCACCGCCAGCCTCACTGTTGCCACAGGAATGGTCCACATCCTCTCTAGTCAGCTCCAACGCACAACTCTCTAATGGACTGAGGACCTTGATGTCTGGCACTCCACCTCTGGCCTGGGACCTCTCCTGCTGATTGTGTGTGATCTTGCCCTGCATAAAGACAGATGGAGAGAGTGTGAGCAAGGTGCATGCCAAGCCAAATGAGACGGATGCCAGGCATGTGTGTGCTGAGTGGAGCCATGGGCGGAATGAGGAGGCCATCTCCAGAGGGGATAAAGCCAGATGGAGATATGAGGGTGTGTGTGAGAGAGTGGGTGGTGATGTCCCTTCAACTGGCAGCGAGTGAGATGCCAGTGAATGTGTGATGGCCTTGTGAGTGTGAGTTGAGATTAATGAGATGGTTGATTTACCCTGGCAGCACGGATGAGATCATTCATCCATTTTCTACCTGGATAACTCACGTCTTGTGTGCAGAGTTGGCACTGACCTCTTCTGCTTCTGCTACCACCTCCAAAGCTGGAGTGGTGAGACTAATGGGCCTCCTGTGGCCAGAGCGGGGGTAGACGACATCGTGGTGGGCCTCCACAGCATCCATAAGGCATCCCAGCAATGTGTCCCTGAATTGGGGGGCTGCACTCTTTTTAGCTTTTGGGGCCATGTCTTCACTCGAGCTGCAAGCATTGAGAAGTGTGTAAGCGGCCGCATTTTAAATATGATGCATGGCATGAGGAAGTGGCAAGGTAACAGTGTGGTGGGCCAATCGGAGGCCACCTACCAGTGATCCAGCGTGTTTCCCAGGACTGCATAATTTATGAGGCAGGAAGGGAACAATATGGTGCAAAAATCTGCCATTGTGGCCAGTGGGTAAAACATCTTTTTTCATGCCCTCTACCACATTTAGTGATATCTGGGTGATTCCAACCTTAGAATTTAACTGGTGCCTATATTCAACAATAATGTAAAGAAAGCAGTGCATAAAGTTATATTAAATTCCCAAATAAAGGTTCATAACAATCAAGTAATATTGTATCAGATACTGGGATAATTCAGTTACCATGTCACAACTATGTTAACTGAACCTCTTAAAACAAACTCCCAGATATCACACACCCTAGTTATCCCTAACTGTATGTTGTCCTAGTGCATGGGATTGTTAAACCGGCAGTCGCCATCATGAACACCTTCAGTGCTGCTCTTTTAATGAACCAACAGGAAATAGATTTGAGTGGTGTAGAGAAGGGCAGAATTGGTAATCCTACTCCAGATCACATTAGCTGAAATCGGCAGAACCCGGGGGATGTGTCAATACCCCAATTAGTCATTTGGTCAAATGCACCTTTCAGTCAGAGTTCAGATTTAGGGAAAAGGTACCATAGAATGGATTGGAAAGGTACAATGGTCTAAACACATGCTTCTAAACAATAGTGTTTAATCTATCTCTCTTTATGCTGTTACATACCAAATAGAAGGAAAGAAAAACATTCAGTCAGTATATTCCCAATTTTACCCTCACCCACTCAGCATGATCCAGGAAGGTTCAGGTCTAATGCCCAATTCACACTCTATCTGATTTTCAAGAAATGGAGTATAAAATTGGGTGGGCTGCAAAAATCAGGCATCAAACTCAAACCTGCCCAGTTCTCATGCACAATAAAGTTACAATTGGAATCTCAGACTTCTTCAAGCACACTATACTAGAGATAGGAACAATGACACCTCAGTGTATCCCCAAAGTGCAAACACTATCAATGGCAAGACCTTGGTCATATATTCCAACATGGAACAAGAAGGATTCTTCGGCTTAGAGTTCATTCACTCCCAATGCCATGTTCAGATTCCTTATCATGAACATAACTCAGCCTCCCGCCAACCCATTCTCACCCCATCACAGTGACCTGCTTCCCGGTGTAGACCCGGTGTCTGTCTTCCCAGGAGCTGACCTTCCTCCCCAGAGTGACTGGCACACTGCCTTCTCTTGATACAATGGGCACCCCCAGCATGCCAGTTGTGTCTTGATGCCTCAAAACAACCAATTTTGCCTGCTCCCCTTTCTCATCAGTTTTCATAGAGCAATTTCTACCTCTGCTAGGTTCACACTTAAAATTCAGGCTCAAACTCATTTCTAGGTCTTTGTATCTTGGTATCTATGAGGCCTTGCTGTGCACAAATTGGGTGCTGCGTTTACTTAGAAAACAGTGGCTGCACTTCAAAAGGGTTTTTTTTTAGGATTTTCTGAGGATTTAAAAGGTGCTTTCAAAATTCATGATTGATCTTTTCTTAGTTCAGTATTTCTGTAACATTTTGTGCTGTTCAAAATAATTTTATCTGAGGAAGAAAGATTTTCCCACTTTACATATAACTTTAGTACAGAAAACATTCAAATAAATAAGGCATGACCAGATACAGATTAAAGATCATTTTGTGCTACTTGGCAATATGCTTTATCCCAACTTGACATTTCATAGTGTGCAAGGATTTCCACTTCACACAAGATTTGTCTTTATACTATCTTTGAGCAAACGTTCCAAAATTAATATTAACTCATATCTAATTTAAAGATATGAGCCTTGTCCTCCTGATGCAGAGGAAACACATCATCTATGACCCTCTCAAAAAGAACATAAACAAGATTGTCATTCGTCAGACAGGTCTGAATTCAAGCAGAGGTATCAGAGAACATTCTCTAACGTACCACATTAGGCAGTTCCCTGGAATGACAGTGCTCCACTTCACTGCATATTGTATTAATTTAGAGCATTGTCATGCCAGATGACTGTGTCCTGTGGTGATATATTGCTTATAATCTAAAACATCACATGAGACAATTCTGTCCAGCAACAGCTCACTAACTCACCACAAATCCCTACTAATGGCAGCACTCTGTTTCACTACATGATCCACCCACTGGTTAGACACACCAACACATTCTCAAGGGCGAATACTGGCCATGCCAGTGATGCTCATATCCTGAGAATGAATATTTTTTTTAAATGCAGTCTAATTGATAAAGAGGAGGTCTTAGATAGGTTGGCTATACTTAAAGTTAATAAATCAGCTGGCCATATGAAATGCACTCAAAGATACTGAAGGAATTGAGGGTGGAAATTGCAGAGGCATTGGCCATAATCTTCCTATCCTCCCTAGATACAGGGGTGGTGCCAGAGGACTGGAGAATTGCAAATGATACATCCCTGTTCAAGACAGAGTGCAATGATACACCCAGTAACTACAGGTCAATCAGTTTAACCTCAATGGCGGGAAAGCTTTTAGAAATGATAATTCAGAACAAAATTAGCAGTCACTTGGACAAATATAGGTTACTTAAGGAAAGGCAGCACGGATTGTTAACTGACATGATTGAGGTTTTTGTCGAGGCAATGGAGAAAGTTGATGAAGGTAATGCAGTTGATATGATGTATGTGGATTTCCAAAAGGTATTTGATAAAGTGCCACATAACAGGCTTGGCAGCAAAGTTAGAGCCCATGGAATAAAAGGAAGAGTGGCAGAATGGGTACGTATTTGGATGAGTAACAGGAAACAGAGAGTAGTTGTGAATGGTTGTTTTTCAGAATGGAGGAGGCTTCCCCAGGTGTCAGTGTTAGGGCTTCTGCTTTTTCTGATGTGTATTAATGACATAGATTTGGGTATACAGGGCACAATTTCAAAATTTCTGAATGACACAAAACTTGGAAGCATTGCGAACTTTGAGGAGATAAGTGATAGACTTCAAAATGACATAGACAGGCTTGTGGAATGGACAGGCAAAGTGGCAAATGAAATTTAACACAGAGAAATATGAAGTGATTCATTTAGGTAGGAAGAACACAGAAAGACAAAATAAAAGGGTATAACTCTAAAGCGGGGTGCAGGAGCAGAGGGACCATGTCGGGGGGTGGTGAAATGAATGCATAAATAATTGAAGATGACAGAGCAAGAGGAGAAAGCAGTTAATAAAGCATATGGGATTCTGGACTTTATAAGAAGCACAGAGAACAAAAGCAAGGAAGTTGATAATCCTGTAAAGAACAATAGTTCAGCCTAAACTGAGGTATAATGTCCAGCTCTGGGCACCACACTTGAGTAAGGATGTGAAGGAATTAGAGAAGGTTCGGAAAAGATTCATGAGAATGCTTCCAGGGATGATGGTCTTCAGTTACTTGGATAGATTGGAGAAGCTGGGGCTGCTCTCCTTGGAGAAGAGAAAATTAAAAGAAGATTTGATAGAGGTGTTCAAAATCATGAGGTGTCTGGACAAAGTAAATAGGAAAAAACTGTTCCCATTGACAGAGGATTGAGAATGAGAGGTAATTGGCAAAGGAAGCAGCAGTGATATGAGGAAATCTTTTTATGCAGGGGGCGTTTAAGATTTGGAATGCATTGCCTGAGTGTGTGATGGAGACAGATTCAATCCTGGGGTTAAAAGATAATTGTATAATTATCTAAAGAGAAAAGATTTGCATGGCTATGGGGAAAAGCGGGGGAGTGGGGCTAGGCGAGTTGCTCTTGCAGAGATCTGGACTGGACATAATGGGCTGAATAGCCTCTTTCTGTGCAGTGCTCTGGTTTTGTGATTTAGTCCCTTATCATGAATGAAAGTTTTCAAACTGACCAACCATGCAGTCCCTTCTAATAATTGTGAAAAGAAAGAAAGACTTGCAATTATATAACACCTTTCCCCAAACATAGAACGCCCCAAAGAACTTTACGGTTAATGAAGTATTTTGGGTATGTAGTCACTGTTGTAATGTAGGAAGCACAGCAGCCAATTTGTGCACAACAGGATCCCACAACAGCAATGTGATAATGTCCAGACAACCAGTTTTTTTGTGATGTTGATTGAATGATAAATGTTGGCCAAGACACTGGGGTAACTCCTCTACTCTTCTTTGAAATAGTGCCTTGGGATCTTTTACATCCACCTATGGGGTCTTGGTTTAACGCCACATCCAAAAGACAATGCAGTACACCCTCAGTACTGCACTGGAGTATCAGCCGTATTTTTCTACTGAAGTCCTGGAGTGGGACTTGAACACAACCTTCTGACTCAGAGGCAAGGGTGCTACCAACTGAGCCACAAATCACCATGAATGCCTTCTAAAAGTAGTGCTCTAACTCACCAGGAATTCTTTCTAATTGCACTCAAATGCACCTCATTTTTTGCAGCCTCATATAAGACAAACCGCCATCTTTTCACGGTCAAGTAGGGACATTAACTCTTGGTCTTGCCAGCAATGCTCATATCCTTAGAATGATAGTACATTTGCTCACCCTTCTCTACAGTCCCTTACAGTACATAGTCTCTTACAAGAACAATATTCTAATTCATCACGCGATTCAGATTTCTGGAATGACATACTCTCTCTCAGCACACTATAAAGTCCTTACGAAAGATAGTAAACTTACTTACCTAACAATACTGTCCATTCTAATGATAGTACTCCAAAGCAACCATAAGATGTAATTGTTTCCAATTAATAAGGAAAAGTTTCATAGACTATGGGTGGAATTTTCCCTTCATGAGACTAAGTGCAGTGGTGGGCAGTTTCGGCAGCACCCAGCCTGCTGTCCGGAATGGCGGGAACCAGCGCCCGACTCTGCGCTTGGAGGGTCATTCGTTATGTACAGGTGCGAATCAGTCCGAATCACCTGGCGGGTTCGGGAGCTGATTCGTTCGCCCGCCATCAGCTGGTGGGTTCGAAGGTCCGGGCGCCATATTTAAAGGCCAGTCCAACACAATCTCACTCTCCCCATCCCACCAGCGATGTCTGGCAGCCAGAAGAGGGAGGCCGAGAGCCTCAAGAAGAAGGCAACACCCCGCTTTATGGAACAGGCCCTCCAGGCCTTGGTGCAAAGGCCTATCCCAGGGATGGCTCCAGGAAGCACAATAGCCTCGCCTCTCCGGCCTGGGAGGCCGTCACACAGCAGGTCAGCACAAGCCCCCAGACCTCATCCGAACAGGAAGGTCTGGAAGAGCCGTCATGGCACTCACACGCACCCTCCACCAGCTCGGAGACACACACACATGCCAGTGGGGCACAGCTGTAGATTAGGCTCGGGCTCACTTTCTGGGGAACACCTCACTGACGCAGCAGTCGGAGGCAGAGACAGCCCAGATCTCCAGCACTCGGAGAGCTGCTGGAGACCAACCACCTGTTCAGTCCTAGTCAGATGGTGAGCCTCTGGAAGCGGCCGCCAAATCAATGCTGGAGATGCAACGACTGGCGGTGGAACATCAGGCAGAGATCCGACAGTCACTCAGCAGACTAGAGCGAATGATGGAGGAGTCCGTCCACATTCTATCTGATGTCGTGGCTCCGACATGCGAGCGCCTCGAGGTCACCATGGCGACCACCATGGAGACCTTGATCCCGCAGCTCTTGCCGAATTTGCGCTCAGCCCTGCACTCCATGGCCACACACCCTGGTGGGCACCATCAAGATGTGGGCAACATGGGGGTGAAGTACCTTGACCTCCCTCTGGGTGCACCGTCTCCTGCAGGAGGAGTCAGGGTGGGGCCCTCGGGCACCCACAGGGAGGATGAGTGTCGGCCGGTCACCCCAGCAGCCTCCTCTCAGGACACTTCAAGGGTGTGCAGCCGCTCACTGCTCCGTCTGCCTGTGACCCCATCCACTCCAGCTGTTCAGGCTGTTGAGGGCACTTCTGCCCCTGAGCAGGAGACCCTTATCAGGCCTCGGGCCACCAGAGGACGTCCGCCAAGGTCATCACAGACATCAGGGTGTAGCAGTCAGCAGGCTGCCTCCATCTCTGCTGCTGATGTCAGGGCTGCACCCAGGTGTAGCGGTAGAGTTAGGAAAGTTAAGACAAATTGATGTTACTTTTGGATTATGGGTGTGATATACATGTAAATACATTGCACTTTTGTCAATACATTTGATGGTTATATGAATGTTGCTGTCAACGGAAGACATTGTGATTTTGGTCTCTGGAATCCTCTTATTTTGAGGGTAAGCTTTCCTCCCACTCAATGATAGTGTCCCACTGTGAGATTCACATTCCTGTGATGTCAACCTCAGTTGAACTAGTCTCCGCACCCTTGGGTGATGTCAGGGAGATGTATTTAAATCTGTATTGGAAATGTGTGATGTAAGCATTTCTAACACTTCTTCCTCAAGAAACACCATTGAGTGAGGGCAGCTCATCAGCATTGATAATCTAGTGGCATTTATGTCTCCTCAGTGGTGGTGGCAGAAAACAAGCTATGCATGGGAGGAGATCCCTAGACATGTCCACATCTCAGTGGCAGCAGAGTTTACATCATTAGATGGCAGCGAAGGCTTCAAGTCTTCTCTCCCATCGCTCTTGTTCCTAAGTGGACTCTCAGTTCCCAGGGTGAACTCACTCACAGGGCCCCACAGATCAAAGCAAAAATCATGGCCTGGTGAATCATGAGGCCAGAAGGCGCAAGTGTGAATGCAAGACTGGTTCTCGCTGCAAGTGAGTGGACCACCGCCTGAGTCAAAACAAAATGGCATTGAGGGGTAGGAGAGATGTGGCCATATTCCCTCACTTTACTCTTCCTGGAACCTGTCAGCAATTAACATATCACGGTCACGTCTCCCACGTCTTCCCTCCTCCATGGCGTGATCGCGGTCATACGGACCCTCAGCAGCCTCCTGAGGTTCCTGGGCCTCCAGATCTTCATCCTGCAATGAGCTCTCAGTCTCCTCCAGTTCACCCTCTGGTTGGAGTTTACCTCTTTGTATAGCCAGATTGTGAAAGGCACAACACACTGTGATGATGCAGGAAACCCTGTCGGGAGTGTATTGGAGTGAGCCACCTGAGCGGTCCAAGCATCTGAAGCACATCTTCAGAAGCCCTATGGTCTGCTCTATAGGAGAGCATGTGGAGCTGTGAGCAGCGTTGTATCTCTCCTCGGAATGACTCTGAGGGCGACGCACTGGTGTCTTCAGCCAGTGTTTCAGTGGGTACCCTTTATCCCCAAGCAGCCATCCCTGCAGGCGTAATGGCTCCTTGAAAAATCTCAGGCACCTGGGAGTGACTCAGGATGTAGGGGTCATGGAAACTCCCAAGGTACCGTGCACAAACATGCAGTATGTGCTTCCAGTGATCACACACCAGTTGCACATTGATGGAATGATAGCCCTTGTGGTTTATAAACATTAGGGCCTGCTGCCCTGGAGCCTGTATAGCCACATGGGTACAGTTTATTGCACCCTGTACTCTTGGGAAGCCTGAGATGGCGGCGAAGCCGGTGAATCTTGCAGCCTGGCTATCTTCGTCCAGAGCAAACCTGACATAATGATGGGCTTTCCTGTAAAGGGCGTCTGTCACCTCCTTTATGCATTGATGTGTTACAGACTGAGAGATGTGCAAAAGTCCCCTGTTGATCCTTGGAAAGAACCAGAGGCCAAGAAATTGAGTGCAGTGGTCACCTTCAAAACCACGGGGAGGAGAAACCCTCCAACTCCACGTGGCGTCAGGTCTTCATGAAGAATTTGATATATGTGATGTACCAGCGCTCGGGACAAGCGCAGACGTGCACAGCATTGCCTCTCACTCATTTGTAAATAAGAGGCTCTTCTACGATAAACCCTAGGTCTGGCAAGTCACCCCCATTGTCTGGGTCTCTCCTCCTGACCCCCCTGTTCATGCTCTGACTCTGCTTGACCATGTCCCTCCTGCTGGAGCTGTGCGTGTGCCTCTCCCTCCTTCACCTCCTCCATTGCATTAGGATCCTAACAAAAGCAGTAATGAGCCCTGGATCCATATCTGCTTTTGCCTTCTCTCTGAAAGGAAACATTGATGACATTAATGATTCAAGGGGCAAGAAAGTGAAGCTCAGAAGATGACTCCTTTTGGGGACTGTAAGGGTCCATAGTTTTCCCTGTCCTACTTGCATGGTGGCTGATGTGGCCTTTTCCCTGAGACACTAGCATACACATCGAGTTGACCAAGATGACATCACAGATATGTAACATCTTACGTCCTGCGTGGGATGCTAAAGTTTCAGCGAGATGAGTGACCCAACCTAGCTCTGTGCTCCAATCTCAGGTGTGGCATATGAATGACCAACCAGTTGCTCATGGTCAATGAGTGGATGCCCTTTGGCCCATTCGGAGTGTCAAATCTGGTAAACACGTGACAGGCCTTCATTGATGGAATGCCATATATGATACAGCTGTGCCTCCTTCACTATTGCCTGCTCTCCCAAATTCTACATTCTTATGTGTTACTCTTGAGATGCAGCGACTGTAATGTGAAGCCACTGAGTTCTGAGTAGCCCTTTGACAGTGCTCATGAGGCCATTGGCTTTAAGTGGCTTTTATCACAAGGAGGTCTTCCTCCTTTCATTCTAAGCAGACCCTGCTGTGGCAACAAAGGTTAGAGGGCAGCCCCAGAAAGGCTCTCCTTGTGTTTGCCCTTCCCACTCGCTGCCACCCCACAACCTTCCCTTCCCGTTGACCCCCTCATGTTTGCCCTTCTCCCTCACTGCCATTACACAGCCTTCCCTTCCCGTTTCACCCCTCTTGTTCATCAACCCCACCCTCGCCTCACAGCCGACCCCCGGTTGAAGTGCTAGTTTCTGAAAGTGGAGGCCTGCATGAGTACCACAGCACAGTGGTGTTCCTCGAGACAATGTAGGCAAAGAGCAGGGGCAGACCAACCCTACAGCCCCAGCAGAGTGGCGTTCATCGCAACAAGACCGGCGCAGTGCTATGGCAGGTAGTGTGTTCCACTCACCTCAAAGTTACCTGTGAACTGAGGTCTGACTTGTGCACGCCCCCCCTTTGCAAACAGGTTTGAGGCCTATGTAATTTCCCGCTGGCAAGATTGGAAGGCCTGACAAGATTCTGGCGAGCAGCTGTTTGAATGAGCCTTCACGACATTTTAATGAATGCAAATTGCGTTCAAGCCACTAGTTGGCGGGATAGCCAACCAGCCATAAACCGGGCCATCAGGAGAATTGCAATCTGTTTTTATGACAGCAGATTTGCAACTTTTTGCCTGCCGCTGGATTCTCCGCTCCCACCTGCCACGAAAACCACCATGAGCAGGATGGGAAAATTCTGCCCTAGGCTTGTATACTCTGAGTGTAGAAGATTAATCAGTGGGCTAATTGTGGTGCTTAAAATGATTAAAGAATCTGATAGGGTAGATGGAGAGAAACCATTTCCTTTGGTGGGGGAGTCCAGAACAACCTTAAAATTACAGAGAGTGCATTCAGGGCTGATGAAGAAAAAAACCTCCTCACGAAAGGCTAGTGGAATCTGGAACTCTGTCCCTCAAAAGCTGTGATGATTAAGTCAATTGAAAAATTCAAAATTGAGCCAGATTTTTGCTGGATAAGGTGGGTAAATTGAGTTGTGAGACAGATCAGCCATAAAAAATAAGAAAAACTTGTATTTCTAAAAAGCACTTCTCATGACCACCAGATGTCTTAAAGTGCTTTACAGCCGATGAACTATTTTTTGAAATGTAGTTACAAATGTAATGTAGGAAACACAGTGGTCAATGTGCTCACAACAAACTCCCACAAACAGCAATGTGATAATGACAAGGTGTCTTTGTGATGTTGATTGAGGGGTAAATGTTGGCCAGGATAACTCCCCTGCTCTTCTTCGAAATAGCACCAGCTGATCTTTTACATCCACCTAAGCAAGCAGATGGAGCTTCTGTTTAACGTCTCATCCAAAAGGCAGCACCTCCGACAGTGCAGTACTCCTTCAGTGCCAGCCTTGATTTTTATACTCATGCCCTGGAATGCAGTGAGCCATGATCGAAGTGAACATGTTACGATTCCAGTAGAGACCAATAGCTTATTAAATGAGATGAGTTTCCCAAACGATCAATGGAAATAACCGAAGAACAAAATTTCACTTTTTAAGACTTTCACAGTAACAAACAAACGAAAATCAACGTAGATCAAACATTAATTAACATTAATTAATACACCAAACTAAAGAAAAAAGTACTCTCATATTACCTAACTAATACAATAAGGATACGTATTGCCACCCCTTTCACTGTGCTGCGCATTTCTGGCAGATGTGTAGCATTATGAGAACAAATCCAAAGTTATTCCTGGTTCTCCAGCAGGCACAATTGCACCTGCTGCACTAGGTTGAAAATTCCAGCGAATATTGAAATTTGTTCCACTCAATCTGAGTCTTCCAGATCCAACTTTCACCAGCAAGGCTCACTTCGCTGACTCCTTATTCCTCAAATCTCCAAAGGTCCTGTCAGTTCTGTTTGCTTCTTTTCAAACAGAAACCAATTCTCACAAGCATCATGCTAGGTTGTTAACACAAAATAGTCCTTTTCTGATCTACACAGTAGTAGCAGCGCTGTTGTGCCAAACAGCAGTATGTCTCTCTCTCTCTCTCTCCCTCTCTCTGTCTCAAAAAGCAACTGTCCCAGGTGTGAAAGCTGTTAGTTGATATTTCAACAGGCTCCTGTTTGAGTTTCTTTCTCCATGGCAGGCAGATTACAAGGGCCTGTCTTCAAGCAAAGGTGTTTAGCATGATTCACCATCCCCCTTTCCAGAACGTTTTGTTTCACCTTAAATTAAAGGAGACATTTAAAACATATTGCAAAGTCCAACATTCATAACAGATGGCAGAACATGTTCAAGGGGCTGAATGGCCTACACTTTCCCTGTGCTTCTAATGAAAGCACCCCAGTGTATCACACTACACTTGGTGAGGCCACAGCTGGAGTACTGTGTGCAGTTCTGGTCGCCACATTATAGGAAGGATGTGATTGCACTGGAGGGGTGCAGAGGAGATTCACCAGGATGTTGCCTGGGATGAAATATTTAAGTTATGTAGAGAGGTTGGATAGACTTGGGTTGTTTTCATTGGAGCAGAGAAGGCTGAGGGGCGACCTGATCAAACTCTTTCGAGTTATTAATAGTCACAGATTGCAACTCTTTCGAGTACAATCACAGTTCTTGGTTTCCGGGAGTGGGACATGAACCCACAACCCTCTGATTCAAAGGCGAGGGTGCTATGAACTGAGCCACAACTGGTGTACAAGATTATGAGGAGCATGGACAGGGTGGATAGGGAGCAGCTGTTCCCCTTAGTTGAAGGGTCAGTCACAAGGGGACATAAGTTCAAGGTGAGGGGCAGGAGGTTTAGGGGGGATGTGAGGAAAAACTTTTTACCCAGAGGGTGGTGATGGTCTGGAATGCACTGCCTGGGAGGGTAGTGGGGGCAGGTTGCCTCACATCCTTTAAAAAGTACCTGGATGAGCACTTGGCACGTCTTAACATTCAAGGCTATGAGCCAAGTGCTGGTAAATGGGATTAGGTAGGTAGGTCAGGTGTTTCTCACGTGTCGGTACAGACTCGATGGGCCAAAGGGCCTCTTCTGCACTCTGTGATTTTGTGATTCTGTGATTCTGTGATTAACAATCTCTTCTAATGACTGCTGTAACTACAATAGAAGAGCGCACAGGTCTTGGAAGGTTGCTGTACTAGAGCAGGGAGGTAAAGAGATAGGGAGGGGTGAAGCTATGGAGGGGTTTGAAATACTGATGAGAATTTTAAAAGTGAAGCATTGATGCAGCAGGAGCCAATGTAGGTCAGTGATCACAAGGGCGGTGGGTGAACGGGACTTAGTGCAAGTTAGGACACAGGTGGCAGAGTTTTAGATGATTTTAAGGTCACCAAGATCCAAAGTGGAAAGCGGGCCAGGAGAGCATTGGAATAGAGTGAAAACTGAGAGCAGAAATAAACCCGTCAATTTTGGGGTGGTCAGATATAACTGGAGTGCTGCAAGAATCAGTGTTTGGGCATCAGCTATTTACAATCCATATCAATAGTTTAGATGAGGGAGCCGGCTGTAATATATCCAACTTTGTTAACGATAAAAGCTAGATGGGAAAGTAAGCAGGGAGGAGGACAGAAAGAAATAAAGGGACAAAGACCAACTAAGTGATTGGGCAAGAAGATGGCGGATGGAGTATATAAAGTAGGGGAAATGTGGAATTCTCCACTTTAGAAAAGCAGAATTTTTTTCAAAAGGAGAAAGACTAGAAGGTGCTGGTATTCAGGGGAATTTGGGTGACATTGTACATGAATCATAGAAATTTAACATGCAGCTGCAGCAAGCAATCAGGAAGACAAATACCTATGTTAGGTATTGCAAGGAGGTTGGAGCTAGAGTGTAAGGAAGTCTGGCTGTTATTATATAGGGCTTTGGTGAGACTACACCTGGAGTATTGTGCACAGTTTTGATCTCTTTCACTATGAAATGATATATTTGCCTAAGAGGGGGAGAAACAGAAGCTCATTAGATTGATCCTGGGATGAGAGAGCTAACAAAGCATTGCATGGAATTTACAGCACAGAAACAGGTAATTCAGGCCAAAAGGTCCGTGCTGATGTTTATGTTTCACAGGAGCTTCCTTTCACCCTATTTCATCTAACCCTATCAACATATCCTTCTTCGATTCACTGGAGAAGTATGTTGATAGGTTAGTGAATTTTCTTTTAAATCTGGATGATGTATAATGGTTACCATAATAGTACGAGCAGGGACTGAGTAGAATGGATCTATATTCTCTGTAGTGTGGAGAATGAAATGTGATCTCATTGAAACATATAGGGAGGGACTTCATAGAGCCCACAAGAGTGGTGTGCAGGGTGACTGAATTAGGTGGGATGTGAAATTACGATTTCCTGACGGTGGGTTGAGATGCAAAGATAAAGTCAGTGGCCCGACTGCGGCATGTCAGGCTTCGTGCTATCCTGTGGCAGGTTCCTATTTGTAATGTATTTGCATACCATGAATATTCACCAGCATAAAACTCTTTTTTAATAAAGTCTTACCTTTGAGATAAATTCAGTGACACACGAGATTCTATTTGTAGCCGGTTCACGTTTGTTTAAAAGAGGTGTGCACCGGTCGGCGTTATACAGTTGTGTCTGAGGACAGCGGTTTTCCTTGATGAAATTTACAGCACAAGGGAGAGGAACAGGAGAATGGCAGCTTGTATGGAGGATCGAGTCGGCTAAGGATGATTCAGTGGTGGTGGGGGGTGTGGAACGGGGCCAGACCGTAGAAGAGTGGAAGAGAGCTCCAAGGAAGGACAGAAGGTAGGGTCAGGGGTGTGGAGGAGTGAAGTGGGAAGAGCCTGGTACCCTGCGTGTGGCGGGACAGTTAGTCAAGGTAAGAAAATGAGGGACTTAAAGGACAGTGTCAGTACAGTTCAAATGTGAGTCCATCTTAGGGTATTTGCTGGCAGAGTCCTTACGGGGCTTTGAATTTACCTACATTTCAATTATCCCCACTGAGATTTATCTCAAAATCATTTACAATACAGAAAACAGTGGGCCAGCTGAGCCTGCGAGTTCATCGTGTCCTACAGAGTGGTGAGTACAACACTGGACACTAACATGAACACTTAATGAAGAGTGAATGCAAAAACACAACATTCTTTCTTCCACAATAAAGAAAATGTCCCTAACTCCCCTGTAACCAACAATGTGTGCCAACCATGAGGCTGTCAAGCATATTTAGCTCTCTGACTAAACTAGTCCCAACAAATACCAATGATGCCAACATGAACAAAGTGAAACCAATGTAATATAAAAAATTTACAAGTGAAATTTAAGTTTGAAAAATCACCTAAGCCAGCTTTGTGCCCTCAATAAGTTTTATTATGTTAATGGCAATGGAGTTGTACAGGCAAGTTGTGGCTGTGTTGCAGAGCCTCCCTGATTGACCAGGAGGCTCTTTTATGGCCCGCCCATAGCTGCAGCAGCATTGCTTCACCACTGAAAAGCTTCCCCCACCGCGGAATTGTGTGTGTCTCCCATGCATTCCACTGGCACTTTAAATTTTAATTGTAATCACGTGGGAAATTGCGCGGCATACCCTTCCAGTTCCACTGTCAGGAGCAGTGCGCCATTGACAAAATTCTGCCTGTAAAATTCTTACAGGGTAGATGCTGAGATGCCGTTTCCACTGGCTGGGGAGCTAGATCTAGGGTTACAGCCTAATTGATGAGGGGACAACCATTTAGCACTGATTTGAGGAGGAATATCTTCAATTAGAGCTCTGAAAATCTTAGGAGGGCTATAGATGGTTATTTAATCAGTATATTTCAGACTGAGATCAATTGATTATTGACACTAAGGGAAGTGAGAGGTATTGGGGTAAGGCTGGAAAGTGGAGTTGATGTAGAGGTTCAGCCAGGATTTTATTGAATGGTGGAGCAGATTCAAAGGGCTGTATTGTCTACTACTCCTATTTCTTATCAGGCTTGAAGAGTTAAGTGGCATATTCCTAATGACAGCTCTCTGATTTACCATAGTATGCAGTACCTTCTAACAACAGTGAAAAGTTACCATACTATGCAGTCCCTTCCATTAACACTGTTTGAATGCAATATCACAGTCTCAGCCAGTGACAGCCTCTTCCTCAGCTCTGATAGTGCTTCAACATGCTACACTATGCAGTTGCTGTGAATGACAGAACCATTGTTCAATACATTGTCATAAAATGATGGAGAAAGCAAGAACCCATTACTGTGACTATTATAGAATATGCTACATTGATTGGTGTAGCTGTACAGACAGTATTCACTTAACCTTTTAAGCAGTGTATCTAGCCCAATGTAGGGATACTGCTCTGATTTGGATTTAGAAACTTGATTGCATCTCTTTGTAATATTATGTTCTATTTGACGCACAACCAAATCCTGTCACCAAAGAGGATGGACACACGAGAATCATATAGCTTTCACGGTGCTGTTCACTTTACAAAACCCTCAATGAAGTGTTTATGTAGTACAGAATCATACAGTACAGAAAGAGGCTATTTGGCCCACGGGTCCCTTTTCTGATGTACATTCAGCTTCCATGAAAAATATCCTACCAGATTTTCAATTCCTGTTTCACCTGTACACAAACCACTGGTTTTTCTTGACCCTGGGTCTCAGAGCACACAGTACACTTATTTCCAGAACTTTTCTGTGTTCCAACTACTGCAACAGATTTTCCCTGTAACCTCCAACACATTGAGTTCATGTGCCCCACCTTATTACAGTAAAAGCATTTAAGTCTTCAAGTGTCACTTCTACGCTCAACATCTTCCTTTCTGGCCTGAGGAGAATCTTCCTGAAAATTTTCAGCTGCTCCTTCCCTTCCCTGACCACTTGCTTTCCTTTTACATTCCCTCTTTCTATCCTTCTCGGATTTAAAAGGGTGAGGGAAAAAAATTAGATCTATGGACTAGCTCAAAATCATCAGTTATCTCTACTGATTACCTAGCTGTTTTAACCCTCTGTTTCTCCACATGAATTCTAACTACCAAAGGAATTCAATTTTTTAATTTTTCCAAAAGAATGACCTCTCTAAGAGCTGCATACATTGTCTCTGCCTTTAATGCCCGTGTCCACTGGTCAAAATTATTTTATTTTACTCTCTCAAACTCGGTATCAGTCTGTTTCCTTACATTCCGAAATTTCTGCCTGTACGCCTCAGGAACCAATTCATGTGCACTCAAAATAGCCTTTTCTTTATTGCATCATAATCTACCGATACTTCTGACAGTGATGCATATACCTTATGAGCTCTTACCTACCAACCTAGACTTAAAAGCAATGTCCAGATTCCTTGCAGCCATTTCATTTGCTTAGCTATCTTCTCAAATGAAATAAAGATCGCCTCTACATCCCTTTCCTCAAACTTCAGAAGAGCCTGTACAAATTTAAAATCACCTCACTGGGTTTTGGGTTGGAAGTGATTGTTTCCACATCAGAAACTTCCTAGCATTTCTTTGTTAACTTTCAGCCTTTTAAGTTTATATTCCCTTTCCCTTTCCTTTTTTCTATGGTCCATTGCTAACTTCACCTTCTGGAGGTCAAGTTTTCTCATTTCAATTTCTCTTTGAAATGCTCTCTCTTTTTCCTTTTCCTTTCTTCTAATTCAAGTTTTTTCATTTCCGTTGCTTGTTCAAGCTCAAGCGTTTTCATTTCTAACTGAAGTTTCATTACCTCCAGCTGTGACTCACTAGTTTCAGGTATCCCTTCCAATTTCAAATGCTGCGCTATTACTTCAATTATGTCCACTTTCTTCGCCTCTATGGTTAATGCTAACAGCAACTTATCTGTCAATTCTGTTAACTGTGCCTTGGTTACTCTTTGTAAACCAATCAGGGTTACATCTTCTACTCCAAGAAAAATCTTAGCAATGGCTAAAGCCATATTTGCAGTCTAACCATTTAAAATCCCTTAACACCGGCCCCTAAGTTTAATGTTCTTCTCATACTTGTAGCCTTAAGATTCACCAACTCCAAGCCAATCAAGGAATTTCAAAAATCCCGCAAAGAGCCCCCAATTTCGTTATGATATGGCAGGTGGTATTTGCCAGGCTGACAAAATCCATAAGGGAAACTTGGCTTTTTGCAATTTGTATTTATTACAAGAAGGCTTGTGTACTGAAGTCAGACATAATGAGTCCACTACCACCTTTAGAGATTTTAAAGATTAAATTAAAACATTTATTAACAAAAAGAAGAGAAAACTTATACAAACACAATATTACAGTTACACAGTTATAACAGTTCCCAAAATTTCTACTTAACCAGACTCCCAACTACACACCCCCTTTAAGGCAACAGTCCAAATAGATTCCAAATTTATAAAGTCATCCAGCAATATTACCACAATCACCCACTGGACAGTAGACTTTCAAAAGCTTTTAATACAACTTTGGTTACAAGAACAGTAAACTTCTTCAGGGCGGCTTTTCCCCAAGTCTGTTTAACACAGTCACCTTTCAAAATCTCACATGGCCACTCCTCACACAGCCTTCCATCCTCCTTTAAATACATTTCTTCCTTTTTGATTTGTAAATCCCATTGTTTCAGCTTGCCTTTAGAAATTACTTTTCCCAGAATATAAAAATCGTTCATGTTATCATTATGGTGAGAACTTTTGGGAAAAATCAACATAATAACCTTGCCTTATTTATCTTGCCAGTTATAAATATTTTTCATGTCCCTTTGAAAATCAAACACTTCTCCACTTATCTAAAAATGCAAATTTCATTCACACCATATCTGCTGAGACCTTACCCCAGCTGACTCATCTCCATTTCAAATGTCTGTTTTGCACCTCATTTCTTTGATCATTTAAACCTTGCAGTCTGTCTCTAGTTTAATCAAATTAGCCACACACACACACACACACACATACACAAACACACACAAGCCTGCTTTAAAGTATTCCATAATAATATTAGGACAAATATGATAGTTTCATGACACTTGGGAGAGGATGCTGCTGTCAGACTGCTTTTCTTGACATCAGGTTTGAAGGATTGTGCAAAGGCACTGCTAATTGTACTTCTCTAGTTCTTTGAGGTGCCTGGTCCAAGTCTCCGAAGCATATAGGAGCATGGGGATCACTGCTGCCCAGTAAACCATGGCATTAGTCTCGGGTTTGAGATCCTGCTGAGGAGCTGATGGCTGAGCTGGCACATTGGAGGCAATGGTGAGTTTTGTTGTCTATGTCTGCCTTTGTCGACAGGATGCTCCCAAGATAGGGAAAATGGTACATGCTTTCCAGGATCTTAATCAACAGTGGGGAGGTGTATTGATGTGGGAGCTGGTTGAATGAGGACTTTAGTTTTATGGGTGTTTAGTGAAAGGCCCATTTTCTCATATTCATCAGAAAAGGAGTCAACAATGACTTGGAGCTCAGGTTCTGAGCGAGCGCACACACAAGCGTCATCTGCATATTGAAAGTCAATGGCTGAGGTTGGACTCGTTTTGGTTTTTGATTGAAGACAATGTAGGTTGAATAGTTTTCTGTCTGTTCTATAGATTATTTCCACGCCAGTGGGGAATTTGCTGGAGGTGAGTTGCAACATTGCAGTGAGGAAAATGGAGAAGAGAGGTGGCACAATGACACAGCCTTGGTTGACCTCAGTTTTCACTGAGATAGGGTTTGTGGTGGTACCATTGGTGAGAATCGCAACTAGCATGTCATCATAGAGTAGCCAGAGGATGGCGACAAATTTCTGACGGCAACCAAATTTGAGGAGGATATGAACTTTCATGGTTAACAGAGTCAAAGGCTTTTGTGAGGTCTCAAATGGCCAAATTGCCGCGCAATGAAGATCATGTCTGTGGTGCCTCTCGATGAGCGAAAACCACACTGCGACTCTGGAAAGAGTTCCTCAGCCACTGGGAGGAAGCAGTTATGAAGATCCTTGCAATGATCTTCCTTATGGCAGTCAGCCGGGAGACTCCTTTGTAGTTATTGCAATTGGACTTGTCTCCCTTCTTGAATATAGTCATGATCACAGTGTGCCTGAGAACCCCCAATATGCAACCTTCTTCCCAGATGAGAGATATGAGGTTGTACAGCCATGCCAGGAGTGTATCTTTGCTGTGTTTCAGAATTTTAGTAGGGACCCCATCTGCTCCAGGGGCTTTGTGATTTTCAGCTGTTGGATGGCTTTTTCAATTTTGCTCTGGAGCGGGGCAGCGCTGAGACTGAGCCAGACGGGGTATTGAGGAATGGAGTTGAGGACATACGAGTCGAAGACACAGTCTCGGTTGAAGAGTTCTTCAGAATATTCTCTCCAGTGAGCACCAACTACCTCCCTGTCCTTGATGGGCTCCTCTCCATGCTTGGCTCTCAGCAGGGTGTGGCCCTTGAGTGCTTGGACCATAGATCATGTTGACAGTGCTGAAGAAGTCACACACTTTGTTGGTGCCTCTGAGTTGTTGGGTCTCCTGCATTCTTTCTACTGACCATTTGTTCTTTACAGTAATTCCTCAAGTAAAGTTGTCGTTGTGTTCCTGAAAAGTGCAACTTTAAATGAAACAGCTTAAAGCGAATTAGATTTTCCCATTACAACCAATGTAAAAGCTGCAGTTAGGTTTTGTAGGCCCTTTCCCATCATAATAAACATTATACCCTGTAGGTTTAAATATTGCATATTCCTATATTTGTAAATGAAATAACTTTTAAAATAAAATAAAATAAATTTAAAAATAAAAAGAAATATACTCTTTCTACTTATCTCCCTCTTGCTGCCTTTCTCGCTTGCCAGTCCTCCCACTTGCTAATTTTCCTCTTCCTTGACCCACCCACTCACTGTCCAACCCACTCCCCGATCCTCCCCCTTACTGACCCTCAGCCCCCTCTCACTTGCCACTTCCCTCTCCTGAACGCTCGCTGTGATTGAGGGCTTGGGAGAGGTGCGGCAAGATGGAGAAGTGAGTGAGGGAGCAAGAGGGGCTGTGAATTGGAAGGTCAGCAAGAAGGAGAATCGGCGAGTGGGTGGGTCAGGGAGGAAAGCAATGAGCAGAAGAATCAGGGAGGGAAGCAGCGAGCAGGAAGGTCTGGGAACTGGATGGGCAGTGAGTAGGAAGATCAGCAAACAATAGGAGCAGAGAGCAGGAGGGTCAGGAGAACAGGATGGCCAGCAAGTTAGATGCCCAGGGAGCGGGAAAGGTTGCTCCAAAATGGCGTCAATTGGGTCAGCTAAATTCTAAAACAGAAATCCTGATGCTAAATGCATATTCTGGCCCAATATATCTGTGATGTTAAAGTGGAACAACTTAAAACTTGGCAACTTAAAATGGGCACTTACTGTATGTTGCCAGTTTTATGCTGTATGTACCACTCCCAGCATGAATGCAGATTCCAGTGTGTCAAGATGCTTGCTGTATGGCACAGCACTCCAGCAATCTACCCTATAACTTCATTAGGATTGCTAAGGTGCTGCCTCAGTCGTGTGGCACTGGCATCATACAGCATGAACCTGCTGTCCTCTTTCAAGAAGACAGCATTCGTACTCCCACTCTGCCACTTGCCCTGTTGTTGCCTGTCAGCCAGCCAGCCCAGACTGTTGCTGCCCATGCCAAGATGCTGCAGTTCAAAGCTGCACCTTCTAGGGCCAGAACTGTGCGAGGTCATCCTGCAAGGCCATCTGCAATCTCCTTCACTGAGTCAACAGCCTTGAACCAGCCATTCTACAACCATGGGGGTTGCATTGCCAAGAAGGTCTAAACAAATAGAAGGCACATGGAAGACAAACACTACGGGAATACAGAAAAGTGATTAGTTGACCCTTATATAAAATATTGGATGTTTTGATTTATAAAATTGGTTTGGAATGTCTGTTTTGTGGTGGCTTTTTATTTCTGCATTGTGGCCAAGAGTGCATAAGGAGGTGAGCGACAGATGATTGGCAACACGTGGGAATGTTGATGAATGAGGAACTGGGGTTGAATTCACTAGTACCACATTGGATGAACTGATCAAGGACAGCTCAACCACAAAGGGGATGTGTTGGTTGCCTCATCCTCCTCCTCAGCTACTCACCATACACTTATTGCCAAGCACTGTGACGAGGTTTGCAGGGTGCAGAAGACCATGATGAATTGTGATATGTGGTCTTGATGAGTATTGCTGGGCTCCTCTGGAGCAGTCCAGACACTGGAGGCATTACTTCAGCACCCCAACGACCTGTTCCCTGACATCCCATGTGGCAGCATGCCTCTGATCCTATGTATGCTGCTCACATGTACATGATCTGTATGGCAGAGTTTTAAGCCAGTTAGTCAACAGGTAGCCCTTTTTGCCCAGTCCAACCTCTGGTCTCTTCTGGTAGATCAAATGCTGATGGCACAGCAAACTGATGCAGGTGAAGGGCATCATGATGGCTGCCAGGAAAGCAGGCATTGACAAGCGTGATACACTGAACTCGGTTGTAAAGCAGTTGCACATTGAGGGAGGGTTTATGGTGCATTTCAGAATTTAGACGCAGTTCCCACAAAGCAATGCATGCCCGATCAGTGGCACCTGCACAATGGGAGAAGCCCATTATCCTGGCAAAACCCTGTGTATGTTCTGCCTGCTTCTCTCTGGAAAGGTCGAAGACAATGTTAATCCCCCTCATACAGTGTATCAGTCACCTCCCTTATACAGCAGTGGACAGCTCAGCAAGATGTTGCAGATGTCTCCTGCTGCCACCTGGAACAAGCCCAACAAAAAGAACATCATGGCCATGGTCACTTTTACAGCCGTTGGCAATGCTGTCCTTTCCTTGCTCTGAGGCTGCTAGTCTGTTTGCAGCATGTGGCAGATTTCATTCAGCACCTTCTTCATGAAACACAGGCGTCTAAAGCATTGCTCCTCACTGATACTGAGGTAGAAGAATTGCTCCCTGAAGACCCTGGATGGCCACTGGCTCTCAGCCTTTCACACCCTCCTTGAACAGCTTGTTTGCATCGGTGTTGCCTCTGTTCATTACCCCTATCATGCTGAGACCAAGAGGGGATGTAAAGTACAGCACTCGACAGGGAGTCAGTGATCTGAGCTGAACCCTTGAAGTCAGAGCCGAAGCCTTCATCACGTGCAACACCACTCCCTGTACACTTCTCTCTCTCTCTCTTTAGGTACCATTCTCTCAGAGACCATTGCGGTCATGGAGTTTCATGTGTTGGTCCATGGTTATGCTTGGCAAGGTATTGCAGTGGTTTGTCATTGCTTTGTAGATTCTGGCTGACCAGGAGACTCTCCCACTTTTGCGTGTGTTGGAAGGATTTGCAGGTTGATACTCAACCTGTTTGGCCACATAATGAATGCACATTCCATGGCCATCAAGTGCAGAAATAGAACTCAAACCCGGAACTTCTGGGTCAGAAATAGAGTCACTACCAACTGCGCCACAAGACCTCCCCTGTAGACCACACCAACTTTAAGCAACAGTATAAACCACTGAGTACTTCAACTAACTTAGCAGCAGGCAGCTGGCTCATAGTCAGTACCTAATCTTAATGTAGTTGATGATCCATTTAAAAAGAGCTGGTAGGGCTGTCCTTTCTGCTGCTGAATGCATGTTCAGTTGAGCAGGCTAAGCAAGGTTAGCTGGAGCACTGAGGTAAAAAATGGCACCACAAGAGTTAAATCAGTTACATACTGACTGGAATTACAATTTGATTACTCTGTATGCTTCCTATATACACTCCTGCAGCAAGGTACCACTGACCTACCTAAAATGATGTCCGTGCACCCTGTACCAGAAGTGTTTGCACACATCACTTTTGGGAGGATGTGAAGGGATTAAAGAGGGTGCAGAAAAGACTCATGAGAATGGTTCTAGGTATGAGGAACTTCAGTTATGAAGGTAGATTGAAGAAGTTGAAACTGTTTTCCTTAAAGAAGGGAAGGCTGAGAGGAGTATTCAAAATCATGAGGGATATGGACAGAATAGATAGAGAAAAATGGTTCCCACTGGTGGAAGGATCGAGAACCAGAAACACAGATTTAAGGTAACTGGCAAAAGAAGCAATAGTGAGATGAGGAAAAACTTTTACACACAGTGAGTTGTTAGGATCTGGAATGCACTTCCTAAGAGTGTGGTGCAGGCAGATTCAATCAAGGCACTCAAGAGGGAATTGGATTGTTGTCTGAAATGGAAGAATGTGCAGGGAGATAAGGAAAAGGTGGGGAATGGCATGAGGTGAATTGCTCCTTCTGGGAGCCAACACACACATAACTGGCCGAATGGCCTCCTTCTGGGCTCTAATCATTCTGTGATTCTGAATGCCATTTCAGATGCCAAACAGGGACCATAGCTCCCAAATATGAATACTTTGGAGTCAAAGTTTGCAGCCTAAGCATTTCTTCCTAATGACTAATCTTACTCAACACAAAATTCAGTCCCTTCTAATAACAGTGCTTGAGCTAAAAATGCTATTGTGTTAACAGAATCCAAGTCAGTTGGTGAAGTCAAAACCAAGACACTTTTCTTTATAAAGAGAATTTATTGACTTTGTTCAGTCTCATAGCTCTCCTCTCACACCCAGTGTCCCAGCTGTCCCCTACTTATATGTTTTTTTGAGAGAAACAATAATCAGTAAAATAAATTAACAGTTAAGAGGGGTGACAGCCCCTGATGGGA
The DNA here is from genome assembly GCF_964194155.1 of Cetorhinus maximus. Taxonomy (NCBI): domain Eukaryota; kingdom Metazoa; phylum Chordata; class Chondrichthyes; order Lamniformes; family Cetorhinidae; genus Cetorhinus; species Cetorhinus maximus. Next base: position 48,772,816 of record NC_135887.1, on the reverse strand, counting down.
CACTGTAACAAAAATAAAAATATGAAAGGAACCATAACTAATTAAATTAAAATGGTGTTCCCAGGGCTGATTCCCTATTAATAGACTCTTTTGAAAAACAAAATCAATAAACTAGACTAAAAACCAAAGGGGGAAGGGGTGGTGACATTGTAACTAGAACAAAAATGTGAAAGGAAACATATAAAATCAAATCAAAATGTAATTTCTAGAGATGATGATGCACCTACCCCATATTTATATGTGCTCAAAGTACTTAATTAAACAATGCCCTTCACCTGTGTATCTTAACAATATAATGAACATACTATTAACAGGTTCCCTCTTCTTTCTTTAAAAATTAAATATTATAACATGCTCAAATCATTTCAAAACAAAGAAAAAATGATTTTCTATATTTCGTATAATCCATCATAGTACAATACATCCTTCTTCTAGGACCTCCAACAATTTCTTCAAGGAAGCATTCCTTTTTTGTAAGACAGTATGATAATTGGTGACTTGTGTCGACCCATTTTACATTAGAGACCTCTTTTCTCTCTATGCTCTTTTATGCTAGCAAGATCAATCCTTACCCTTTTCTCAGTCACACTATTTGCTAAATGTACATTATCACATAGAGAATAGTTATCCACATAACATTCAATAGGCAAACTTTTCTCAGGATGCCCCTTGTATAGGATTTCCCTCAAAATGTTTGATAAATAAAATTCCATATTCACTGCTTCTACTAGAGCCAGTGTTTCTACACATATGGTGTTTTTAACTACCCTTTTATTTTCTTCACTTCCCAGGCCACTGGAGGCCATTTTCTGTTCTTTCCCACCAAGAATATGATAAACTCTGCTGTCCTAGAATCTGAAAGATTGGCATGTGAAACATTGCTAAAAATGACTAATTTTGTATCTTCTGGATCACCCAAGGCTGGAAACTTGAGTGTGCATTTTGCTGAATTTAAGTTATTTCACGTTTTATTTGCTCTCAGAACTTGCTCAACTGTAGCAAGTCTCATCATAGCACTCAGTTCCAATACGCCATAAGTAGCATCAGATCTAGTGTGAGTGCACAACCTGTTCAACTGTCCAATCAAATTTCTTAATTGATCTATTGGTATTGGATGTGGGATCCTCTTTTTGTGAGGGCCTTGCATGATTTATTGGGATGTGATTGACATTTTCTAAATAAGACTGTTGTTTTAAGGTCAGTTCAACTTATTCTGCTCAATGTCTAACCCATTATATTTAAAGGTCCCCGAAGCCTGACTTCCAATCTTAAACTCCTTCTTTATTTTATCGATCACCCATTGCTCAAATTCTGCAAAAATCTCCCCACAGAAAACCATCAATGTGCATCATAAAGGTGCCTGCTAATTTCTCCTTGTGATACCAATAGAACATTGCTGGGCCTGCTTTTAGCTGAATACAACCAGTTTTCAGCAGGGCAGACCTAACTGAGAAATACCATAGCCTTGATGTATCATTCAATCCAAAAACACACTTGTTCAATTCCCACAGTTTCTCTTCCATATCACCAGCTTCTTTAGGTGGTTTCAAAAACACTTCCCTTTGAAAATTATCACCCTGCAAAAATGCAGCTTTTATATCAATTGATTTACATTCCCAGGAAATGTTGCTAACAGAGCTAAAAAAAATCTTCAAGTCCACTTTTCCTGCAATGGGTAAGTTCACTTTAACATCTTGATCACCAAGTGTCTCTTCGAAACCCTGAGCCACTAGCCTAGCTTCAGCCTTGTATGTGCCATCAGGAAGTCCCTTTTCGGTGTGATGAGACTGACTGTTCCCTGTCTGGTATTTCAGTGTGCACACCAAATTCTTTCCAACTTTCGAACCCTTTTTGTTTGGCATCCTTTATCGATTTATCTTCTAATTTGTCAGTAGCCACTAAAACTTCTCGATCATATTTCTAGTGGTATTCTTAGCCTGTTCTACGGTCCATGTTCTTGTCATACTATGACATCCACCCACCCTCTATCTCTTTATGGATGACTGCTACATGATCTATCCCTCCTCCAATCAGAGTCCCTTTCGCAAGTCTGTGATCTTCTCCTACGGCCATGATCACTTCCTAGTTGACTTTCAGAACTCACACTGTGTTTTCTGGTTTTCCACATCTTTACCTCATTTTGCTAATCCATGGGTCTTACCTTCTGTCCCTCATCTTGCACATTCAGCAAATGTTTGTATTTGCCAGTGGATTTTCCTTCTCTCCTTATATTGGTGGAATCCCTCTATTTTCTGGTCCCTACTGCCATATGTATGTATGTTATTCTAGTGCTAACTTTGGGTAGTTGCCCTTTGGGATATATAGCCTTATCCAGTATCACTTTGTTCATATTCAGTCAGCCCTTTATCTGCTCCTCATAATTGTCCAATATACGTGTATGCGAAGTGCCTCTTCATTTTCTATTACCAGTTCAGATTCTCTAAATGTATAATCAGTGCCAAATAGCCTTGAGGAATGTACCCTAACAGTTTGACTGCCATGCTGTAAAATTACTGTTTTTCCATCACTGCCTATAACTGTACCCAGGTCTTTCCACTCTTTCTGCCCTTCTTTTTTGTAATATACCATGTCCCATAGATTAAAATTTATTTCTGATGCCCTTATGTAGTGCTGTAAGGCTTGCTGATTTTTCTCTGAAACCTCAGCTTTGATAAATGCCCTTCTCCCTACCTGCCGGGCATTCAAATGCTCAGAAAAAAATGAACTAATCGTAGTCCCTTCCAAGACCAAGGGGTGATCCCACATCACCGAAGGTATTTTTGGATTTCTCCAAAAAACTAATTGATACAGGCTATAGCCCCCAACCATTTGAAGTGAATTCTTCGCTACGCCAGGGCAGAATCAGTTTCCAGTTCAGTTGGTCAACTAAGATTTTATGAAGCATCTCATTAATTACAATGTGATTTCCTTCACGAACCCCATTACTAAAGGGACTTTCAGCTGTTGTGTTCATTACTGTGATGTTCATATTTTCACACATACTTTTAAATTCATCTTTGGCAAAATTCCCCCCGCCGCTTTGTCAGTTAGGAATGTAGCTAGCGCTCCCATCCAGTTCCTATCCATTTTTTCATTATCTTGTCCACAAATTACCTTTTTGTGATTATTGTCTATTACTCTTGACAGACTGAATCTAGTTGTCATATCTGTGAAGTGTAAGAGAAAAATGTTTTTGTCCTTATCCCATACATTCAGTCCATGCTACAATTTCATTAAAGTTTCTTGCTAATGGGAGACTCAGTGATGGTGTCCTCCTATATTTTTCACATATATCGCATTTTTCACTGATCTCTTCTATAAGCTTAGTATATTCATTATCAATTACCCCTGCATCCTTTAGTAGAATTTTTAACCCATGACAAGATGAATGGGCAAACTGCCAATGTAGTTTTAAAACAATTTGCTTTTCCTTCTTTAAATTCCCACTCCATGATGTCATCAACACCTCTTTAACATCGTGATTAGAAATGTTAGGTCTTGTTAAGGAGATACATTAGTGTCCTGATTGCGTAAACTGTAAAACTACAAGTTTCCCAAAAACAATTGCCTTTTCGTGTTCCACATCTAATTTCTTTTGAGTCGTTCCCATAGATGGCTTGTCCATGAATTTTAAGAGTTTATCCAAACCTTCTTCAGTGTCCAATTTATGAGCCTCTGGCTCCAAAAATACTTTGCACCTGACTCTGCTTCTGGTAGGAAGCGAAAGTGCAAGGCCACGTTTTGCTTTCTCTTTGGTAAGGACATAACTCGTGTCCACATTTCCACTTCATTCTTCATTGTTCCTAAGGTTCAGCTTCACGGGACAACAGTGGAAAATCATACCCTGATACTTTACACTTGGTTTCAACCATTCTCTCCGACCAATGTTAACATAATCCAAGGCAGTTGAAATAAAAACCAAGACACAGAGCTTTTCTTTACAAAGAGAGTTTATTGGCTTTGTTCAGTCTCATAGCTATCCTCTCACAGTCAGTGTCCCAGCTGTGCCCGACTTATATGTGCTCAAAGTACTTAATTAAACAATGCCTGTGTATCTTAACAATATAAACAATATAATTAACATACTATTAACATTAAGTGCCTTCAAATGACATGATCTTCCTCACTATACAATATAGTCATACTAATGACAGTGCTCTAATTGATCACACCACACATTTCCTTCTGATGATAGTGTTCTTACTCAGCGCACATTATCTCTTCTACGTGTGGAATCTTACTCATTGTACTACATTGTCCCTTGGAATCACATGGTTCTAATTCACCATACGATGCAATCCCTTACACACCATAATATGTTGCCTCTTAGAATGGCAGTGCTATAATTGATCAAATTACATAGTTCCTTCTAACCATCCTGTTCTATTGTACTTTGTGTAGTCCCTTTGATTGACAGGCCCCATAGTTACTGCATTATGCAGTTCCTTCTATTGTCAATGTTTTAATTGGTAACACCAATGTTACGGACAAAGGAGAGAGGTAAACTGAACTCCTTTATTTTCTCGCCATCTGTCCGTGAGCAGAGGTGTTTTAATTTTTGAAATAGGCTGTGACATATTTCCCCAAAACCTGTTTGTGAAGTCAATTTTTAAAGTGACTTGCAGCAACCTCTCTTTAGGGTCAAATGAGAAGTATTCTTTATTCATATATTCAAACCTGGGGAATAGTCATCACAACTACATACAGATGCACACAAACAGAAGCACACAAGGAAAGGTTAGGAATGAAGAGTTTTACAACTAGGAATAACTTAAAAACAAAAAACCCAAAGGCATGGCTGTTAATTCACGTGAATTTCAGAGTCCAGTGAGGTTCCTTCATGTAGGAATTAAAGTTCAGGCGGGTTCAGCTAGCTGAAAGCAGGAGTTGCCAAATTCCTTCAAAGTTGGTGATGATGCAGCAAGATGAGGTTGGCATATAGAGGCTTGATCTGCTCTACAGGCAATAGCAGGAATCTTCCGGAGAACCACACTTTAAGGAGGTTTAGACTTAAGACAGGCTTTGTTGTCAGCCTGGAATTCTGCTTTGGTGTTGACATGCTGGATGTTTAACAGCAGATTGCCCTGTGAGTCCAGGAATGTAAGATTTAAACTTTCCAAAGGCTAGAGGAGCTTATGTGACTTTGCCCATTGTTGAATCAGTTTCAGGTAAACAATCAGTTTCTATGTCTCTGGTAAAAGTCCATTGTTCATCTTAGGAGGTAGATGGTGGCTATTAGCACCTCTGCAGGTATAATGAGTTTTGATGGCTCTCTATTTGTTACAAGTCCAGGCTAGGGAGACAGGCGGTCTGCTGTTTCATTGTTTCATCGATTGTGATGGGTCCACTTAATCATAGCTGTGAGATTCCACAAGGGTAATGGTTGACCTTTGCCCTGTAATTACTACTGGAAGTTTTCAGAACTGTAGACAACTTGCAAATTATGTAACCTGAAGCAGCCATGTTTTTGGTCCAGCAAAGTCTATTTTTAAATAAGCAAGAAGTAAGGTTTGATTTAAACAGTTTATGATCCTTTTTTTTGCATTCACGGGATGTGGGCTTCACTGGCTGGGCCAGCATTTATTGCCCATCCCTAGTTTCCCTTGAGAAGGTGATGGTGAGCTGCCTTCTTGAACCGCTGCAGTCCTAAGTGCTGTTAGGGAGGGAGTTCCAAGATTTGGACCCAGCGAAAGTGAAGGAACGGTGATATATTTCCAAGTCAGGATGGTGTGTGGCTTGGAGGGGAACTTCCAGGTGGTGATGTTCCCATCTATCTGCTGTCCTTGTTCTTCTAGATGATAGTGGTTGTGGGTTTGGAAGGTGCTGTCTAAGGAGCCTTGGTGAATTCCTGCAGTATGTCTTGTAGATGGTATACAGTGCTGCCACTGTGCATCGGTAGTGGAGGGAGTGAATGTTTGTGGATATGGTGCCAATCAAGTGGGCTGTTTTGTCCAAGACAGTGTCAAGCATCTTGAGTGCTGTGGGAGCTGCACTCATCCAGGCAAGTAGAGTGTTCCATCACACTCCTGACTTGTGCCTTGTAGATGGTGGAAAGGCTTTGGGGAGTCAGAAGGTGAGTTACTCATCACAAGGTTCTTAGTCTCTGACCCACTCTTGTAGCCACTGTATTTATATGGCTAGTCCAGTTCAGTTTCTGGTAATGGTAGCCCCCCAGGATGTTGACAATGGAGTATTCAGCAATATTAATGTCATTGAACATCAAGGGGCGATGGTTAGATTCTCTCCTGTTGGAGATGGTCATTGCCTGGTACTTGTGTGGTGTGAATGTTACTTGCCACTTGTCAGCCCAAGCCTGGATATTGTCCAGGTCTTGCTGCATTTGGACATGGACTGCTTGAGTATTTGAGTCGTCGCAAATGCTGCTGAACATTGTGCAATCATCAGTGAACATCCCCACTTCTGATCTTAAGATGGAAGGAAGGTAATTGATGAAGCAGTCGAAGATGGTTGGGCCTAGGACACTACCCTGAGGAACTCCTGCAGTGATGTCCTGGACCTGAGATGACTGACCTCCAACAACCACAACCATCTTTCTTTGTGCTAGGTATGACTCCAACCAGTGGAGAGTTTTCCCCCTGATTCCCATTGACTCCAGTTTTGCTAGGGCTCTTTGATGCCACACTCTGTCAAATGCGGCCTTGATATCAAGGGCAGTCACTCTCACCTCACCTCAGGAGTTCAGCTCTTCTTTCCATATTTAAATCAAGGCTGTAACGAGGTCAGGAGTTGAGTGGCCCTGGCAGAACCCAAACTGGGCATTGATGAGCAGGCTATTGCTAAGCAAGTGTCGCTTGAGAGCACTGTTGATGACCCCTTCCAATAATTTACTGCTGACCAAGAGTAGACTAAAATGGCGGAAATTGGCCACGTTGGATTTGTCCTGCTTTTTTGTACAGGACATACCTGGGCCATTTTCCACTTAGCCGGGTGGATGCCACTGTTGTAGCTGTACTGGAACAACTTGGCCAGGAGTGCAGCAAGTTCTGGAGCACATGTCATCAGTACGATTGCCGGAATATTGTCAGGGCCCATAGCCTTTGCAGTATCTAGTGCCTCCAGCCGTTTCTTGATATCATGTGGAGTGAATCAAATTGGCTGGAGACTGGCATCCGTGTTGCTGGGGACCTCTGGAGGAGGTTGAGATGGATCATCCACTCGGCACTTCTGGCTGAAGATTGTAGCAATTGCTTCAACCTTATCTTTTGCACTGATGTGCTAGACACCCCCATCATTGAGGATGGGGATATTTGGGAGCCTCCTCCTCTAATGAATTGTTTAATTGTCCACCACCATTCACGATTGAATGTGACAGGACTGCAGAACTTAGATCTGATCCGTTGGTTGTGGGATCACTTAGCTCTGTCTATCATTTGTTATAGCTTCACCAGGTTGACACCTCATTTTTAGGTATGCCTGGTGCTGCTCCTGGCATGCCCTCCTGCACTCTTCATTGAACCAGGGTTGATCCCCTGGCTTGATAGTAATGGTAGCGTGGGGGATATGCCAGGCCATGAGGTTACAGATTGTGTTCGAGTACAATTTTGCTGCTGCTGATGGCCCACAGCGCCTATTGGATGCCCAGTCTTGAGTTGCTACATCGGTTCGAAATCTATCCCGTTTAGCACGGTGGCAGTGCCACACAACACGATGGAGGGTATCCTCAAAGTGAAGACGGGACTTCATCTCCACAGCGACTGTACGATGGTCATTCCTACCGATACTGTCATGGACAGATGCATCTGCGGCAGGCAGGTTAGTGACGATGAGGTCAAGTATGTTTTTCCCTCTTGTTGGTTCCCTCACCACCTGTTGCAGACCCAGTCTAGCAGCTACGTCCTTTACGACTCAACCAGTTCAGTCAGTGGTGGTGCTATCGAGCCACTCTTGGTGATGGACATTGAAATCCCCCACCCAGAGTACATTCTGCACCCTTGCCACCCTCAGTGCTTCCTCTAAGTGGTGTTCAACATGGAGGAGCACTGATTCATCAGCTGAGGGAGGGCAATACGTGGTAATCAGCAGGAGGTTTCCTTGCCCATGTTTGATTTTGAGGACTCCTAGGGCAACTTCCTCCCAACTGTATACCACTGTGCCCCCTCTATTGGGTCTGTCCTGCTGGCGGGACAGGACATACCCAGGCATGGTGATGATGGTGTCTGGGGCATTATCTGTAAGATATGATTCTGTGAGTATGACTACATCAGGCTGTTGCTTGACTAGTCTGTGAGACAGCTCTCCCAATTTTGGCACTAGCCCCCAGATGTTAGTAAGGAGGACTTTGCAGGGTCGACAGGGCGTTATTCTTTCTGATGCCTAGGTCGATGCCGGGTGGTCCTTCCAGTTTCCTTCCTTTTTTGAGACTTTGCAGCAGTTTGATAAAGCTGAGTAGCTTGCTAGGCCATTTCAGAGGGCATTTAAGAGACAACCACACTGCTGTCGGTCTGGAGTTACATGTAGGCCAGACAGGTAAGGATGGCAGATTTCCTTCCCTCAAGGACATTAGTGAACCACTAATTTTTATGACAATCGACTATCGTCATTATTAGACTTTTAATATCCAGATTTTTATTGAATTCAAATTCCACCATATGCAGGATTCAAACACGGGTCCCCAGAGCATTACCCTGAGTCTCTGGATTACTCAAGATGACAACACCATTACACCATTGCCTCTTTGATTTCTTATGGACATGAAACCAGGAATAGCTAAAAATGAAATGCCAACCTGATGAAGCTACAACACAGGACAACTTCCAAGCTAAACAGCATGCAACAGACAGAACGAAGCAATCCCACAAACATTGGATCAGGTAAAAGCTCTGCAGTCCAGCTACATCCAGCTGTGACTGGACAATTAAACAACCTACCAGAGGAGGAGGCTCCAAGAATATCCCCATCCTCAGTGATGGGGAGCCCAGTGTGTCTGAACAAAAGCAAGGCTGAAACATTTGCAACCAACTGGACGTCAATCATCTCAGTCCTAGGACATCACTGCAGAAGTTCCTCAGGGTAGTGTCCTCACCCAACCACCTTCAGCTACTTTATCAGTGATCTTCCTTCCATCATAAAGTCAGAAGTGGGGATGTTCGCTGATGACTGCACAATGTTCAGCACCATTCGCAACTCCTCAGATACTGAAGCAATCGGTGTCTGCATGCAGCAAAACATGGACAACATTCAGGCTTGGGCTGATAAGTGGCAAGTAAAACACAAGAAACAGAGAATGACCATCTCCAACAAGAGAGAATCGAGCCAACTCCATTTGACGTTTAACAGCATTACCATTGCTGAATCCTCCACTATCAACATCCTGGGGGTGGTTACCATTGCCTGGTAACCTAACTGGGCCAGCCATATAAGTACTGTGGCTACAAGAGCAGGTCAAAGACTGGAAATACTGTGGCACATAATTTACCTCCTGACTCCCCAAACCTCTTCAGTATCTACAAGGCACAATTCAGGAGCGTGATGGGATAATCTCCACTTACTGGGATAAATGCAGCTCCAACAACACTCAAGGAGCTCGACACCACCCCAGGAAAAAACAGTCCAGTTGATTGGCACCTCATCCACTGCTTTAAACATCATTCCCTCCGCAGCAGTGTGCACCATCTACAAGATGTACTGCAGCAACTCACCAAGGCCCAGATCTTGCCAGCAGTGGCAATGATGTTGGATTGCTACTGTACTCGAAAATTCCCAGACCCAGTGCTGCTGCACATTTCTTCTGGGACTTTCCGATCCCAGCCTTCACAGAAATGTGCAGCGCAGTGTCCCGTGGGGACTTCGTTGAAGCGGAGCAGAGTCAGGGGAAGATAGGACACTCCTTTTTATTGCACTAGCTGCCATGTGGTAAGTTTAAAGGTCCAATCTTTGAATGTTAGTGAATGGTTGAGTGGATGGGTAATTGGATGAATGGGCGAGTGGGTGGATTGGTGGGTCAGTGGGTGAAGGGGATGAGGTGGGTAATTTGTTAAGGTGGGTAGGTGGGTGAGGCGGTAGATCGTGAGGTGGGTGTGTGGGTAGTCGGGTGGAGGGGGCCAGTCAGGTCAGGTCAGGGGCTAGACAAGTCATTGGGAGGTGGTCCGGGGGTAGGGCGGGTCTGTTTGAGAGGGGGATAGTCAGGTCCAGTTGGGAGGGTGGTAGTTGCATGGGGTCAGATGGACAGGAGCGTAATTGGGTGGTCAGAGGTCTGGTCGGGTTGGGGGATAGTCAGGTAGGTGGATAGTCAGGGGGTCGGATGGGTTGTTGTGGGGATAGTTGGGTCAGGTGGGTGGTCAGTTCTATAGTTACCCAGGACTTAGGCTAGGGGAGTATTTTCCCCATGTTGGACAGGCTGGTCAGGAGTGGGTGCGGACCCGATCGCCGCCAATTAAGGCCCGCCCGGCGCACTTCATGATTCCCGTGCAGAGTGGAAGTGGGTGGGCAGCGGCCGGCGCACTCAGCCCACCGGGTCCAATGTACAAAGGAAGGCCTGGCAGCCTTGGAAAGGCTGCTCGCAATGGCTGGGAGAAGGGCTCTGCGGAGGGGCAAGGTTGATGACACAAGTCTGGAGGGTAGGTCATCGGGGCAGTGTGCCCCTGGTTTTTCAGACGAGTGTCTAGCTGCCCTCCTGGAGGAGGTGGCAGTGCGGCGGGAGGTCCTTCTTCCGAGGGATGGGAGGCGGAGGCCCCCCAACCTGACCAAACGTGCGTGGGAGGAGGTGTCCGAGAGTGTTAGCTCCCATGATGTTGTGCAGCGCACATGGCTCCAGTGCCGCAAAAGGTTCAATGATCTCCTGTGCTCGGGATGGGTGAGTGAGCACCATGTCACCTCAAGTCACTTAATGCAGCCGTTGCCCATTCCCCGCAACCTGCCCCCCCCACACCCCCAGCAACTCTGAGTACAGAAACGACATTAAATTCCTCACAGCATGGATTCCTCGCTGGGTGCGACAGCAGAGATTGCCCATGCCCAGTTCATCCTGAGAGGGTTGAGCTAGGATGTGTTCTGCATCTGCAGCATGTGTGACACTGACACCCAGAGTATAGAATGGGTTTGAAAGTCAAGGGTCTGCACCTAGGCCGAGTGCTGGAACTGCGAAGCATGTCAAAGTCAGGGTGCTAACATGCTGGGAGGGGAGCTTCCAGTTGGCAGGGCACCAATCCATCTTTTGGTGTTTGTGCTCCATGTGCTTGCCCCTCCTGGCTTAGCAAAGTGACACCTTGTGGTGCCGCATGTGAAGGAGGCAGCATCTGGCCAATGACTGGGGGTGGGTGTCAGCCCTGGCTTGTTTGGGTGAGTGTGCGGCAGCTGCGGGGTGACAAAGAACTGGAGTCCGGTAATGTCCCACTCTGGCTGGGTTGGCAGGGATGTGATGGGAATTCAGGTGCAGGCTGGACTAATCAATGCTCTTCTCTCCTTTTCAAGAAAGGACTGCGCACAATGCCTTTGAACAAATGCGGACTGGCAGAGGGCAGGCCCAGTTGGCCATCCTAATGGCTTTCGAGCAGCAGGCCCTGGACCTTGAGAGGCACCACGTCCCCAGGTCCACCGGTGGCGGTGAGGCTGGGCTGCCATGGGGAGGTATGTTTGGCGAACAGTCAGGTCACCATGTGTGTCACAGAAGCCATGGCGCTGCTGAATGCTCCGTGATTGAAGTTAGCAACATGGGTTTACCCTTGAGTATGGAAGGATGAGCGCATAATGATCCGGGAGAGCAGCATGCATATTGACATTGTCTGCACTGTAACTAATCAAATGTCCTTTTTCTTCCTTTCAGCAACACCAGAGCAGGGCCGGGAGGAGGAGGCAGAGGGCCCACCTCTCACCTATGAAGCCCCCAAGCAAATGCTCTCACCAGCGTCACACCATTTCAGCCAGGCAGGCACCAGCGCAGATACCAGCACCTCGGTGGGAATTAGATCTTCGGCTAGTGTCCCGGGGCACTGCGGTTAGGGCGCTTCACACTCGCTTGAGGTGCGGACAGAGACAGAGAATGCCCAGGACGCCAGCAGTCAGAGGACTGCTGGGGGAAAGCTACATGCTCAGTCGGTGGCTGATGATGTGCCTCTGTAGTCGGCCGTGAGGCAGTGAAAGCTGGAAGTGCAGCAGGATATGCAGGACAATCTGGCAGAGATACATGAGGCTATGCATGGCACGGTGCCCATCATGGAGGAGTCCACACGGAGCATTACTGATGCAATGAGCCTCATATCTGAGCGCCGTGCTTCCTCCATGGAGAGAGTGGTGACTCTCGTGGAGAGGCACCTCCAGGAGAACAATCAGGGCTTCCTGGGGTTGCGCTTGGACTTGCAAGCCCTCACAGCGACATTGGCCACAGTTGGTCAGTGCCAGTGTGGGAGATGGTCTGGGCACCAAGTATCCCAGCTCGGTGCCCATCCATCTACGGTGAGCAGGGAGGTCCGAAGCGACCTCACTTTGGCGCAGATGCTGCCTGTCATCTCTGTGGGCTCCTCTCAGGGCGTTCCGGATGAGGGCAGCAGCTCCTCCGCCCCTCTGCCAGTGACCGTGGCATCCGATGAGGCTGCGCCGACTGGGGAGAAGCCAGCTGTGGAACTGGCCGCTCCCTCCCAGGCGGAGCCAGCACAGGCTCCACGGGCCAGAGGACTTCTGCCAAGGTCATCGAGGCCAACAGGACAGCACAGTGAGCAGGCTGTCTCAGATGCCAGTGCCAGCAAGGGGACAGCACCCAGATGTAGCACCCGTAAGCGTAAATTTAAGGCACCTTAGGCACACCACGGGTTTCTCACTGGTGCTTATATGTTGGCCCATAGTACTTAGTTGAAGACTCAGTATGATATCTAACACCATTTTTGTTTTGCTTTATGAATTTACTTTTGTTCACTCAATAAATTTTGACATGTCGCCATGCCTCAGGGTGATTACTTATTTCTGCATGTGTATAGGAAGCCACGATGTTATGAGTGAGTTGTTTGACATTGAGCTTTATTGACAAGGGCCTTAATTAATGTTATTATCCAGGCTGATCTAGCACTCAGGTATCGAGTGTGGAGCCTGCAGCCCTGACGTGTGTTGAAGGTCCATCTGTGGCGTGCTAGCTGAAGGTTCTTTGGATTAAAGCCTCCCTGGTGTCCCTGCCTCCCTGGAGTATGCCTGGGTCAGCGTCTACCCGCTCAACATTCTCCTGTGCATGCTCATCCTCGGACTCATTGTTGGACTCATCATATGCATCCCGAGCAACTGCGTCCATGTCTTCATCGCCCACTGCGTTTCCCCCTTTCCAGCGCCAGATTGTTGAGAGCGCAGCATGCAACCACTATCAGCAACACACGATCTGGGGGGTACTGGAGTGCGCCCCCTGAGCGGTCCAGGCATTGGAAGCGCATCTTGAGAAGACCAATGGTTGTCTCCACCACAGCCCTTGTGGAGGCATGGCTCCTATTGTACCGCTGCTCAGCTTCTGTTCTTAGATGGCGGAGAGGCGTCATGAGCCACCTTTTGAGGGGATAGCCCTTGTCACCCAGCAGCCATCCATCCAGTCGGGCTGGAGCACTGAAGAGCCTCGGCACCTGCAGGTATCTGAGTATGTAAGTGTGTGAGTATGGCTCGCGCTGTCTGACTGGCATCATCCCAGTGGTAGTGGATGAAAGTCAATGCAGGCCTGAATAGAGCATCTGTCACCTGCTTGACACAAGTGTGGACAGCTGAGTGGGAGACTCCACAAAGATCACCCACTGACCCCTGGAAAGAGCCAGAGGCATAGAAGTTGAGGGCAGCTGTGACCTTTAGCGCCACTGGCATGGGGTGCCCACCCACACAGTTTGTGGAGATCTCAGGGCCTATTATCTGACAGATGGAGGTGACTGTCTCCCTTGAGAGATGGAGCCTCCTTCGGCACTAGACTTCAGACATTTTGAGCTAGCTGCTTCGCTGCCTGTATACCCTGGCAGCAGGATATTGGCGTCTTCTGCAGCTCCGTCCACCTTGCACCTCATGCTGGCCCTGCACCCTTTGTGCCTGCGCCTCTTCTCCCAAAGGTGGCTCCTTTGGAGGCTGAATGTGGACTCCTGGCCTCCTCCCCCTTCTGGCCCTCCCTTCCTCCTCAGAGGAGATGCCTCCAGTGGACAGTTCAGCTCCCATTCCCAGGCTAAGGAGAGGCTTACTGAAAGCTGCAGGCCCCAGAAATGATTTCTACTGTAGAGTGCTGACTAAGGCTTTTACTCCTGCCCTAGCAGCTGCTATGAGTTTTCAAGTCTTTCTGCTCACTCAGGCAAGTAAAAGTTACTTTCACACTTAAATCCCTCAAACATCACATTCGCGACCCCACTGACCCCTCTTATCCCACCCGTGGATGAGGTTTGTACAAATGTCTCCTACCCACCTGCCCGTTGCGCCTGTGCGACATCCTGAAGATCGCACGGGCTGTGAAAAAATCGAGATCTATTGATGCCTCAAGGGCCTTAACTGGCTTGTTAATTGATGGCGGGCGCGCATCGGAACTTATAGCGTGCCCGCCTTCCCAAATATCACGATGGCGCGCGGTGACGTTGGGACGCTTGCCCGACATCACTAAGCGTCATTTTACACCCGCGTGTGTGGGGCCTCCATCCACACGCCAGCGGGAAAATTCTGGCCTGGGTTTTAATTTGTCTAACATTTCCTGGGTAACTATCCAGGTAAATACCGCATAGTCGTCCGAAGTCTCCGACTCTAGCACAGAGCTGGAGACATTGGCAGAGGGTCCTAGGGAGCAGGGAAATTTCCCATCAGAAATGTAAACTTCCCAGGCAATTCCCATGTAGGTCCACACACCCAGATTTCCACAGTGTCCCGACATGCATCCTCAGATGTACTCCCGGTCTCCGATGATCCGGAGACCGGGAGATTTGGCCTCAAGGCTCCTTCGGCAGCACCTTCCATACCTGAAACTTATACATCCTGAAAGAACAGCAGGCACAAGGGAACACCACCCACCTGCAAGGACTCCTCCAAGTCAAACACTATCCTGACATGAAAATATATCACCGTTCCTTCACTGTTGCTGAGTCAAAATCCTGCAACTGCCTCCCTAAGAGCACTGTGGGTGTACCGACACCACATGCACTGCAGCGGTTCAAGAAGGGAAGGAAGAAACTTCTCAAGAGAATTAGGAATGGGCGATAAATGTCGGCACTGCCAGCGATGTTCACATCCCATGAATTAATTTAAAAAACATTATGCAGTTCCTACTTATGACAAAGCTCTTACACACCACACTATCATTCCCTTTTCATTATATTAGGCATCCCACTGAGCAAATGTGCTGTACAAACTAAATCTGTATGTCCCATTATCATAGTTTTATATAAACTATTTGAATATCCGGACCTAAAAGTATCTTCATAAAATTCAATCACATACTCAAACAGCCACCTATATATTAATCAACAAAGAATCAGCTGATACCAAATGATTCCCCCTCACCAACAGGCTAGGGAAGAAATGTGTTCATCACATCCTGAATGTGGATTCAGTTTGTCAAGTTTATGCTCATGGTGTCTAATTCTGCACCCATAGTTTAAGTTAAATAAGATACAAACATACAAAGGAAGGTGGAAAAAGACAATCAAGGCCATTAAACCCAGTTCACCAAGACAAACAATGCAACCTCATACAATGTTCAACCAACTGTGAAACCTGGCGCAATAAAATTTCTCGGAAATTCTTTCCTGACTGCTTTTTATAGCAACATCAAAAACCTGGATCATGTCATAGAGTCATAGTCACTTGCAGCACAAGAAGGAGGCCTTTAGGTCCATCAAGTCCATGCTGGTTTCCTGCAGAGCAACTCAGTCACTCCCACTCCCCTGCTCAGTCCACGTAACCTTAAAAGTTTATTTTCTTCAAGTGTCCACCCAATTTCCTTTGGAAATTGTTGTTTGTTTCCGTGTCCACCACCAACTGGGCAGTGAGTTCCAGGTTCATTACCACTTGCTGCACAAAAACGTCCTTCCTTATATTCTCCCTGCATCTTTTACCCAAATCTTAAATCTGTGCTCTCTTAATTGGCATTATTAATTCTCAAGATGTGGGCATCCAAGGCAAACCCTTTCATACAATAGAGAGGCTTACTTTAGCTAAGAGTCGACTACATTGGTGTACAAGTGAACATATAAATTTAGGAGCAGGAGTAGACTATTTGGCCTGTCAAGCCTGCTCTGCTATTTAATAAGATCACAGCTGATTTGATTGTGGCCTCCGCTTTCCTATCTACCCTCTATACCTTTTGACTCCCCTTTTAGTCAAGAATCTATCCAAATCAGCCTTAAACATATTCAATGATTCAGCCTCCACTGCTATCTGGGGAAGAGAATACCATAGGCAAACTCTGATAGAGAAAAATTCTCCTAATATCCATCTTAAATGGAAGACCTTTTATTTTTAAACTGTGTCCCATAGTTCTAGTCTCTCCCACAAGGGGAAACATCCTTTCCGCATCCACCCTCTTAAAATCCCTCAGTATATCATGGCCAGGGTTTTAAGGCCCTGCTGCGGTGTGACCCCCCTCCACCCCCCAGCGGATGTGGCAAACCATTTAAATCTCTATTCAGTTCAGTGGGACCATAATATCCCACAGGGGCCGTAATCCTGGCCTATACGTTTCAATAAGATCACCTCTCATTCTTCTAAACTCCGATGCATACAGACCCAACCTGTCTAACTTTCCTCATAAGGCAACCCCTTAATCCCAGGAATCAGTTGAGTGAACCTTTTCTGCATGGCTTCCAAACCAATTGTATCCTTTCTTAAATAAACAAACCAAAACTGTACACAGTACTCCAGTTGTGGCCTTACCAGTGCCCTGTACAGATGTAGCAAAACATCCCTACTTTTATTTCCATTCCCTTTGCAATAAACAACAACATTCTATTAGTCTTCCTAATCACTTGCTGTACCTGTGCACTAACTTTTTGTGATTCATGCACCAGGACACCCAGATCCCTCTGTACCACAAAGTTCTGAAATCTCTCTCTATTTAAATAATATGCTACTTTTTTATTCTTCCTGCCAAAGTAGACAAGTTCATATTTTCCCACATTATACACCATGTGCCATATCTTTGCCCACTCACTTAACCTATTTATAATCCCTTTGCAGACTCCTTATATCCTCTTCACAATTTACTCTCCTACCTATCTCAAGGTCATCAGCAAACTTAGCAACCATACATTGTGTCCCTTCATCCAAATCATTGATATAGGTTGTAAATAGTTGAGGCCCCAGCACTGGTCCCTGTGGCATTCCGCTTGTTACATCTTGCCAACCCAAAAAAGACCCATTTATGCCTACTCTCTGTTTCCTGTTAGCTGACCAATCCTCTTTGCATGCTAATATGTTATCCCCTACACCATGAACACTTATTTTGTTCAGTAACCTTTGACGTGGCACCTTGCTAAATGCCTCCTGGAGATCCAAGTACACCACATCTACAGGCTCCATGTTGCTTTTCACTTCCTTAAAGAACTCTCATAAATTAGTCAAGCACAATTTTAGGGAAATCATGTTTGACAAACCTACTGGAGTTTTTTGAGAACATATATAGTAGAATTGATAAGGAAAACGAGTGGATGTTGTGTATTTGGATTTTCAGAAAACTTTCAATAAAGTCCCATATAAGAGGTTAGTATGTAAAATTAAAGTGCATGGGATTGGGGGTAATGTATTGGCATGGATTGAGAATTGGTTAGCAGACAGAAAACAGAGACTAGGAATAGATGGATCTTTTTCAAAGTGGCAGATGGTGACTAGTGAGGTACCTCAGGGGTCAGTGCTTGGGCCCCAGCTATTTACAATATATATCAATGATTTGGATGAGGGAACCAAATGTAATATTTCCAGGTTTGCTGATGACACAGAACTAGATAGGAATGTGAGTGGTGAGGAGGATGTAAAGAGGCTTCAAGGCAATTTAGACAGGTTGAGTGAGTAAAATACATGGCAGATGCAGTATAATGTGGACAAGTGTGAAATTATCCACTTTGGTAAGAACAGAATAGCAGAGTATTATTCAAATGGTGATAGATTGGGAAATGTTGATGTACAAAAGGACCTGGGTATCCTTGTACACCAATCACAGAAAGCAAGCATGTAGTTGCAGCAAGCAGTTAGGAAAGCAAATGGTATGTTGGCCTTCATTGCAAGAGGATTTGAGTACAGGAGCAAGGGTGTCTTACTGCAGCTGTATGGGGCCTTGGTGAGACCACACCTGGAGTATTGTGTGCAGTTTTGGTCTACTTACCTGAGAAAGGGTATACTTGCCAGAGAGGGAGTACGGCGAAGGTTCACCAGAATGATTCCTGGGATGGCAGGATTGTCATATGAGGGGAGATTGAGCCAACCAGGTCTGCATTCGCTAGAGTTTAGAAGAATGAGAGGGAGTCTCATTGAAATGTTTAAAATTTTGCTAGGGCTGGACAGACTGGATGCAGGTGTGATGCTTCATCTGGCTGGGGGGGTCTAGAACAAGGGGTCACAGTCTCAGGATACGGGGTAGGCCATTTAGGACTGAGATAAGGAGAAACTTCTTCACTCAGAGGGTGGTGAACCTGTGGAATTCTCTACCACAGAAGACTGTGGAAGCCAAGTCACTGAATATATTTAAGAAGGAAATATATAGATTCTTGGACTGTAAAGGTGCCAAGGGGTATGGGGAGAGAGAGGGAGTACGGTGTTGAGATAGAGGATCAGCCACAATCATATTGAATGGCGGACCAGGCTCAAAGGGCTGAATGACCTACACTTGCTCCTATTTTCTATGTTTCCCTTGTTGAAAACCATGTTGACTCTGCCTGACTGCATTAACATTTCCTAGGTACACTGGTACAACCTCCTTAAAAACAAATTCCTGCATTTTCCCTATGACAGATGTTAAGCTAACTGGCCTGTAGTTTCCTGCTTTCTGTCTCCCTGCTTTCTTGAATGGAGAAGTTACATTGACTATTTTCCAATCTGATGAGACCTTTCCAGAACCTATGGAATTTTGGAAAATTAAAACCAATGCAACTAGGATTTGAATCCATTATAGTTCTGGTGCAAACATCAAATATCTTTACCCAAAGAGCATTAGTGAATCTGTTGAGTTTCTACAACAATCCAATACCTCAAGGCTACTGATACCAACACAAGCTGTTTATTTCCACATTTGCTTGAACGGAATTCAAATTCTCAAACTGCAATGCCAGAATTTGAGCTCACATTTAATTATCATTGGTCTATGATTCTGGATTACAGGTTCAGGAACAGCATTATCACCTGAATGCATAAGTCAATGGAAAATAAAACTAGGCAGTGTAAACCATGGTGCTGATTCATTACAATCAATAGCCTCTACAATCAGTATCCTCTAGGATCAATACCACAGGTCAGAGGGGTTGCTGCTGTAGTGGTAATGTTCCTGTGCTTCTCAGACTAAGGCTAATTCCTAGGGGACATGAGTTCAAATCCCATCTCTTTTAAATTGGAATTTAAACATAATTAATTAAAAACAATCCTCAGTAATGGTGCCATGAAATTATCAATTATCATGAAAATCCATCTGGTGCACTAATATCCTTTAGGGTAGGAAATCTGCAGTCCTTATCCCGTCTGGCTCACCTGTGACTGTAGACCTACAACAATGTGGTTGACTCTGAAGTGGCCTTGCAAGCCATTCAGTTGTATCAAACTGTTACAGAAACGTCGAAAAGGAATAAAACTGGACAGGCTACCCGACATTGACTTGAGTGCTGGAAACAACAGCAGCAACATCGTGGGTGTACCTGAACCAGATGCAGTCGTTCAAGAAGACAGTTCACCACCACCTTCTGAAGGACAACTGTGGATGGGTAACAAATATTGGCCTTGTCACATCTATGAAAAGAACTTTACTTTCAACAGGACCACAGTTTGACTGTAACAGCACAGCATACCATTTTGTCCCTTGTTCCATGCTGTGCCCTTAACACACAAAAAAGCCTCAATCTTCACATGAATGCAGCAATACCTTGAATAAATAAATGTAAACAGTCCAGTCATTGTCTTGCATATATATTACCAGCTGTTCTTTGCTGTAACTGAATCATAGTCTTAAGATTGCAATGGCACAATGCAGTGATGTTGCATTTTACAGTTCAGTGTCCCCAGTTATTCATTAAGTTCTGCCATTAACCACATTTCTAATAAATAGGAGTAGGAGTAGGCCATTCAACCTCTCGAGCCTGCTCCGCCATTCAATAAGATCATGGCTGATTTGATCATGGTCTCAACTCCACTTTCCTGCCTGCTCCCCATAACCCTTGACCCCCATGTAGATCAAAAATCTGTCTAACTCAGCCTTGAATTTATTCAATGATCAAGTTTCCACTGCTCTCTGAGGAAGAGAATTCCAGAGACTAATGGACCTCTGAGGGAAGAAATTCCTCCTCACCTCTATCTTAAATGTGAGACCCTTTATTTTTAAACTGTGCCCCCTGTTCCCCAACAAGGGGAAGAATCCTCTTAGCAACTACCTTATCAAGCCTACTCAGAATCTTATATGTTTCAGAAAAATAACCTCTCATTCTTCTAAACTCCAACGAGTATAGACCCAGCCTGTTCAATGTTTCCTCATCAGACAAACCCTTCATCCCAGGAATCACCCTAGTGGACCTTCTCTGAACTTCCTCCAATGCAAATATATCCCCCCTTAAATAAGGAGACCAAAACTGTAATGCAATACTATAGGTGTGGCCTCACCAATCACTGTACAGCTGTAGCAAGACTTCCCTACTTCAACGCTCCACTTCCCCTTGCAAGAAAGGCCAACATTTCATTTGCCTTCCTAATTAATTGCTGTACCTGCATGCTAACTTTTTGTGATTCATGTACAAGGACACCCAGATCCCTCTGTACTGCAGCATGCTGCAGTCTTTCTCCATTTAAATAATATTTTGCTTTTCTATTCTTCCCCCAAAGTGGACACCCTCACATTTTCCCACATTATACTCTATCTGCTAAATTTTTGCTCACTCACTTAACCTATCAAATCAATTTGCAGACTCTTTCAAAGCTTGCTTTTCTACCTATCTTTGTTTCATCAGCAAATTTAGCTGGTTATTAATATAGATTGCAAATAATTGAGGCCCCAGTAAAGATCCCTGCAGCACTCCACTAGTTACAGTTTGCCAACCTGAAAATGACCCATTTATCACGGCTATTTCCTGTTAATTAACCAATCTTCTTTCCATGCTAAGACATTAACCCCAACATCATGAGATCTTATGTAATAATCTTTTTGCGGCACCTCATTGAATGCCTTTTTGGAAATCCAAATCCACTCCGCTTGTTATATTCTCAACAGGACTACATGTCTGTATTGAATAATTTCCTCGTAAAGCATGTTGATTTTGCGGTCTCTATATAATTATAAAGATTAGCAAGACTGGGAGATTATTAGACATTATTCAGCATGTACACTCGAACAGTGCATATAATTTGCATTCTTATATATAAATATTACTTGATCCATCCATCAATTCCATATCAATCTGTCTGTGCCCATCAATCTATCTCACTAAAATTATATGTAACAACTATGTCCCATTCAATAACTGGGGAAGGCAGCTGGATTATGTTTATATTCCTATATCATTATAACCTCATTGTTAATTATAGTGTTTGTTCTGATGTAATCATTACAAATCAGTGAGAGATTTGAATCCCACTACTCTTTGAGAAATGTGCTAATTTATGGATATTTGAAGCCATTTGCAAATGACACTAATAAACACTTGGACCCTGGCACACAAATGGTTTAATTATGCTGGATGAAAATGAATATAGTCTCAACTGCTACACTTTTCAATACTCCATTCATCCTGCTTGTAGATTATTCCTGGGTGAATAATGTTCTCTTTTGTGTTTGTAGCTTCCACACCCTTGTCTTTCTCTCTCTACCAAAGTCTTTAGCTAAGAATGTCTGAAAGACTGAAGAAGATACTCTCATGCTTCCAGACACCCCGAAATAGCACAGGAAAGAGGTAAGGGAAGAGTGAGTGCAAAAATAAACACATCTTTTTGCTGACAAATAAACAATATCCAAAAGCTAATGGTCTCCAATTTTCCCTGAAGGACCAGATTTGTTTTACTATTTCTATATAGACAGCTTCCTAAATAATGATGTGACCTCTCTTTGTGTTCAAAATGTTACACTTCATTAGTCTGACTTACATTTAAATTAAAACAATATCTGCTAATGAGTCCTATTAGATAATCAGTTCTGATTCAGCTTGCAAATGAATAAAGTCTCAAAAGGACATAGTGCTACTCTTCCTAGGGAGCTTCCAAATTCCTGTATGGTACAAACAAAATGAGCCTCTGCATGACCTCTTAAAGGTTCATTTATTTCTCACTTTTTATCATGCAGGCTGAATTTGGTTTTCCTTGGGTTGCACTCCTTAAGGCTTATTAAAATAATAATTTGACTGCCTTGTTGATGCCTTTGCACACGCTACAGAATATTGCACCTTGGTAAGCCTTACTCAAAAAAAGTTTACTTTTAATAGCAAAATGTAAGGATATTTGTAAAATACCTCAGGATGTTTTGATCAATAAGTAACTTAATTTATTAAGCTTTGCAAGCTAATTTGAGAAAATAGAGAAAGGAGTTTTCTGAAGTTCTCTAACGTTCAGAGACCCCACAGTATATACCATAATGTAGTTTATTACACCCTCGCAATATAAAGCCCGTTGCGATAATGCAGTCCTCTTCATTCCCCAATTTTTATGACTGCTAAAGAGGGTCCATGGTACGCACTTTTTTTTAACACATCTGATTGATCAAATTTGGATTAAACTGATTTTTGTTACATTAATAATTTGAGAAAGCAAAATATTTCGCAGTTGAAGGCTGAAGATATATTTCTTTAAATTATTATCCACAAATAGAATAAAAACTTCCTGATCTTTTCAAAGCACAAACTTTTTACTCTAAAATTTCTCACAACTGTATAAGAAACCATTCATAGATACACATACCTGAACTTGAAACTTTCCAATCCCCTAGTCAATTGATAGTTGATTTACCCAAATTAATCTTGTTGCTTTAAAATGTTTGTTGTTTCTTTTGTCAAAAGTGGTGGATTTATGCAGAGTGGCTGCTCAGTGATCCAGACCCAGAGAAAGAATGACAGGTAACTTAATGCACTGCAAAACACAGTGACATCCGGCAACGTAAAGAGCCAAGACCTGCCATCCTCATCATTCCTGCATCAGTCAGTTTGAAGTTAAAAACTAAGATTAACAAAAGAAAAATATGACCAGTTTATTCTTTCTGATATTTAATACCAGGAAAGTTAAAATATTCACTCTATACATTATGCAAGACACATGAAACTTAAGTCTTTTTTTTAAATGGACGGTCTTGGATTTCGAAACCAATAGGTGCAGCTGTTAATGTAACAATTATTCATTTAACCATTGTGCACCTGGAAACCAAATGAAACATCAAAGCAAAGATAAATCTCTTGGAACCAATTCTAGTGATCTGCTGTCACTCATAGCAAAGGTCTTAAACACAGGAGAACATTAATCTGAGAACTTCAGCACCCCAAATTACTGAAGGATTTCCCTTTTCCATGTAAACCTTTTGAAAAGGATCTTTCCATGATTGTAGAGTGCAATTAAATATACATAAAACAAGTGGCGATGCTGAAAAAACCCCCATTGTTGTAGTGTTACAATCGGGATGGGAGGAGTGTGTAGTTGATCTAGCCCCACTACTCCACAGGGCATACCATTAGTTTAAAAGTTGAAAATACTCACCAATGTGGCCAATTGTTTACCTTCACTACTGGTACCCAGAATAAAAGAGACTTTAACCAGGCTTCTTTCAATAAACAGCAAACTTATTAGTTTATTATGAAACTAGTATTGTCAAATAGAAAGGCAAAGCTTATCAATGCGGAATATGAAATTACACTAATTACTGTTTCTACATACACACACACCGCAGAATGAAATAAAAATAGAATTGGAGTAATTTGACCAAAGGTTAGAAGTCAAAGGCAAAGGATAGATGGTGGAGTTCTTGAAATGGCGTCCGGGTTATACGGTTGGTCTCTCAGCACTGATGCACGAAACAATCAATGACTCTGACACTGCTTTTCAAGTGGACTCATGGAATACTCAAAGATACTCTATTTCTGCATGTAGAGCATCTCAGGAGCAACTTATATTCACTTCTGGCTGTGGACTAGCTCTGGACTGCAAAGGGCTGCTATCTTCCTTCTCAAACAGTTGGTCCTTTTCTTCTCAAAGGAAAACCAAAACTTTAAAACACGGTCTTATGACCCCACTTTGTACACGGTTTCCCGGGTCAAGAGGTTGACAGTTTTTTTTCGACTGCTTAATTACCCTTTCTTGTAAAAGGATGCTTTTTCCAGGAATAGCTGTCAGTCCTGCATTAACCCTTCAAGGGGCAGTGTCTTTTGAAACACAAATTCTTTCAGAATGTCCGAAGTCATTGAAGATGAACCATTTTCTGTGATTAAAGTGTTCACGGCAGTAGATACAGAGACAGCATTCATTTTACCACATGGGCAATGTACTTCAATATAGGGTTGCGTGATACTGCTCTGATTTGGGATTTAGAAGCTTGATAGTCTTGCTTCTATTTGTGAGAATCATGTAGTTTGCACTGTGCTGCTCACTCTACAGCAATCCTGAATGAAGTACCTATGGGATACATAGAATCATCAGCACAGAATCATTCAGCCCATTATGCCTGTACTGGATCTTTGAAAGAGCTATCCTATTAATCTCATTCCCCTGCTCTTTTTCCATCGTGTGGCAAATGGGTCCCCTTCAATTATTTATCCAATTTCATTTTCAAGGTTACTATTGGATTGCTTCCATAACTCTTTCAGGCAGTGCACCCAGCTCACAATAACTTACTGTACAAAAAACATTCTCCTCAAAGCACTGCTGGTTCTTTTACCGGTTACCTTATAACTGTGACTTCTGGTTACTGGCTTTTCTGCCAGTGCAAACAGTTTCTCTCTATCTACTCTGTCAAAACCCTCCATTATTTTGAACACCTCCATTAAATCTTCTCTTAACTTCTCTGCTTTAAGGATGACAATTTCAGCTTCTCGTAACTGAAGTCCCTTACCCCTGGTAGTATTCTAGTTAATCACCTCTTTACCCATTTTCAAGACCTTCCCAATCTGGAAGGTGACCTTCAATTGGAAGCATCAAAAATTGCAGGAAACCTGCTCCTCGTTTCTGGAGAGCTAATGAGCTTAAACACCCCCTTCCCAGGGTGCCCTGATGGCACATATAAACGTGTGGGGCTGAGGGAGCAGTGGGGTGGGGGTGGGGGTAATCAGCACAATCAGACTAGGGGCAGAGCACACTACTCTGTATCTTCTAGCTGGTCATATCCATCCATTCTACAGAGCCACAGGCAACAATATATCGCTTCCTTCGCTAGTATGATGCCACTCAAGCACAAAGAGGCTGACCAATACCACCGTTCTGTTTCAAGTGGAATTCATGTCCGCTTGTCCATGTTTAGGAATAAAAATTAGCAGTGCTTCCAGTTGCACCCCTCAGCAGTATTTTTGGATCCTCTAGTGCTCAGGGGGATGAAACTCTGCTGCAGGCAGGAATTCTTGTTCCACTTCTCCTGGCCAGGGATGACAGTGAAAGATGGAGCTGCTTTGAATGGCAGGACATCAAGAGGCTAGCGATAACTGTAGGGGTTGTGGAGGGAAGGGAATCGCTGTGGTGAGCAAATGAAGAATGATAGAAAGGCGAGAGTTTGAACTGAGAGGGGAGAAGTGCACCAGAATGAAATGAGGGGTAGGGAAAAGGGGAGATGAATAGTAACGTGCAGAGGGGGAGGTGGGGGGGGGGGCGTGGAGAGTACAGGGAAAAGAATGCCAGCTTGGCTGGGGAGTAGGAAAATATTCAGTAAAGAGGGAGGGAGAGGCAGAAGAGTGGCAACTTAAGCTGTAGCGGATGTAGAGTGTCACCATGAACTGCAGTGAGGAGGGACAAAAATGAAAACAGGATGTGCAGAGTGAATAATAGCTCTGCACACTTACAAAGTCCGGTCAATCAAAATCATACTTAATGAGATCATACTAAGATAAAGAATGAGATTAAGATGTGACACTTTTTTTTTCTCATTTGCCTCTTCTTCATACCAATATGTATCACCTCACACCTCTGTGCATTAAATTTCATCTGCCATATGTCTGCCCATTTCACCAGTCTGTCCAAATGCTCCTGAAGTCTGTTCCTATCCTTCTCATTGTTAACAGCATTTCAAAGTTCCGTGTTATCTGCAAATTTGAAATTATGTCCTGTATTCCCAAGTCCAGATCATTAAGGTACATCAAAAGGAGCAGTGATTCAATACTGATCCTTGGGGAACACCACTGTACACTTTCCTCCAGTCCGAAAAACAACCATTCATCACTGCTCTCTACACAAAAGGGAATGAATGAACCGATAACATCAAAACTCCCATTGAAAAATTAACATCATGACATCTTCATAATAGAATCAAAGAATGGTTACAACACACAAGGAGTATTGTTCTCTTGCCCACATGTCTGTCCTTGGCTTGCTGCATTGTTCCAGTGAAGCCCAACGCAAACTGGAGGAACAGCACCTCATCTTCCGACTAGGCACTTTACAGCCTTCCGGGCTGAATATTGAATTCAACAACTTTAGATCTTAAAGTCCCCCTCCCCCCATCCCCACCCCGTTTCTCCCCCCTCCCTTTTTTTTCAATAATTTATATAGATTCTTCTTTTCCCACCTATTTCCATTATTTTTAAATCTAAAACTTTGTTAGTCTTTCCACCCCACCCCCACTAGAGCTGTACCTTGAGTATCCTGCCTTCCATTCTTAATTAGCACTTTTCTTAGACAATATCACTACCTTCAACACCTCTTTGATCCTTTTGTCTGTGACATCTTTTGATTATCTGCTCCTATCACTGCTTGCTTATCTCCACAATCATCCCACCCTCAACTTCTCTCTCCCCCCGCCCCCCCACCTTAGACCAGCTTATATTTCACCTTTCTCCTAACTATACTCAGTCCTGCCGAAGGGTCATGAAGACTCGAAACGTTAACTGATTTCTTCTCCACCGATGCTGCCAGACCTGCTGAGTTTTTCCAGGTAATTCTGTTTTTGTTTTGGATTTCCAGCATCCGCAGTAGCTTTTAGCTTTTTGTTTTTATCTAAGGAGTATTATTAGATAGTTCTACGATGGTAAACACCAAAGAAACCAAGAAAAAACATTATAGTGACTAGAAATGTTATAGACTCAGTAGCAGAGGGCATCAAACTAATCATTGTCTGTGAATTCAATCTTAGAGTTAAAGGGACTATAATGGCAAGGAAAGTTGGTAGGAATGATGGTAACATCCAAGCACTAAGTGGTCAGCTATGGCTCAGTGGTAGCATTCCCACCTCTGAGTCAGAAGATTGTGGGTTCAAGTAACTCTTCGGAGATTTGAGCACAAAGTTTTGACTGACATTTGAGTAGAATACTAAGGGAGTGTTGCACTTTTGGAAGTGCTGCCTTTTATTTGACATATTAAACAGAGTGTCTGCCCTCTCAGGCGGACACAAAAGATCACATGGTACTATTTTGAAGAGCAGAGAAGTTCTCAATAGGGCTTTGTCCAATATTCATCCCTCAATCGGTACCATTACAACAGATCAACTGGCCATGATCACGTTACCATTTGTTGGACCTTGCAAAATTGGCTGCCATGTTTCCGACATTGCAACAGTGACTACACTTCAGAAGTATGTGTAAATCACTTTGTGCTATCCTAAGTGTTGTTTTCCAGATAGCCAGGTGGTGAAGGATGGAACTGGAGCCTTGGGGTGGAATTGTCCCAGATTTTCACAAAGTGCAGGAGTGGGCAGGTAAAACCACCTTTTACCTGCCAGCCACGATGGCAGGTTTTCATGCCTTATTGTCCCAAACCCACCACGTTATTTATGCATTCCCAGGAAACACACCATTTCCATGGTGGGTGGGCTCTCATTCGCCCGCCCACCATCACCTCGCCGCTTCATCACACTGGGAGCCATATTTAAATTTTAGCCACACGCACACACCTCAGTGCTTCCAGACAACAGTTGCTGCAGGGAAGATGTCCACGAAAGGCAAAAAGCATGCAGGTTTAGCAACTCATCACTGGAGCACCTTTTGGATGCTGTGATGGCCCACCGGGATGTCCTCTATCTCCTTTCTGGCCACATGCTGCTGCATGACCAACCAGACATGGGAGGCGGTGGCAGCGGTGGTCAGCACCAACGCCCTGCAAAAGAGGACAGCCACCCAGTGCCACAACAGGATGAATGGTCTCATCCATTCTGGCAGGGTAAGTCACTCTTCTCATCACTCTCAACTCACACACTCACAAGCCCATCACACATCCACAGGGATCTCACACCTCAAGGGACAACACTACTAACTCTCACACACGCCCTTACATCTCCATCAGGCTCATACCCTCTGGAGCTCGTGTCCTCATCCCGTCCACGGCTCCGCTCACCACACAAACATTCCATGCAGTGCAATGTGTCCTGCTTATGCTCTCTCCATCTTTTTCCACACAGGAGAAGCCTGCTGACATTAGCAGGGAGAGGTCCCAGACTGGGGATGGAGTGGCCCACATTAGGAGGAGTGTGCCATCTTGCTGACTGCTGAGGATGTGGACTGTGCCTGTGGTGACAGTGAGGTCGGCGGCGAACACCCACCTGAGGATCCTGCACCACATCATCCCTCCCTCAACACAACTGGTAGTGCTCTCTCTCCTGCTTTTGACTCTGCTGCCATGCACTAATTATCTCTGCTTTGGTTCACAGGGAGCTCTGCCAAGTGACCAACACCCTCAGCCAGCCAGTCAGCTCCATCCAGGTCCTCACCTCCAGCAAAAAGGAGGACGCCTCCTCCAGTGAAGAGGTAGCAATAAGCACCCTGGAAGACCCATCGTGCAGAGGGAGCAGCCAGCTCACGAGTGATTCTGGAAGGAAACGTGTGAGTGTGGTAAGGCCTTTCGGAGCCACGTGCAATCACTTTCCCATGTACCGGATCCTTCACATTTCACACTCATCTCAATGTCCTGGGCATTTTCAATGCTGCCTGCTGGGGTTCACTTTCAGTTGTCCATCTGAGCTGACCTGCATCTCTGCCCACCCACTGATCACACTCCCATGCAGCACCTGATCTCACCCACAACGACTCTCATTTCACTTTCGATTTGGGCAGCATGTTGCTAATTTGGTTTTACTCACCCATTCTTTACCCTCCCCCAGTCACCCATTTCCTTTCCCCCCTGTTGACTCCCCTAGCATCACCTTCCACCTCCCGTCTGTGACCTACCAGCCACAACCCTTTCCTTTGGGG
Source organism: Cetorhinus maximus (assembly GCF_964194155.1). Taxonomy (NCBI): domain Eukaryota; kingdom Metazoa; phylum Chordata; class Chondrichthyes; order Lamniformes; family Cetorhinidae; genus Cetorhinus; species Cetorhinus maximus. The sequence continues at coordinate 48,743,393 of NC_135887.1, read as the reverse complement.
ATGTCCAGGTGAATGTGTACGTTCCCTTCCTTCCCAATAATCGAACCCCCATCCACATTCACCTCTCCGACCTCCTCCTTCCCACCCCCAGGGTCCGTGTCTGCCTCCGAGTCCTCACCAACCACTCTTGCCGTCCCTTCTATCACTGCCATCCACCCCTCGCCCTCCCACCCTAATGCCTCACTTGGTCCTTGGTCATTCTCACCCTTCCTCCATACCACACCCACCCTCAGTTCACTCCCCAGGAGGCAGACATGGACCTATCTGACCCCTATCGTGCACATTCACCTGCACATGCCCCCTCTGCACCCCTTCCCCCCTCCATGCCCCTTCCCCCCTCTGCACCCCTTCCTCCCTCTGCACCCCTTTCCTCCCCAGAACCCCTTCCCCCACCCCCTGTCCTCCCACCCCCCTGGACCCATCTTCCGACTTAGTCCTTCCTGCTTCCTGACTCCTTCCTCCACCCTTACCTCTTCTGCTACCCTTAGTCCCTTCCCCTCCTGACTCCTTCCTCCAGCCTTACCTCTTCTCCAGCCTCACTTCTTCCTCCACTGTTACTCCCTCCCCTCCTTCCTCCCCCGGACACCCTCCCCTCTCCGCACCCCTTCCCTTGCACCTTCCACCCCCCCTTACACCTGCCTCCCTAGCCGCCATCTTTTCCCCTGTTATCCCCATCTCCCCCCATTCTCCCTCCCCCTTCCCAACCTCCCTCACAACACCTTCATTTCCCCCTCCCAGCCTCACTCATCCTGACACCTTCATTCCCCCATCCCAACTTTAACCCATCCTGACATCATCATTCCCCCCCAACTCCTAAACTCACCCCTCTGAAATGTCCTCCTCTCCCAGCCGATCCTAGACCTTCCTTTCCCACCCCCCTCGACCATCATCCGTTGTGAGCATCAACTGTGACTATCCAACTTCCGTGCACTGCTTCCCAGCAGAGCCATGTCCATGAGAATCCACTGCCATACATCAGGACCCCGAAAGCAGGCTGAGGCCCTTCAAGTCTCGGCCCTCCAGAGGACACCCGCCAAGGTCATCACAGACAGGGCGTAGCAGTCAGCAGGCTGCCTCCACCCCTGCTGTGGATGTCCGGGGAGCACCAAGACATAGAGGCAGGGTTAGGAAAGTTAAGGAGAATTAGTTATACAGCCTGGGCATGGGTGTTAATCACTTGTACATACTGTTCACTATTGTCAATAAACTCCCAAGAATGTCTCCCTGCCTATGGCTCCTTGTTCTGATGAGCAGTGTTTGTGTCATTCAGATGTGAAACCTTTCTGCATAAGGTAAAGACAGGTGTCTCAGTCCAGGGCCTCTTCCCTGTGCTCTATGCAACCTTCAGACCAAAGTGATAGTCCGGCCTCACACTCTCTGGACACACTGCTGATGCCTGCACTTCGGCGGTGCTTGTCATTGCTGCCAGAATGTCGTGGGCAGGCGCCACAGAGTTCCGTTGCTGATCCTCCCTCTGCACAGCCAGGAGCCTCAGTTGCTCTCTCCTCCATCGTCTTCACCCTCTGTAGGCCATCAGACATACAGCTCATTCATCAGGCTCCATGATTCTGATGTACTCCTCCTGCAGGGTGAAAGAGAGAGACATGCATTTAGCATGGGTGTTCTAAGAACCTGTCTGGGTGAAGGCCCCTTAACACATCCCGGAGAGTGCTGGCCACCACTTGGATGGCCAGAGTTCAGGGCGCTGCTAGGCTCCCCAAAACCCACCCTCCTCCGCCCCACTCCACCTGACTGATTGGCGGCAGCTTTGCCCATTGGACTGCATGCTGTGCTCTCAGCTCAGGCGCGGGCATTCTCCTAACCCGCACTGCAAGGCAGCACTGTTAGCCTGAATCATGGGGGAGACTGGTCCAAACCAGTCATTGCAAGGGGCTGTGAGCGCCTCCAACAATGACTGCTCCATGGCCAGCTTTAGCGAGGAGACAGTACAACAGGGGCAGTCATCCAACTGTTCTGCAGTCCACTAAAACGCTCATGACTTTGCAGTCTGTGCCGGGGGTGGGAGAAAAACTTTGGAGCACTTGGCGGCACTTTAATGCCTCTGCGTTGCTTGAGTGGGCAGATAAGCTAGAATCCCGACTCCAATCATATCAATGTGGCTGCACCTGTACTGTCTCAACTGGAGAGGACTGGTCACTTTATACAGGTTTCCGTAATGTGTGGCCGCTTCCCTCGCCCACCCTACCCCTCCAACCTGAACGCTTGTGCGCTATATTCAACAGCGGAGTTGCCCTTAACACCCCCCGCCCCACAGGTCGCCTTAACCACAAGGCAGCCCTTGCACCCCCCCACCCACCACAAGTCTCCTCAATGGCAAGCCTGCCATTAACACCTCCCCGCCTAATGCTCCTCAAGCTTGAAGTCCAACAGGCGACCCTGGTGAGCACTGCACAATGTTACTGTGCACTCACCTCCGAGTTCCCCTCAAAGTGCAGCCCACCAAGTGCATGCCTTTTATGTGCTGTTGTGAAACACTTTGGCATGTTTTCCCGCCAACATGGACGGACGATCCAGCTGGGGGTAGGACAATCTGGCGGGTTGACCTAATAACGATATGCAGATGTATTACAATGATGTTCCCGATGTCCCATGGCAGGAAACGCGGCCCGCCATTGGCGGGCTGAGCAGACAATTGCAAGCTGGTTTCACGCCGTCGTGAAGCTGATCACGTCATATTGTCCGCTCATGCCACCGAACACACCCGGCGCAGGCAGGCACAGAAAATCCCGGCCCTAGAAATATAACCTAGCAGAAAGAGCAGCAAATATGCTCAGCAGCAACAATCTACGCTCAGACTGGTTTCAAATTGCAGCGCTTAGAAATCACTGACCTTTTAAATAGTGGATTCTTGCCAGCATTGTTCTCAGCTTACGTGGGTGAAAATCACAGGAAATTGCTCATTGGTATAATCATTAACATGATTTTAATGTTGTACTGACGTTCTCTCTGGTTTTCAGCTAAAGCTTCATCTGCCCACCTTACACCCAGAATCTCCTGCCCCCAAGGAAGTACTTGTGGGGTGTATTGTGAATCAGATTCTTTGCTCAACTTCCTGACTCCCACTGCCCATTCCATGTCATCACCACCAGCCGTATGCCTCAAAATGCCAGACTTGGTGGACCAGTTCATTTTGTGATGCAGTCACATTACTAGTCCAGTCACATCCTCTCCGGCAGAGCCTCGAGAGGCGCATTGCAACTGTGGGACTGGCCGCTGCCCATGAGGTTTCCTGGCTGCTACTGGAGCAAGCTTGTCTCCTCTATTAGAAATTAGAAAGGCTTCTTAAAATAAATGGGCAGTCTTACTATTTCTCAAAACAGTATGTTGCTCCTAGGATACTGGGATGCAGCTAAGATACCAACCCAATGGTTCACTTGGTAAAACCAAACTTGGTAACTGAGTTACTAGACTAGGAGGCCTCAGGTTCAATTCCTTGTGTGCTGAGTTAGCTGATCCCAACCAGAGATGCCACCAGCAACCTCAGGATCACCAGACTAAGGGAGGGGGAAAAGCAACCAAGTTTCTCATTCCTGATTACTAGCAAGTTTTGTGACTCTGAACCAGACCCCCAAGCTTTCGGTACGATTAGTTAGGGACCAGTAATATTTTGTTTAAAGTAGACAAAATTTGAGGTCCAAGGTACTTACTAAGAGAATAAGGACACAAGATTCCATGGTTTTGAACAAACCAAAATAAACTTTACTATACAAATTCAGAAAAGTAAAACAATTTACAATATCTACTTTATACTCCAACTTTCAGGATTAACATGAGGTAAATGTGAAATAACAGGCAAACTGTGGACGAACACACCACACTGCATAATAATTGACAGATGTGACCAAGGCAGATGCCACAGATTTCTCAGCAACCCACCCAGACATCAGTGTTTACTGTGAGTTACATAATCTCATTAAAACTCTGTCTCGCCCACATGGAATTTCCAGTCTTCACCTTTGAAGATCTAGCTTCTGAATTCCCTTCAAAAGTCGCTCCGACTTGGACTGCCTCAACTGGTTCACTGGTTTCAATTTGGTCTCCTGAGGCTACGTTGCCCTGGACTCGTGAGTCTGCACTCCAGCACCGACTCACAGACACATCTCCAGCTCTTCAGTCACGTCGAACAGAACACCACTGCTCCTAAGGATTACCTTTGCCCCAGTGGGCCGCAGCACAGAGTTGCTGACCTTCTTGCTGCCTTTTCAAATTCAGGGTTTCTCCCAAGCCCTCAATACCTGGAGCCTACCAACCCAGCTCCTCAGAGCCAGTAGCAGCACTTTAGCCGCATGGAGCTTCTTCTCTTGCTCCTGAGTGTCTCTCTCTGACTAAATTTGACTCTAGAACTGCTTTTCACTGACCCTTGAACTGAACTGGGTGACACATCAAAACAAGGGTTCCGCCCTTGTTACCAGGCAAGATCAAATGTAACAAGTATCGGAACATCCTGAGCCCTGAATGTTACAACCTTCACAGGCACCAGCTTACAAAGCACACAGGGATAAAAAAAAAATTGATTTCATGACATTGGGCACCCTGTTGGAAAAATTGGAACATTGGGTAAGAAGGGACCTGGACTCAATTGTGATGTCCCAGCAGGACCTCTTATGCTTGCACTGCACTCATTCACAAAGAATGATCACTTGGACAGGGTGCCATAGGATACGTGTTAACTTTAGAAATGGAGCTCAGAGATGGTCACAAGAAAGGGTGAAATGGAAATCCTTCACAAATCAGCCAGAACGGCTTTATCTTAAAGCAGTGTTTAAGATTTCAGTTTTAAGCCCAGTAGGATTTACTTTAATATTGTGTTATGTGATAAACCTGTGATGTGATATTTATCTATGAGAAAGAGAACAGCTTCACCTAGAACTTTGAAGTCATTCAATATAAGCCCTGAAAATCAGCCTTCTTGACCTACTTAGCAATGGATCCCTTGATTCATTAAATTAATTTTGAAAACCTGGCCTCTCAAATTATAAAAAAAATCAAAGCATTGTGCAAACTTTGAACTTTCTCTCTGTCAAGCCTTCAATTAATAAAACGTGCAACATTGTAGCGTGTCAGGATACACATGCAGTTCTGACTTTAGCTGGTGAATAAACTCTACATGCATTATGACTGGATTCACTATCCAGCCAACATTAAGCAAAATACATTTTTTGTCACACCTGCACATAATTTTACAGCTTTCACTGTACCGCAGACAAGTCCATACTTCAGCAAGTACATATTAAAGCAATGCATTGAATACCTTGTCACATTCAAATATTTGGAAAAGTTGAAATTAGTTTTCAAATATTTGTCAGACTTTCCAAAGAAGTAGGGAACCCTAACTGAGCAAAGACAAGCACAATGCACAGGTACAAAAAGGAGTTTGTGAACAAGTAGTGAAGTGCAGCTATATATGCCAGCCCCACTTGTCTGCCCGAAACTTGTTGGTCTTCCAGCGCAAAGAGTTGTCCCCGACCGAGTGTTGCAGACTGGCACATTCCAAAGTCCAGGACTACGTGCTGAGGGACGCACTAAAGCTTGGGGCAGCCGCTGCAAAGGCGCAATGGGGAAGGGTCGCTGCCTAAGACCTTTCTGCCACAGTGCACCGAGGGACTGGGAACTGTTTAAATCCCCTCGGCTGTACAGTTGAAAATGAATGTCTGCAAATGATTGTAATATTCATTGTTTGTATTGATGCATTTCGTGATACACGTTGTAAAAGTTGAACCTGATTGTATTTTTGTGTTGGTGATTTTGAAATGGTTTGAAATGTTGTTGAAGATATTTTGTGAATAAAGTATATTTTTGCAAAAAAAAATATATGCCAGCCCCACACCCACCATTTAATCTTGAATTTGAACAGGGTTTGAGAAACTTGAGCCCCAAAATTTTCTCAAAATATATCTTTTTAAAAATCAGATATACTGAAAAGGTGTCAATTAAAAACAACACACTAACAAAGTCTGTGGCAACTTCATGGCTCCTTTGTCTGTGGAACTTCCCTTGCTTCTAATTTGTGATTCTTTGCTGTGTACAAATCTTTCTACCATGTCCACCAGTGGAACGACAGTCACTGCACTTCATCGGGAAACTGATTGTGAAGCACTTTAGGATGTCCTGTGGACATGGTATGATGCAACATAATTGGCAAGTTATTCCTTTCCCTTTATCATGCCCATGTCTGTCCGAAGACAAGTCTGTACTTGCAAACTCTTGATGCACTCATTTATGAAAATATAAAATACATTAAGCATATATGAAGCACAAAACAAAGAACTTACAAGGTATCTGAAATCTATATCTGAGCTAATTACTTGTGGAAAGCTACTTATTTCTTTCCCAGGAGAGATCTGCCAATGTCATCAAGCTTTGATATGGTATCCTGCATATCTTGCCCCAGGACTATCTTTTCCACTCACCCATACTCTTATTGATTGTGACAGAAAAGAATGGCCTGAGATAAAGTTCTGTCACACATTGGAAAGATGACACCCTCCCTGATAGTTCATTATTTTACTTAGATTACAAAATCACAAATTTGGTTTTCCCCTTGTGAGCCAAGTATTTGAAGGTTTCTATTCTAAAATTAAGTTGTGAGTCAGCATGAACTGATCAGCCCACTTGAGTGCTGGTGCTTTATCAAATGCTACTCCAATGGCTCAAAAGATTAAGTGAGTAGCTGCAGCTGTACAGTCAGTTCTCAGCGAAAGCAATGTTCACGTTTGCTAATTATTATTCCTTAACCTTTGCTGAAAAATCTGCAGGCATGTTTCTTTTTTTAAATTATTTATTCTTGGGATGTGAGCATCACCTCACAAGGCCAGCATTTGAGCAAAGTAATTTTACGGTTATACCGTGTAAAATTTTTCTCTGAAAAGGACAGTTGTTACCTGTTTGGAGAAACAGGTCACAACCGACACACTAGGCTCAAGGAACATCAAACCTTTCTCAAACATAGCCAACAGAAAGAGTCAGACATTGTCTAACACAATCAGCTGAATAACCACCACATTCAATGGTTCAACTCTAGACTTATTTCATCCATCATACACTGGCATACAAGAGACGTCAGGGAGGGCATGGAGATCGAGCAACAACACAACTTCCCCAAGACAGTGGCCTTCTTATCAGTATAATCTTGTTACCATCACACAAAATCACAGGATCACAGTGCAGAAGAGGCCATTCGGCCCATCGAGTCTGCAACGACACATGGGAAACACCTGACCTATCTACATAATCCCATTTACCAGCACTTGGCCCATAGCCTTGAATGTTATGACGTGCCAAGTGCTCATCCAGGTACTTTTTAAAGGATGTGAGGCAACCCGCCTCCACCACCCTCCCAGGCAGTGCGTTCCAGACCGTTACCACCCTCTGGGTAAAAACGTTTTTCCTCACATCCCCCCTAAATCTCCTGCCCCTCACCTTGAACTTATGTCCCCCTCGTGACTGACCCTTCAACTAAGGGGAACAGCTGCTCCCTATCCACCCTGTCCATGACCCTCATAATCTTGTACACCTCGATCAGGTCGCCCCTCAGTCTTCTCTGCTCCAACGAAAACAACCCAAGTCTATCCAGCCTCTCTTCATAATTTAAATGTTTCATCCCAGACAACATCCTGGTGAATCTCCTCTGCACCCCCTCCAGTGCAATCACATCCTTCCTATAATGTGGCAACCAGAGCTGCACACAGAACTCCAGCTGTGGCCTCACCAAGGTTCTGTACAATTCCAATATGACCCCCCTACTTTTGTAATCTATGCCGCGATTGATAAAGGCAAGTGTCCCATATGCCTTTTTCACCACCCCACTAACGTGCCCCTCTGCCTTCAGAGATCTATGGACACACACGCCAAGGTCCCTTTGTTCCTCAGAACTTCCTAGTGCCATGCCATTCATTGAATACTTCCTTGTCAAATTACTCCTTCCAAAGTGTATCATCTTACACTTTTCAGGGTTAAATTCCATCTGCCACTTATCTGCCCATTTGACCGTCCTGTCTATATCTTCCTGTAGCCCCAGACACTCAACCTCACTGTTAACCACCAGGCCAATCTTTGTGTCATCCACAAACTTACTAATCCTACCCCTCACATAGTCATCTATGTTGTTTATATAAATGACAAATAATAGGGGACCCAGCACAGATCCCTGTGGTACGCCACTGGACACTGGCTTCCAGTCACTAAAGCATCCTTCTGTCATCACCCTCTGCCTCCTACAGCTAAGCCAATTTTGAATCCACCTTATCAAATTACCCTGTATCCCATCTGCATTTGCCTTCTTTATAAGTCTCCCATGTGGGACCTTGTCAAAGGCTTTGCTGAAATCCATATAAACTACATCAACTGCACTACCCTCATCTACACACCTGGTCACCCCCTCAAAAAACTCAATCAAATTTGTTAGGCATGACCTCCCTCTGACAAAGCCATGCTGACTATCCCTGATCAAACCTTGCCTCTCCAAGTGGAGATAGATACTCTCCTTCAGAACTTTCTCCAATAGTTTCTCTAACACTGACGTGAGACTCACTGGCCTGTAGTTCCCTGGCTTATCTCTACAACCCTTCTTAAATAGCAGAACCACATTAGCTGTTCTCCAGTCCTCTGGCACCTCCCCCGTGGCCAGAGAGGAATTAAAAATTTGGGTCAGCGCCCCTGCGATCTCCTCCCTTGCCTCACTCAGCAGTCTGGTACACAAATCATCCGGACCTGGGGATTTGTCCACTTTTAAGCCTGCCAACACCTCCAATACCTTGTCACTCCCTATATCAATTTGCTTAAGAACTTCGTAGTCTCTCTCCTCGAGTTCGATATCTTCATCCTCATTCTCTTGGGTGAAGACGGATGCGAAGTATTCATTCAACACTCTAGCAATGTCCTCTGGCTGCACCCATAGATTGCCCCCTTGGTCCCTAATGGGCCCTACTCTTTCCCTGGTTATCCTCTTCCCATTGATATACTTATAGAATATATTGGGATTTTCCCTACTTTTACCAGCCAGAGCTTTCTCATATCCCCTCTTTGCTCTCCTAACTGTTTTTTTAAGCTCCACCCTGCACTTTCTGTACTCCACTAATGCCTCTGCTGATTTGCTTCCCTTGTACCTGCTCAAAGCCTCTCTTTTCCTTCTCATCGTAACCTGAATATCTCTGGTCCTCCATAGTTCTCTGGGCTTGTTACTCCTTCCTATCACCCTAGAGGGAACAGGTTGAGCCTTTACCCTCCCCATTTCCTTTTTGAACACCCGCCACTGTTCCTCTGTAGATTCCCCCACAAGTAACTGTTCCCAGTGTACCTTGGCCAGATCCTGCCTTATTTTACTAAAATCCACTCTCCCCCAATCCAAAACAATTTTTTGCAACTTTTTGCATCCATTCTACACGGTCGACCAATCAGCAGCAAGAATGTTAACATGCACCGTTATATAACACACCAGTCTGACCAACCAGCCTGACCATGCTCCACTATATAATTATCTCTTGCGCCTGTTCCAGTCATTTTTCCAGACAATGGACAGAATACACTGCCTGAAACGTCAAGGCCAACAAGTTCTTCTAAGGAACTCTTTTAAAATAACAACTGCTCTATTCAGAGAAAAACTTTACACGTGCAACCATAAAATCTTCTTACTCATTGTTACCGCTTACACCATGAAAATCTTCAGACAACTTTTTTGCCCATCCCAAATAGCCCTTGAGAAGATGGTGGTGAGCAGCCTTCTCGAACCGCTGCAGCCCATGTGGTGTAGGTACACCATTAGTGCTACTTTTTTGAAATGATTTGATATAACTGAGTGGCTTGCTAGGCCATTTCAATGGGCAATTAAGAGTCAACAACATTGCTGTGCATCTGGAATCTTATGTACCAGACCAGGTAAGGATGGCAGATTTCTTTCCCCGAAGGACATTAGTGAACCAGATGGGTTTTTACGACAATCCAGTAGTTGCATGATTATAATTAATGAGAATAGCATTTTATTACAGATCATTACTTAATGAAATTTAAATTCCCCCAGCTGCTGTGGTGGGATTTAAACTCATGGGCAGAATTTTGCCCTTGATGGGCGGGCGGGCCCCACCAGCTCGGCGGCGGGCAGGCAGCCGATCGCCACCGCCGAAACGAGCCCCGCCGCCATTTTGAGTAGGTGGGCCAATTAAGGCCCGTGCAGCGGGCTGCCCGATGGGAAGTGCTATGCACTTCCTGTGCGGGAGGGGAGGGATTCCCCAACTGTCAAAGTGCACTCTTTTGCGCATGCGCGTGAAAGAGCACACAGCTCCCTGAGACTAAATACTGTCTCAGGGAGAGCGCTGAAAGCTTTATAAACTTAAAAAATAGAAAAATAAAAAAATTATTAAAATGTCCCCCTCAAGTGACAATGTCACATGAGATGGGACATGGTAATAAATATCACATAAAGTTTATCAAAGTTTTTTAAAACAGACATGAAACCTCATCCCGCCAGTGGATGAGGTTTCATGTTTTTTCAGAAGCCTGCTGGGGCTCCTGGCCTGCCCACCAACCTTAAGGTTGGATGGGCAGGGCTTCTAATTGGCTTAATTATCCTGTCAATGGCCTCAATTGGCCATTGACAGGTCGATGGGCGGACAGCTGATCGCGCTGTGCCCCCGCCTTCCTGAATATTTAAATGGGGCGCGATGACATCGGGGGTTTCCCCCAAAATCATCCCGCGTCATTTTTGCATCAGCGAGTGGGCCCCGCCCCCAACTCGCCGACGGAAAAATTCTGGCCCATGTCTCTGGAGTATTAGTCCAGGCCTTTGGATTACTACTTCAGTAACATCACCACTATGATTCCATGCCCCTGACCAAGGGATACGGTGGTTATGTCACTGGCCTAATAATCCAGAGGGATGAACTAATGATCCAGGGACATGAATTCAAATCCCACCACAGCAGCTGAGGAATTTAAATTCAGAGTTAATGACAGGGGAGAAAAGATAATCTGAAAGCCCAATTCTCTTCCCTTTCTGTCCTTAATCAGCGTGGTTTTGGGAAGGGAGTTGTGTGTATGTCTCTTAGCACCCCTTGAGTATGCAGTCAAATTGAATAACAGCTTTCGGAGTTTAAATAAGGAGGAATATTTATTCACCTATTCACACCGAAAGCCTAAATGCTATATCAATTAGTCAGCACTCATACACACACACAAGAAAGATATGGTTACAGAAAATAGTATACTGTTACAAGTTGTAAACCAAAAAAAAGTTCATAGTCCACATGTTGGGTTCTTAGTGAAAGAACAGTCGCTGCAGGGCCAATAAAGAAAGGGGGCTTTTTCCACTCTTGAATTGCAGTACAGATGGGCTCAAATAGCTGAAATCTGATATCCAGATTGGTGCAGGATTTCCTTGAAGAGATGAGTGTTCAGCAGGACACAGAGCTAGGCGCTTGTGGATTTTGTATCAGGAGGTCAAATTTCTTTACGGATGAACTTGAAGTTTTGGAATCAGGTTGGGAGGCTCTTTTAAGATGTATAGCCTACAGGTTCTTAAAGGCAAAGATGACACAGCCTTTTGCTGCAGCCAGTGTCTCTTTCCATGTTTTCTACGGACTGCCCAAGTCTTTCTGGGTCTTCAGATAAAAACTAATTATTTCCAATCAATTTCAGTCATATGACCAATACTGGTATTGTCCACCTTGACTAGCTTAGCTGAAAGCTATTGCTATACAATGGGATAATGGATGAGTTATTTAAACTTATTCAGGATGAATTGGTTTCTGCCCAATTCTCATTGTTAGGGTTCCAACTCAGAGACATGGAGTCTGAGCTTGTGTTTTGGGAAAATCCCCAAACAATTGAAAGTGTGAATTCTACAGATAGTATTCACCTTGATATGTCCATTCCAAGCTCCTTAGACAGCACCTACCAAACCCATGACCACTACCATCTAGAAGGACAAGGTCAGCAAATAGATGGGAACACCATCACCTGGAAGTTCCCCTCCAAGTCACTCACCTTTATGACTTGGAAATATATCACCGTTCCTTCACTGTCGCTGGGCCAAAATCCTGGAACTCCCTTCCTAACAGCACTGTGGGTGTACCTACACCACATGGACTGCAGCAGTTCAAGAAGGCACCACCACCTTCTCAAGGGCAACTAGGGATGGGCAATAAATGCTGGCCCAGCCAGTGAAGCCCACATCCCATGAATGAATTTAAAAAATGTTAGTGAGGAAGACTTTGCAGGGTCGACTGGGTTGCATGTTCCTTTGGCATTTCCAGTGCCTAGGCTGATGCTGGGTGGTCTGCCCAGTTTTATTCTTATTAAATTTCATTGTAGCAGTTAGATACTACTAAGTGGCTTGCTAGATGATTCCAGAGGGCAGTTAAATGAGCTAAGTGATCCCAGAATCAATGGATCAGATCAAAACTCTGTTGCCTTCCCACATCCATTGTGAACGGTGATGGACAATTCAACAACTAATAGCAGGACAAGTCTCCATAAATGTTCCCATCCTCTATGTCAAGCACATGAGTGAAAACATAATGTTGAAGCATTTGCAACCATCTTCATGTGTTGAATGGATGATCCACACAGCCTCTTCCTGAGGTCTTCACAATCACAAATGCCTGTCTTCAGCTAATTTGACCCACTCAATGCAATACCAAAAAAAGGCTGAGGGCACTGGATGCAACAAATACTGCTCAAAATATTTGTGTTCCAGAACTAGCTGCACCTGTAGCCAAGCTGTTTTAATACAGCTACAACACTGGTGCCTACCCGACAATGTGGAAAATTCCCCAGGATAAATCCAATCTAGCTAATTACTACCCCATCACTTTATCCTCAATCATCAGCAAAGTAATGAAAGGTATTGTTGATGGTGCTATAAAGCAGCACTTACTCACTAATAACTTGCTCACTCAGCCTTAGTTTGAGCTCTTCCAGGGCCACTAGGCTCCAGACCTCATTACAGCCTTTGTCCAAACATGGTTAAAAGAGCTGAACTCAAGAGGTGGGGGGAAAGTGACTGCCCTTGACATCAAGACAGCATTTGACTGTATTGTATTAAGGAGCCCTAGCAAAATTGAACTCAATGGGAAGCAGAGAGAAAACTCTCCACTGGCTGGTATCATTCCAAGCACAAAGGAAGATGGTTGTGTTTGTTGGAAGCTGATTATCTGAGTCCCAGGACATCGCTGAAGGAGTTCCTCAGGGTAGTGCCCCAGGCCCAACCATCTTCAGCTGCTTCATCGATGACTTTCCCTTCATCATAAGGTCAGAAGTGGGGATGTTCACTGCTGATTGCTCAGTGTTCAGTTCCATTCACAAACTCCTCAGACACTGAAGCAATCCATGTCAGCGTGCAGCAAGAACCAGACAACATTCCCTGACTGAATCTGAACCCACGGGCCATTGGCATTTGCAAAAATTGGAGCAAGCCTGTGCTATTTGAAGTGTAGTGCCCACTCTGAGCAGAGGGAAAACAGGCTTAGGAGCCTGTCTCTCCTTATGTTCACGAAGACTGTTGTGAGGTGTGATTGCCGTGTCTCATCAGCTCTTTCTCGGTGTTTCTGCACTAGAAAGAGTCAGTGAGGCTGCCCAAGTACATGCCCATCTGCCATTTATATCAATGTGAGTGTGAATAGTCAGGGTCAGGTGAAAGGTCTGAAGTGTCTAAACAGTCTAGTGAGAGGGTACATTGATGTTCCCACTCTCTATGCACAAACATCTCTAGGCATGGCTGCCCCATTTTCTCACACATTTTAAAAAATAAAAGTCTTGAGAACAAGCCCAACATCCTTCCTGCAAATCTCCGGGCTGCACTTGCATTCAAACAATACAGCAGCTCTGAGAGGAGATTCCTTTTCTGGACCATGACAGATGGAAATGTGATAAAATCTGAGCTAATAGAGAAATTGTTGTCTGCTTTACAACTGTGGAATGGAATTCAGAATACTTCCTGTGGTGTGGATTGTGGGAATTCTTTATACTGATTCCAGTTTTAGATGTCTAAACTGTGCCCTTTTGAGCTCTCCAACAGCAGTTAGTATTCTGGGCACTGTCTTGGAAAAACACAGCCAAAAAGTACTTTACTTCCTCTGAAGAACTGAAAATGGCAGAGTTTTTACTGATTTTGTTTTTACATTTTCTCTCCGCTGTTCCTGAAATTCCACAGGAAACCTGAGCCTGAAGCCTCCGAAAACTCCAGCAAAGCTTTGGGGTGTGTGCCCATCTCCCATTTGCACTGGAAGCTTGAAGCCAGGACTTTCCCTCAGTCCTTGGTTTACTGGATTGTGGTAGCACACCAGCATCTGGTCCAGGTGACTCTCCAGGTGAGAGTATTGGTCAGCTTTTTGACCAACACTTGATGCTTTCTACACCTGATCACCATATACACTCTTTCTTTCATCACAAATATGCTTTTGTTCACTTTTCCTATCCCAGTGTTACTGACAGAAATTATGACACCCAATTGAAGATTGGAAATCAAACCTGGCACAGTTCTAGTTCAACTATGCAGCATGATGTTCAATTCAATTTACTCCCCCTCCCCTTTCACGATTTCAGATTTATGATATAAAACCATGTTATACAATACTTCATGAAATAATCCTTTATGGTATGACGCTGATCATTACAGATTAAAAAGATTGATACACTTATGAACCAGGAAAAAGAGAAGATAAAGCCACAAGATCTTTTTTAAAAAATATGTACAGCAAATAAGCTTGACTTGGATTCCAAAATGTTAAAGGGGTCATTTTCTGCTTTTGTGCTACTGGTGCAGAACATGGCATGTTGGTCGTTATTATCAGAATATTGGACATGAAGGATAGCACTGCTGTTATATAATTCACTCAGTGTGTTTCTGAAGGAATATCAAGCGGGCTTGTTATACTTCCAACAGCCATTTGGTGAAGGAGGAGTTCAGGAGTCAACCTTTACTCAGTCCAGGTTTATTCACAAAGCAAAACATTACAAGTGTATAGCTCCTAAGATACTCACCATCCCAGTGTCAATAAGTGTCTCTTTATAAGTTCTCAAATAATGAATGTCCTCCACCTTTTTATCCTGTCTGCACAACCTGTACATCTAACAGTCTGACATGCACCTCAGCATACAATCCTCTGTGCTGGGTGTGCAGATGAAGAAAATTAGATCAGAACCTATAGGGGACACATTCCTGGTCCACACCTATTTTGAAAACAAAATTCAGCTACAAATAAAAAGAGCCAAAATCCAAAGGCAGAATTATATGTTCCAACAATGCACTGTCTGAGATCTGAATTAAAAGTGTTCATCATGGTACTGAACTAGCAAAACAGAGATCCTGGGCCCGATTTTAATCCTTTCAAAACTGACCCATTTGCACAAAGTTAAAATTTGATCCATCATGACCAGGTATACATCATAAAACCCAGTGCAACAAATTGTGAAACTTAATTCAGTAAGTTTGTCTTTTGTTTATTCTTTCATGGGATGTGGGCATTGCTGACAAGGTCAGTGTTTTTTGTTGGTCCTTAATTGCTCTTGAGAAGGTGGTCTCAAGCCACCTTCTTGAACTGCTGCAATCTGTCTGGTTCAACTTTTCTGTAGAGCTTGGTACAACTGAGTGGCTTTCTAGGCCATATTTTTATTCATTCATGGGATGTGGGTGTCGCTGGCTAGGCCAGCATTTATTGCCCAACCCTAATTGCCCTTGAGAATTTCAGAGGGCAGTTAAGAGTTAATCACATTGCTGTGGGGCTGGAGTCACATGTAGGCCAGACTCCCTTCGCTAAAGGGACATTACTGAACCAGATGGGTTTTTACGACAATTGCTGATAGTTGACATGGTCACCATTACTGAGACTAGCTTTCAATTCCAGATTTACTAACTGAATTTAAATTCCATCAGCTGCCTTGGTGGGATTTGAACCTATGTCCCCAATGCATTAACCTGAGCCCTCTGGATTACCCATCCAGTGATATTACCACGGCACCACTGTCAGCCTCCATTAATTCTGCTAATTTGTCAGTTATGTTGGCTTCTGGGTTGTTGTAAAAATCTAACTTGTTCATGAAAAGCCTTCAGGGAAGGGAACCTATCACCCACTACTTGGTCTGGTCTACACAGGACTCCAGTCCTCCATTATGCGGTTTACTCTTAATACCCTTGGGGTAATGAATACAACATTGCTCACATCCCATGAACAAATGCTGCTGAAAACTGAAATTCCTTAACTTCCCCAGTCTTTCAAAAAAAAATGAATTGATCATCAAGTAAAAATTGCTTCTTGGCTAATCTCATATTCTCTTACAGACCTTTATCATGTACTATGGATCTTGGTGCTACAACTAAGCTTCTCATGCAATAAAATAATGAAAAGAAGCAGGCACATGCAATTATCTATCTCCTGTCATCTTAATTCTCAATCCCACTCCTACCTTGGCCTCCTACACTTTCAATAAGGCTCAACATAGCATGAGGAACAGCAACTCATCTTTCAATTAGGCACTTTACAGCCTTCTGGATACAACATTCAGCTCAACAATTTCAAATCATAATCTCTGTCCTCATCCTTTAGACGGTAGCTGTTGATGATGATTTTGCTTTTCCTACTTACACCTTCCGTGGACCCAACATTTGTTTCCTTGCTTGTCCCATTACCATCATCCTTTTCATCATTTAATTTATTTTGCCTGGCACTCTATCACAGACCTTCCCTTTGGTTGTTTCCCTGCCTTCTCCTCCCTTTCTCTGTCTGTGAATTTGCTTAAAACCTGTTACAACTCTAATTTCCCAGTTCAGACAAAAAGTCATCGACCTGAAACGTTAGCTCTTTTTCTCTCTCCATAGATGCTGCCTAACCTGCTGAGCTTTTTCTGTTTCTATTACATACAATTGTATTGATTGTTGACAGGAAGCTTGCTACAACAACCCCATAGTAAGGGGCAAAGCTCTTAAACTTATAGGATACTGTAAATACCTATAGACCTTTTGAGCATTGTGCTGGAGCATAACGCCCAATGGGAGGAGAGGAGGCAAGGTGAATTTGTGCAGAGGTTGCAATCGCCAACAATAGGATGCAAATGAAGAGTGAGAACAAACAGGACAATTACTTTTGATTGAAGATTTCCCATGGCCATGAAACATATTAAATAACGGTCTTTAAGAGGAAGTCGCAAGGGCGGTGGAAAGTCCAAATACAGAGAAAGTTCCAGTGAGTGTGGCGATAACTCAAAATAAGACCTAAAAATGAGGACCAAACAATCTCCAAAGCTTCTTGATTTACTTAGTTTTCTCAACTAGTGCTTCAACTTGATATTTGCCTGTACTGTAGCCCTTGACATTTCTTAATTTAAAAAAGGAGGCAATAATACTTTAATTTTAGTAGGATATATAAAAAAGGATCAATCAGCACATATCCTTAAAAATTCAAGAGAAAATAAGTAATAGTGACAGCCACCCACCACAGACTGCACCCCAGCACCCCCTCACCATGAAATGATCTGTTAATGAAAAAAACTGAAGTCTACTGTACTGGCAACTAATAGCAGCACAGGACATGGACAATGATATTTTATTCTTATAAACATTTGTTCAAAAAGATATTCACAGTAACCTAGTTCATTTCTTTTCTGTAGGTGGGAAAGAAAGCAGACACTGTAGACAAGGATCACAAGGTATTGTTAGGAATGCAAGACTGCAGCCAAGTGTTTGTGGAACAAGGTATCACTGTATAAAAGCACTTGAAGTTTGTTGGCAAAACACAGTTCCCCAAAAATATAAAATAAAATGAGGATAAGCATTCAATGAAAGTGGAGTCAAAGCCTGCTTGTTGGCTTAGGAAAGATATTGTTTTGAAAACACTGACAACCATTAATGTAAAACCCAATTACAAGAGTCATTACAATAAAGGCATTGATACTTTCTCTGTATCACACTAGGTAACGATGAACAGGTGAAGAATTTGGCTTTTGATGATAAATATTTGCTGGAATGAGTAACATACACATTCATTTTCTACTGAGCAATCCCTACCTAATCATCCTTGGCAAAAACATAGTGAGTGAGCCTGAAGTTCATAGACATTTTAGGGTACAGAAAATGAGGAGGGGGTTGCTGGGGTTGCAGGGGTGGGGGCGCCAAATGGCATACTGCCTTCCAAAGTTCATGGGTCAGTACAGCCTGTAAATCTCTCAGCAACTCTTGAAAAGTTACTGACAGCTCCTCCGATCACAGAGATGCTAACTTATCAAAATAGTTTGTAGACCCCAAAGTTTCTCACCTCCCCCCTGCTGAATTATCTTGCGGTTTCTCCACATTTCCAAAAATCCAGGCAAGCAGCTTTTTCTGGAAAAGCCTGCAATCTTCAAATGAAAGACAACCACATTGGCATCTCTGAGATCGGGTAGTTTTGGTTTTGGCAGTTTTGATCTCCTTACCTAAGGAAAGATACACTTCGCTTAGCAGGAGTTCAACGAAGGCTCATTTGACTATTTCCCGGGACAAGGAAATAGTCCTATGAGGAGTGATTAGTAGGCCTACATTCCCTAACATTTAGAAGAATGAGAGGTGGTCTCATTGAAACATATAAAATTCTTGAGGAGATTGACAGGTTAGATGCTGGGAGACGATTCTACTGCCTGGGGAGTTGAGAACTAGGGTCAGAGTTTCAGAATAAGGGGTCGGCCATTTAGGACTTAGATGAGGAGGAATTTCTTTATTCAGAGTTGTGAATCATTGAAATTCTCTAACCCAGTGAACTATGGATGCTCAGTGGTTTAGTATATTAAAAACCATAACTAGATCTTTAGGTACTAAAGGGAAGTAAGCGATATGGGAATAATGGGAAAAGGTAGAGTTAAGGTAGAATATCAGCCCTGATCTCATTGAGTGGTGGAGCAGACTTGAAGTGTTGAATGATCTACTCCACTTCCTATTTCTTTGGTTAATATGCATAAAAGCATATACTGAATCATCCATACAAAGTCGCAGCTGTAATCGCTAGTTTGACTGAGTTAGTGGAATCTCAGCTAGTGCAGTAGTTAACTTGATTCTATGACCTTGGGAAAGGAAAAATTAATCTGGGTTCCCACACCTGAGTAACGGTAATAAGAATGCTTGCAGAAGCCAACCAGAGCCACTTCCATCAGGATACCAGGCAGGAATTACCGCTAGTTTAGAAAGCCAATGGGACCAAAGCCCCATTATCCTTTGGAAACTATCAGTAATTTTAGAAGCATTACTGGCATATTTTGGAGAAATTGGGATAGCTTTCTTTTTTAAGTGCAAACAAGGCATCATCATCATATCATTCAGAAAGCTAGGTGAAAGAAAGATCTTGCGTTTATATTGCATGTTTCACAACCTCAGGACATCCCAAATTGCTTTGCAGCCAATGAAATGTTGTTGTTGTAATGTAAGAAACACTGAAGCCAATTTGTGCACAGCAAGATCCCACCTAACTGCAGTTAGATAAATGACCAATTCATCTGTTTAAGCAATGCTAATTGAGGATGAATATTGACCTCAGTATTGACCTAATGCTTTTCCTCAAGTCACAGAATCTTTTATATCCACCTGAGAGTGCAGATGGAGCATTAGTTCACTCGAAAGATGACATTGCCGACAGTACAGCACTCCCTCAGCATTGTGCTAAATTGTCGATCTAGATTATGTGCTGAAGTCTCCAAAGTGGGGCATGAACCCATGACCATCAGGTTCAGAGGCAAGAGTACTACCACTGAGTCAAGGTTGACACATGAAGCATTATAAACATCAGCATTTTTTAAAACACAAGGCTATGTTCCACCAAGTCCTCAGACTATAAAATGATCGCAAAGTGAACATTCTCTAACAGTATGAGAGATACTTCTTGGGATGGCAGGACTGTCCTATGAGGAGAGATTGAGGAGAATGGCCTGTATTTTCTAGAGTTTAGAAGAATGACAGGTGATCTCATTGAAACTTACAAAATTCTTACAGGCTCTACAGGACAGAAAGGATGTTTCCCCTGGCCTGAGGTCTAGTACCAAGAGATACAGTCTCAGAATAAGGGGCAAGTCATTTAGGACCGAGATGAGGGGGAATTTCTTCACTCAGAGGGTAATGAATCTTTGGAATTTTCTACTCCAGAGAGTTGTGGAAGCTCAGATATTGAGTATGTTCAGGCCAGAGATCAATAGATTTCTAGATATGAATGACATCCAGGGGTATGGGCTTAGCATGGGAAAATGGCATTGAGGTAGATGATCAGCCATGATCTGGTTGAATGACAGAGCAGAATTGAGGGGCTGAATGGCCTACTTCATGCTTCTATTTCCTATGTTCCTTCAGTAGATCAAGGAAAACGTAATGTGTGTCCTGATTGGTACAGGTTTGTGATGTTTGTGTAGCAGAAAGTGATCTGTGCAGGTGTGGTTGGGTCAACAGTAATGCTGAAAGGAGAAAATCAAGAGAAGCATTTTTAGAATGAGATCACGTCACTATCCGAACAAAAAGGCAATGCATTTTCCGTAGAAAAACTATGATAAAGCAATGGTCACAAAGAAAGGCTCAAGTTCCATATTCAATCCAGTGAAGAAATGAGGTTACACAAACAGCACGCATTTCCATGGAAGACAAAGACATCAGAAATCTGACAAATCGATGTGAATTCACAATCAGAAATCTGAGACAATTCTAAAGAGCAGACACTGTGAAAGCTCTTTTCATTAATAGATCCCTAATATATAAGAGCAGCATTCAAATGAAACATTAAGTTGAGATACATAAAAGGAAGGATTGTCTCATCTTATGAAAGTCTCCTTGAACTTTCCCCCTCTTCTGATAATTAATCTGTTTGCCATATTCTGTCAATGATAAGTCACAGCCAAAGGCCAAGGCACAGAGCAGTAGTTACATGATGAGATATTGTGCATATTATGTTGCACTTTAACTGGTAGAGGGATTGCAGAACAGATGAGGGAACTGAAAAAAATAGCAATTAGTTGATTCCAAGTTTGGATTTTAAAAGCCTATAGATTGTAGGCAAAAGAAATGACCAAGGAAATTGAAGAATTTCCCAGCTTTGAATGGGAAGAATAAGGTCAAGTAGGAGATAGAGAGGTGAACCTTCATTTCACACACTCTGGATGTAAGAATCAGGAAGACTGTGGGCTGCCATATCAGGAAGTTAAGAACGAGAGAAAAAGATATTACGATTTTACAGCTTCACAGACAGGTATTTCTCTGGTCAGAACCAAGGATGATTCCCATAAAGATACCTTCTCTCCTTACAAACCTAATGTAGCACTGCCCTGGAGTTGAAAAATAAGCTGTTAGTGAAATTTATCACTGGGCTTGATTCATGCCCTGTCATATTTTCTTACCCTTGGATAGCAAAAGAATAAAGACTGCATCAGACCATGTGGTAGACTACAAATTACATATCAGATTCAATTGAAATAAAAATTCAATGATATCAGAAGTTAACTGCTGCAGATTTCACTGGATTACAAACTTTTAATTTGAACCTCCAAGAAAGCACAATAATTAAATCTGTGATGCCTCCCACAACTGCTGAGACTCCGTGAGGTGCTCATTTGACATTGGGCAGTCAAGTGATGAAATAAACAAAAAAAATGTTAGTCTGATAGCATCTGTGGAGAGAGAAGCAGAGTTAATGGGCTGAATCTTACCTATGTCAGGCGGGCTGGGCGGGAGTGAGCGGCACCCATGATCGGCTGTATGCCACCAATTTACATGGGCGGGCCAATTAAGGCCCGCCAAGCATAATGCGCAGCCGGTAGCGCTCAGCGCTATCTGTGCGGGCGGGGGGAGGATGGAGAGTTGGGGCCTGTGCTCTTTCGTGCATGCGCACTAAAAAGCGTAGCAATCTCCCTGAGGCACAAAGCTGCCTCAGGGAGATTAAGTTGATAATGAAACTTTTGAATAAATGAACTAAAAAATTATTTAAACATGTCCCCTGTCACATGAGCTGGGACATGTTTGTGCATTTTACCAAATTTATTTAATTATTTTATTAAACCTTCAGGAAACCTCAACCTGTCCTTGGATGAGATTTCCTGAAAAACGCGAAGGCCGCTTGGGCTCTTCGCCTGCCCACCAACCTTAAGGTTGGACGGGCAGCGCTGTTAACAACGTCAATTACTTTTTTAATGGCCTTAATAGGCCTTTGACAGTTTGGCGGGCGCACAGCCGCCTCCGGTGCGTGCCCGCCGAATGCCATATCGAAATGATGCGCGTTGAAGTTGGGACGCACGCCCGACATCATCACGCGTAATTTTACGCAGTGGCATGTTGGGCCTGCCTCCGCATGCTGACGGCAATATTCTGCCCAATATTTCAGGTTGATGACCTTTAATCAGAATAGTCAAATAACAAGTCCAACTCAGGCCAAAGTTGAAGACTGATCACACATAGATATTAAAAATATATAGACTTCCTCATTATTTAATATAAAGTTGATCCATCAAAAGAGGTTTCAACGCAGCATGCAGCCTATACCTCTTATTTGACATAATGACTGCTTGTACATGACAAATGAGTGATGGTGAGAACAGGCACCATTACAAAATGAAAGAGTGGAATAAAAGGGAATATCTGCACTGGTAGTGATATAAGCAGAGCTCACAAGATAAACCTATTATTTTAGTGTAGGAGTTCAGGCATATATTGTTAAAATGATTTAAAGGAAGATTGTACTTTCTACCAGGGTAAAAGTAATAAAATTCTTAATTTAAAATAACTAGCGGATTTCCCATGGCAGTTCACACAATGAGCTGGATGATTTGTTGTCATTTAGGACAGGGGCACTGTAACATTGTACTGAAGTGAAATTTTATCCCTTATCAGCCAAAGTAATTACTGTTGGGTAATCACTGCATGAGGTCGGTGTATAATTGCTGTTTGGTAAGTGTGCAGGTTGGTAGGTTTTGCAACTTTTAGGTTGCAGAATGAAATACCTGACATTTCCTTTACAACTGTGAGTATCAAGTTCATTCAGAAGTTACAGGAATTCTGGTTCCTGGGTTGCTAGAGGCATTTGTCTGAACTTTGGAACGACTGACCATTTTAAAAAAATACTTAAGTATGGCATATAAATTTGCATGCAGCCAGGTGTTATGGACAAAACACACAATAGAGCCGAGATTTTCACGGCGTCTGTATATCCAAAATGGCACTGGGAACCCAAATATGGAAGTCCTGTCCCCATCTCTGACAGGTCCTATTTTTGCCAGTAAGGGGATGGGGTTGGACATGACACACACATGGGAGAAACTCACTGCTGAGTTCAAACAGACTCCATTTTCACTGGAGCAAGTTCTTTATCCCTCAGTGTATGAGCTATGAATTTTTAAAGTAGATGTAAATGCTTGTAAGGGGCAGATGGTGGGCAGAATTTTTAGGTTGGCGTGTGGATGCGTGCCCGACACGTCCGAGCGAGAAATAAAGCGCGTTGGTGTCGGCTGAGCATGCCAACGTTAATGCACATTCTCGTGATATTTCGCAAGGCAGGCGCGCGATGAAGACGGTGGCACGCCCGCCATTAATAAGGCCCTTGAGACACCAACTGTCCCGGAGTTTACGTAGCCCAAGCAATTTTCAGGCTGTCGCACAGGCACAACGAGCAGGTGGGCCGGCCACATTTTCAAAAACCTCATCCACGGGTGGGATAAGAGGAGTGAGTGGGCTCGCTAATGCGAGTTGTTAGTACTTTAGATTATAACTTGCTGCTGCTTGCTTGTGTGAACAGGGCATCTTCATTTCACTTCAGAGCTGCTTTGACAGAAATAAGAGGCTTCAGTTCAGGACTCCGGAGGCTTCATACCACTCGGGTTCTTTCAGGTATCAGACAGCCTCCCCGTACCCTGGGAATGGGGTTGTGGTCTCCACTGGAGGCACCTCTTCTGAGGAGGAAGAGAAGGCCAGAAGGGGGAGGAGGCCAGGTGTCCCTATTCAGCCTCCAGGGGAGGGACCTGTGGGAAGAGAGGCGCAGGCACAAGGGGCACAGGGCCAACAGGAAGTCCAAGGCGGAAGGAGCCACAGAAGACACCACTATCCTGCTGCCAGAGTTTACAGGCGGCGATGCAGCTACCTTAATATGTCTGAGGTGCAGTGCCGAAGGAGGTGCCACCTCTGAAGGGAGACAGTGACCTTCGTCTGCCAGAGGGTCAGCTCTGAGATCAGCTCCGACTGTGTGGATGGACACCCCATGCCAGTGGCTCTGAAGGTCACAGTGGCCCTCAACCTCTATGCCTCCGGTTCTTTCCAGGGATCAGAGGGGGATTTTTGTGGAGTCTCCCAATCAGCTGTCCATAGTTGTGTCAAGCTGGTGACAGACACTCTGTTCAGGCGTGCACTGACTTTCTTCACTACTGCAGGGACGAGGCCAGCCAGGCTGAGTGAGCCAGAGGCTTTGCAGCGATTGCTAGGTTCCCCCGGGTCCAGGGTGCTATAGACTGCACAAATGTGGCCATCCAGGCGCCAGCGGGTGAGCTGGGTGCCTTCGTCAGGAGGGGCTTCCACTCCATGAATGTGCAGATAGTGTGTGATTACAGGATGCTGCTTCTGCAGGTCTGTGCAAGGTACCCTGTCGGCTCCCATGATGCCTACATCCTCAGACACTCCCAGGTGCTGGGGCTCTTCAGTGCTCCAGCCCGACTGGATGGATGGCTGCTGGGTGACAAGGGCTATCCCCTCAAAAGGTGGCTCATGGCGTCTCTCCGCCACCCAAGAACAGAGCCGAGCAGCGGTACAGTAGGAGACACACCTCCACAAGAGCGATGGTAGAGAGGGCAATAGGTCTTTTCAAGATACGTTTCCGATGCCTGGACCGTCAGGGGGCGCACTCCTATACCCCCCAGATCGTGTGCCACTGATAGTGGTTACATGCTGCGCTCTACACAATCTGGCGCTGGAAAGGGGGGACGCAATGGGGGAAGAAGATCTTGACGCAGCTGCTCTGTAGTGAGTCCAGTAGTGAGTCTGAGGGCGAGCACGGTCAGGAGAATGCTGAGGGGATAGACGCTGACCTGGGGGAACCTCCAGGGAGGCAGGGATACTTTGATCCAACGATCCTTCAGCTAGCCTACCAAATAAGAACCACCACATGCCTGGGCTGCAGGCTCCATACTCAATACCTGACAGGAACATTTGCTTGGTCAACAACATGCACTATTTGGCATTTCAATTAAGTTTAATGAGGGCCAAGTCACTCATAACATCATGGGTTACCCTGCACCTGCAGAACAAATGAAGCACCCAGAGGCTTGTTGAACATAAACATATTTAATGATGTGGTGCCTGGCATACATAATACAAATGAAATTGAGAGTTGTTATCCATCACACCAATGAACAGTTAATGTAAAAGTGGGGAAAACAAATTTCACCCGTGGTCAGGCTATGTTGTGATTAAGGTGCTTTAGGTTTTCGCTTGTAAGAGCTCCGTCTAGGTGCTCCCACCTCGCTGGCACTGGCATTGGAGACAGCCTGCTCATTCTGCTGTCCTGTTAGCCTTGATGACCTTGGCGGGCGTCCTCTGGCCCATGAAGCCAGTGCTGGCCCCGCCTGGGAGGGAGCGGCCAGTGCCACGGCTGGCATCTCCCCAGTCACCGCAGCCTCATCGGATGCCATGGTCACTGGCAGAGGAGCTGCTGCCATCATCTGGAGCGCCCTGAGAGGAGCCCACAGAGATGACAGGCAAATTGTGCGCCAAAATGAGGTCGCTTTGGACCACCCTGCTCGCCATTGATGGACGGACACCTGGCTGGGATACTGGGTGCCTAATCCATCTCCCACACTGACAGTGACTACCTGAGGTCATTGCCGGTGTGAGGGCTTGCAGGTCCGAGCACATCCCCAGGAACCCCTGATTCAGCTCCTGGAGGAGCCTCTCCATGACAGTTGCCACTCTCTCCATGGAGGAGGCATTATGCTCGGCCATGGGGGTCATTGCATCGCTCACCCTCCGCAAGGACTCCTCCACAATGGACACCATGGCACGCATTCCCTCATGTATCTCCACCAGATCCTCCCTTACACCCTGTGGACTTCCAGCATCTGCTGCCTCAGGGATGACTCCAAAGGCACATCATCAGCCACCGACTGAGCATGTTCCTGGACCCCAGCAGTCCTCTGGGGCATTCTCTGCCTCCGCCTGTGCCTCAAGCGATGTGAAGTGCCCTCACCAATGTGCATTGAGATACTAGCCACCAATCTAATGCCCACCAAGGTGCTGGTATCTGCGCTGGTGCCTGCTTGGCTGAGAGGGTGTGACGCAGGTGCGTTTCCATGGTTGCTTTCCTCTGGGTTCAGTGGTGGGCCTACAGGCTCTTCACCCTGATGGGCTGCTGGTGAGCCTGAAAGGAAGAACAAGGGCATGTCCCTAGTTGAAGTTATTCCACTGTTACTGTGCATGCCTGGCAACTCGTCTTTCCATTATCAAAGGGGATTCCATGTTCGGGACTTAATTTGACTGCCCGCGTAAAATCGCAGTGTGGAGCCAATAGCGGGTGGTGGTCTGCTTCCTGATCGCCCCCGCCTGTCCCCGCCGAACCCGCCTGATGAGGGAAAAATTCTGGCCAATGTCTGTGGAACTGTCAAGATGTCAAGTTATTTAGATAGCCTGCCTTTTAAAAATTGAAGAAAAACAGCCTGCCTGTGTCTGTGAATTGAAAAAAAACTGTGCTTACAGTTTCAATAGCTGTTTGTTGACATAATCCTCAATACTATCATTGTAGCATAATTACTGCTTAACTGTTTCCGCAACCTATGATTTTCATAAAAGCAGTGAGTTCGCAGTTTGATTGACAGCTCCACGAAGTTACTAACGGATTAGCTGTCTTTGATGTGGGGTTAAATATATAAACGTTTGCTTTTATAAGGGATTAATTACTTGAGAGGATTTAAATGTATTGAATGGTCTTTCATGATTTAGGGTATTTTTTTCGATATAGTAAAGTCTGTAATAGATAATTATAACTTTATATTAATGCATCCCAGCATGGCTCCTGAGGTCTGCCCACTGTGGCTGCTGGGTGAGTTGGCATTGAAGGTGTAAAGGACAAAGGGTTGTGGGTGGGAACATGGGTTGGCATGAGTTGGCATAGGGCTTATAAGGGGGCATGAGGATGGGTGGGGGTTAATAAGCTGGCATGAATTGGCACTAAGTTGGCATAGGGGTTATATGGGAGCAGGGGTTGCATGAGGATTCATAGGTTGGTATGAGTTGGCATAGGGGCTATAAGAGGCTGTGGGGTGGATGGGGGCATTGGTTGGCATGAGTTGGCAAGTATGGGCATAGGGAGTGGATAGAGGATGAGGGGTGAGACATAGAGGGTCTAATGTTTAACAAAACAAATGGGACAAAGTCCCAGGGAACCAAGCCAGGCCTTTTAATCAACCTTGCTCAGCACTCAGCAGCCCTTGTGGCTGCCTCTGATCTGCGTCCAGGAGTGGCAAGCCTGACTCTCTATCCCAGCCCACTGCCCCCCCTCCCAGAATGGAGATCCTGCCATTTGGGCACTTATCCCCCTGAGGCGGGTGTGGCGATTTGGGAGATTTCTTGGCTCTGCGCACCCTGCTCAGGAGCAAATATCCAGGCCTGGATGTACATAGACACACAAGGTGTTCTCGCATGGCACAGCTCCTAGCAAGTTAAAGATTGTGCTTTTCCAGGCACTAAAGTGTTGGATAACCCAGCACACTGGTTAAAATTTTTCCTATACCAATGAACCCTGAGCATTCATCATTCTCATTATAAGTCTGGCACTTGGAAGTAAAATGACACCCACAGCCTTCTAGTGTGAATAAAAGTTGAATTAACACCTTTGTCATTATTTTATGGAAATGGTGAAGTACTACATAAACTGAGTGAGAAAAATTTGTGAAGAACCTTTTAAGAGATCTGCAAAGAGGTAGCTAACCAAGTGTTTTGTTTGGTCCCGGGAATAAATGAGTATTTTCCTCATTCACCACAGCTAAATAAAAAGTAGACAAGATAGGTGCAGTTATAATGGGATACTTCAATTATCCTAATATAGGTTGTGATACTAACAGTGTAAAAGGCAGACAAGGGCAAGAATTTCTAAAGTGTGTTCAGGAGAATTTTCTACATCAGTATGTTTCCAGTCCATCAAAGAAGGGGGCATTGCTGGGTCTAGTTTTGGGGTACGAGATGGGTCAAGAACCAGTGACCATTGCATCATAATGTTTAGCTTATCTAAGCAAAAGGACAAGGAGCAATCCAATGTAAAAATAATTAATTGGGGAGGGCCAACTTAAATGGTGTGAGAAAGGACCTGGCCCAGGTAAAAAGTAATGAAAGATTGGCAGTGTTACAAACGGAAGGGGGGTTAATTTAAACAGCACTAATTTCTCCTGTCAACGCCCATCGGTAAACGGAAAGGTGTTTTGATCTGTTTCCCTCTTTATAAGCAGTGGCATATTTCCCAGCCCCTCCGTTTTTGTGTGTCCAAGTTTCTATAAACAACCACAGCAAGTTCAAAATAGAATGAACTCAAAGCGTTAGTTTTTTTGCACACACTCAAAATGCGGGACAGAGGGTTCGCAATGTCACCTGCGCACTCAGACAGTAATGAGAGGGATAGAGAAGAGAAGGTTTTACAGTGCAGAGATCACAGAGAAAATAAATATTGGTTCACATGAGTTCCAGAGTCCAGTATCAAATGAGGTATTCTTACATGAAGGTCGACGGGCTGAAAATCAATGTTGTGGAATTTGCTTTTCCGTTGGAGTTGACTTCACAAGATGAGATAGGCACGCAGGGATGAATCAGTCTTGTAGGCGATAGCACAGAACTTCCAACAGAAGCAGTGTAGATGGGGCCAGGTATTCAACTTTGGCAGAGCTCCTTTCTGTGTGCCTGCTAGTCAGATGTTAAAGAGCAGACTGAGCTATACAGTTCAGCAAGGCAATATTACTTGTTCCATAAGTCAGGGGCCTAGGTCACATCACCTCCCACCTCTCCACCAGGTCTTCAACAAAGATGTGTATCCATCATCTGGAATTCGGCTGGGTCTCAAAAACTGTTAAATGTCCAAGCCTTTAAGAGTTGAAAAGAGTGTTTGAGCAGCCTTTGTCTTAACAGACCCTCTGCCTCCTGTGGGCCAGCTGGGTTATCAAATGCAAATGGCCTTTTTATAACCCTCTTTAAAGTTGAACCATGCAGCCATGTGATCATTAGTGGCTACTCAGAGGTAACAAAGTGAGTTTTCTGAAACAGCAAAGTGATTTCTTTTATTCTGGGGTCACAGACAAAACTAGATTCAGCCACTTTAAGGGTTTTGCTCAGCCAAGGTCCAGTATTAAAATTTAGAAATAGCAATGAGTGTTGTGAGATCTTAGTCCTGACCTTTTCCCCTGACCTCAGGTGAAAAAATTTCTACTTCATTCTTTTTTCTTATGTGGTCTTATGAAAGAAAAACAGGGAGTAAAGAAGTAGGCATTCATTCTCTCATTAGCATTTGAAATTCAAACTTACAATTTACAAGGCACGATGGAGGAGTCCGTCCGTCTTCAGGCTGAGGTAATAGCACCGGCATTGCACCGCACCGAGGTCAACACTGGCAGGATGGCGGCCGCCATGGAGACCTTGGCCCAAGATGTCACTCCTGCACTGCTGCGCGGGCTTAACTCCATTGCTGATGCCATATTTGGCCTTCAACAGTGTGTACACGAGAGGAGTGCGGGACAACTCGATCTCACTCCAGCTACCCCTTCCCCTCGAGAAGTCAGTCTGGGGCCCTCAGGCACCCATAGGGAGGAGGATTAGCAGGTGTACGCTCCAGGGCCATCCACTCAGATGACTCTGGGAGTGACCGGCCCATCTGACTCCCCTCTTCCTGTGACCTCCGCAGATCCAGCTTCACAGGCTGAGGAGGGTGCCACTGCCACCGCAGGAACCTGAAACCAGGCCAGGGCCCACCAAACCCTCCAGAGGATACCCACCAAAAGCATCACAGGCAGGGCATCGCAGTCAGCAGGCTGCCTCCACCTTTGCTGTGGATGTCCGGGTAGCACCAAGACGTAGCGGCGGGGTTAGGAAAGTTACGTAAAAGTAGTTGCACACGTGTTAATCACTTGTATATACTGTTCACTATTGTCAAACTCCTACGAATGTCTCCCTGCCTGTGGCTCCTTGTTCTGATGAGCAGTGTTCTTGTCACTAAGGTGTGAAACCTTTCTGCACAAGATAAAGGCAGGTGTCTCAGTCCAGGGCCTCTTCCCTGTGCTCTGTGCAGCCTTCGGGCCACAGTGATGGTCCAGCCTCACACTCCCTGGACACATTACCGATCCCTGCACCTTGGCGGTGCTGGTCATTGCTGCCAGAATGTAGTGGGCAGGCGTCACAGAGTTCCGTCATTCTCTCTGTGTGCTCTCAGCACCTTTAAGGTGGGGCTGGCCCCAATCACACCAACGCTGTGACCAGTGATGCTGTGCACCAGCTCCTGAAGGGCTGAGGTGCTGAAGGCAGACGCAGCATCAGATGTGTCTAAAGTTTCATAGCTGCGTCTCTGAGTTGGCCCTGATCATGGAGCACAAGTGAGCTGCCCTTGGCCAGACAGGAGTCAGACAGAGGCTATGTGAAGATCTATGGATTGTCCTCATTGCATGTTGTCATCATCCTCCTGTGATCGAGCGACTATTAAGGCCTCCACTGCATCTCCATGACAGGAGTATTCTCACAGATGGTATTGGTGCTGCCATAAGCCAGACTGGAGTCAAACATTCCCAGATGCAATGTGAGGATCTACGGGAACACCTCACCGCATGTTGTCATCATCCTCCACAAATCTGGCAGCTATGAGGGCTTCCCAAGCACGTCTGCCTTGTCTAGCAAGTGCGAGAGCCTCATCCCCTTCATCGTCACCTTTATCCTTGTCGGCATCCTCCTCATCTGAGGAGACCTCAAGCCCCTCCATCTCCTACTCAGCCAGCTCGTCTCCCCGTTGCAGTGCCAGGTTGTAAAGGGGGCAGCAAGCAATGACGATGTGTGACACCCTCTGTGGACTGAATTGCAGGGCTCCACCAGACCGGTCCAGGCACTGGAACCTCATTTTCAGCATCTGGATGGTCTGCTCCACCAAGTTGCGAGCTGCTGCATGAGCCCTATTATAGTGTCGCTCTGCTGCAGTCTGAGGCTGCCGCACGGGTGTCATCAGCCACAGCCTCTGCAGGTAGCCGTTGTCCTCAAGGAGCCAACCCTGCAGCCTCTATGGACCCTGGAAGATGTCAAGGATCTGTGACCGACTGAGAATGTAGGCGTCGTGCACACTCCCTGGAAACTGCGCACACCTGCAGGATGTGTTTCTGGTGGTCACATATCTTCAGTGAGTGGAAGCCCTTGCAGTTGATGAAGTCCAGCAAGTGTAGCGATGGAGACCCGAGCGCCACATGGGTGCAGTCAACCACACTCTGCACCTGTGGGAATCCCGAGATCAGGGCGAATCCAATGGCCCTTGCATCCTGGCTGTCCAGGTCCCAGGCGAAATGCACAAAGTTGTGTGCCATGGAGAAGATGGCATCCGTGACCTCATGGATGCATTTGTGGGTGGCGGATTGTGAGATCCCACAGAGGTCACCTGTGAAGCCTGAAAAGAGGCACTGGCGTAGAAATTGAGCGCCACGGTCACTTTCAGAGCCACTGGCAGTGGATGCCCTCCATGTCCCCTTGGCACCAAATCCTGCAGTAAGTGGCAGATGTGAGCCACAAGGTCCCGAGACATGCGCAGTCTTCAGTGACACTGGTTCTCAGTCATCTGCAGGAATGGCAGGCGGCATCTATAGACCCTGGGTGTCTATAGCTACGGCTCGCTGTCATTCCTGGGCAGTGTGTGGGGGAGCCTCTGCTGCCCCTTCTTCATGAGGTTGCTGCTCCTGCATTTGAGCAGCCAGGTGCCTCAGTCGCTCTCTCCTCCATCTTCTATGGTCTCTGTAGGCCATCAGGCATATAGCTAGGTCACCAGGATCCATGATCCTGACATGATCCTCCTACAGCGTGAAAGAGAGAGAGACGTAGTTATCATGGCTGTACTTAGCATCTTTCCTGGCCCTGTGTGGCTGCCCCTTAATGCTTCCCAGAGAGTGCTGGTCATCCCTCAGATGGCCAGAGATGAGTGCGCTGCATGGCTGCCCTGTCAACCTGCGACATGGGGGACACTGGTCCAAACCAGGATGCTGAGATTTCATGGGGCTGTGAGCACCTCCAGGAGTAACTGCTGCATGGCCAGCATTGGTGAAGAGATTGTACAATGTGTACAATCTAACTGCTCTGCGGTCCAATAAAGTGGTAGCAGACTTGAAGTCTGTGCCGGGGGGAGAGAGGGTAGGAGGCAATGGGGGTTAAGGTATGGAGTGCTTGGTGGCCCTTTGGTGCCACCGCATTGCTTGCATGGGCGGGCAGGCTAGGAACCCGACCCCAATTTTTTAACTGTGACTGCGCCTGATCTGTCTCAGTTGCAGAGGCATGGTCAGTTTATACAGGTGTCCCTAATGCGTGGCCACTTCCCTCACTTACTCTGACCCCCACCTCGATTGCCTATGCGTGGGATGCAGCGCCAGGGCAGCACTTGACGCCCCCCCACTGACAACAGTTGCCTCCAAAGCTGGCCAGCACTTGCCCCAGAACATCCCCCCCACCCCCAACTCCCCTCAGCAGACGCCTCTGAGGCTGGCCAGAACTTGCCCACTCCTCCCTGGCACCCCTGAAGCCTGTAAACAACAGGCGAGCTGTGGAGAAAGCTGCTTCTCACTCACCTCAGTTCACCCAAAGTGAAGGATGCCAAGAGCACGTTACTTGCATGCTGTTGTGAAACACGTCGGCGTGCTTTCCCGCTGATGTGGACGGACAATAACGGCGGGGTTCCAAGAGCCTGGCGGGATGGCCTCTTAATTATACGCTGATTATATTACATTTAGCTCCTGCCGACCAATGGCAGGGAATGCAGCCTGCTGTCGGCGGGTTGAGCGGACGATCGCGACCTGCCTTCATGCTGTCGTGAAGCGGGTCCCGCCATATTTTCTGCGCACACCACCTATCACACCTGCCGCCCCCTGTCTGATCATCTGGTTGAGGACTTCCTGGGCCCCTAACTAAATTTGGAAGGAAGTTTTCTGCTAGCCATACTTCCAACAATTCCTTAACCTTTTCCTTTCCTGGTTTAATAACTTGCCTTGCTTCAGGCCCTTGGGCTCACCATCTCTTTCCCTGCTCTGGGGCTCCTCTGGTTCCTTTTTAACTCTGGGATATTCTGTAAGCCTGGACCTCTTTTAACTCTACTGGCCTGGCTTTGGCCTTGTTACATTCAAGCAGCTCTTGCTCAATAGTTATGGGTTTTATTTCACCCTTTTGGGCCTCTGAACATTCCCCAGCCTTCTGCTCTCCTGCATATTTCTCCTGGCTGATGTTAGCTTCTTTTCTTTCACTGGTTAACACTTCGCTGCCAGCCAAATCATTTCTGTGGAGGAAATGGATTCCCGCTACTGGTAGTTCAGGGACAGCTCCTACTGTGACAGGGCCTGAAACAAGATCATTCTCTAGGAGGGGCCCCATGGAGGGGTGCAAACACGGATCCTCCTCCCACTCCACAGATCAGGGCTTTGGCCTTCAGGGAGAACTCAGGAGTCGGGGGGCGCGGGTTGGGAGAAGGGGGTAGGTTTAGGTTTCTCTCCAACATTAAGGACTGAGTGGCCCTGTGTCCCAGGGCAGTACAATGGGCTTGCTCACTTTCTAAGACGGGTATGGGGACACTGTTCCTGACAGGACAAAACTCTGGAAGCTCTCTGGGAGTTTGTCTAGCTTGGACACACATACTGCCATGCCCTCCAAAGGTTACGTTTCTGCAGCGAAGATCCCTGGCTGCTCTACTGCACTACCCATTGTAGCGCCTGCGGGGGACTGCACATATTAGACCAACAGGCTTTCCTCGCAATCTCCAGCACTCAGGCCTGGAATGGCCTAATTTATTGCAATGGGAATACACTGGTTTCCTGGTGTTCCCCTTTCAGACTGTAGGAGGACTCATTGCACCCTCCTTTATGCTTTCTTTTCTGGGCTGGGGGGCCTTTCCTATCTAGGTCACCCTGCTTATCTTTCCAATGTTCATAGGACTCGTTTGGAGAAGGTCTGCCTGAGTTTCCAGGCCAATGGGTGAGATTATAGCTGTCGGCTGTGACGATACATCCCAGACTGTGAGGATTCCTTGATCCTCCAAGTGGTCCTCAGGCTGGAGGGTAAGCAGTTTTTAAATTCCTCTAACAACATCAACTCACACAATCCTTCCTAGGTGTCTGGAATTTTTAAGGACCATACCCATTGATCAAATGTAATTCGCTTCAGCCATTCCAACTATATGTAGATTTGTCTGTGCTTATCCAACATAGGGCACTGGTGAGAAGTGACTGAAGCACTCTGGGAGCAGCCACCGCGACTCAGGAGGGAATCAAAGAGAAGGACTCTTGCACTCAACAGGAGGAAGAGCATCCAACAGAGGGCGCTGGTGAGAAGTGACTGAAGCATTCTGGGAGAAGTCACCGCAGCCACCGCGACTCAGGAGGGAATCGAAGAGAAGGACTCTTGCACTCAACAGGAGGAAGAGCATCCAACATAGGGCGCTGGTGAGAAGTGACTGAAGCACTCTGGGAGCAGCCACAGCGGGTGGCAGACTGCGTCCGGCTCCTGAGGGTGTTCGAGGAGAAGAGAGACCTGCCGGAGATGAAGATCCTGACGGCGGAGCCGCACTTTTCTCTGCCGTTGCAACGGGAACGTGTGGTGATGGTGCATGTGTACAACCCCTTCGTCCCTGTCGCCGACGTGGTCACCTTCCTCACCAGGTACTTCGATAAGGTGGGGAGCGGCACCGAGATTCGAGACGACTTGGGGATCTGGACAGGCAAACGCCTGTTTAAGGTCACGCTAAAGACCGATGGTAAGGGAGCCATTTTCCACCCTCCTTTCGCTATCGGGGGAAACCGTGGCTACCTGGTCTACGCTGGGCAACCCAAGCATTGTCGCTCATGCGGCAAGGCTGGTCATGTGGCGGCCAACTGCAGCGCCTCCCTCTGCAAGATCTGCAAACAGGAAGGGCACCAGACAAAAGACTGCAAACAGGCCAAGTGCTGCAACCTGTGTGGCGAGGCAAGTCACCTCTACAGGACCTGCCCCAAACGCTGCCGTACTTACGCACAGGCAGCCAAAGCCGACCAGGGGGAAGCAGAAGAAATGTTCCGTGTCACTCCAACCACCAAGGCCCCCAGGGAGCTCAACGGGACAAAGGAGGACACAGAAAGAGACAAGGTGGAGAAAGAGATTGAGGCAACAGAGAGCCAATCAACAGCACTACCCCCTGAACCTCCCAGTCCTCAGGACAGCGAATCAATGGAGGAGGAGGCAGCAGTGGAAAAGCAGCAGGGGGAGTGGCGGACGGTGAAGAACAAGAAAAGTAAGAGGGAGCGAAGAAGAAGCAAAGGCATTTCCCAGAGAAGCGGCAAGAGGCGTCTCCCATCCGACACGGATGACAAGGGCAGCAGCTCTTCGGATGATGAAGTGCCAGAGCGGCACCGACAGAAGAGGCGGCAAAGCTCCAGGGCGTTGGAGGACGAGACACCCGAGCTCCAGAAAATTGGAGACAACAAGGAGACCAGCGCACCCCAACTTTGCCTGCAACCTGAGGAGGCCAGTGCACCACAGCCCCTGGAATCTGGGAGCAGTGAGGCAATCATCGCACCCCAGCTCCAGGAAGCCGGGAACAGCAACACCCCAGAGGGGGTGAGTTTTGGAGAAGCTTCTCCAGCAAAGGTCATCTCAAAACCCGCTCTCTACGTGAACCTCCAGATGCCACTGGAGCAGAACACGGCCAAGGAGATCTACCTCAGCCCATCCAAAGTGAAGGAATTTGAGCTCACTACGGGTATGAAGGAGCAGACTAAAGGTCTGGGACTCTCAGAGACAGTGGGTTTGGTAGGAGAATAAATGCTTTAAAATGGGTTTAAAGATTGTATCCATAAATGTGCGTAGCATTAAATCTACTACGCGATGTGTTGCGACCTTGGACTACCTAGCCAAGGTCAAAGCTGACCTGTTGTTTCTGCAGGAGTGTGCGATACCGCACCTCAGCTCCTACAGGCAATGGTCACGATGGTGGTCCCACGGGCCATCGATCTGGTCGGGCGGAAACGACTCTCGTTCCTCCGGCCTGGGTATTCTGCTGCGGGGAGGCAACTTCACCGTCTCCGAGGTCAAGGAGGTGGTGGGCGGGCGACTCCTCGTAGCAGACGTAATGTACAAGAACGCTCCACTCCGGTTAATTAACGTGTATGGCCCGGCACAAGGGGCTGAGCGGCTGGAGGTTTTTCAGCAGCTCCCACTGCTGCTGGCGACCTCCAGGCCGGTCATTCTGGGCGGGGACTTCAACTGCATCATCGATGCGGCTGGACGATCCGGCAGGGCCGGAAGCAGATTGGACGCTACGTCCAGATCCCTGATGGAAACAGTTAAGGATGCCAAGCTGCACGACGTCTTCAGCAACCCTGCAGACGGAGCGCAGCGTAGATACACCTGGTCGCGGCCAGACGGGTCCATTCGTTCCAGGATAGACTTCCTGTTTGTGTCCCGTGCATTCACAGTCAGATCCACCGAGGTCAAGCCGGTGTTCTTCTCTGACCACTGCCTCCTACTGGTGGACTGCCACTTGGAGAAGGACCTGAGGGTGGGCAGGGGGGCATGGAAGCTAAATGTGCAACTGCTGACCCCAGAGAACATTGAGGAGCTCAAGAGGGATTACAAAGGTTGGAGAACCGTGAAACCCCTCTTTGAGTCCCTGACACACTGGTGGGAAGTGATCAAGGGAAGCATCAAGAGGTTTTTCATCCGCAAAGGCACCCAGAAAGCTAGAAAGGAACAGAGGGAAATGTCCCGACTCCAGAAAAAGATGCAGAATCTGCTCCGGCTGCAGTCGATGGGGGTCGATGTCAAGGAGGAGCTCCAAGAGGTGAAGGGCCAGCAAGCCTCGCACTTTGCCTCGGAGGCCTCCAAGATCATCTTCCGTTCCAGGGTCCGCTCCGTGGAGCAGGATGAGACGTGCTCACGTTTCTTCTTCCAAAAGGTACACAGAGAGCGCTCTGTGATCAGCAGCCTGAAGGAAGAAGACGGCTCAGTAAAGTCATCACGGTCCGACATTCTGAGGATCAGCAAATCCTTTTATGCCGGACTGTATGACGTGAAGCCCACGGACAGCACGGCCTCCCAGTCCTTCCTGTCCTCTATCACGGAGGTCTTAGACCACAGTACGCGGGAGAGCCTAGACAAACCGCTAACTCCTGATGAACTGACTAAGGCCCTTGAGTCCTTCGAGAAGAGTAAAACTCCCGGAAGCGACGGCTTGCCGGCGGAGTTGTATTCGGCTCTGTGGGACTTGATCGGCCCAGACCTGCTAGGGGTGTACGAGAGTATGCTCCTGGCCGGTAGTATGTCAGAATCCATGAGGAAAGGCATCATCACCCTCATCTACAAGCACAAGGGGGAAAGGGAGGAAATTAGAAATTGGCGACCCATTTCACTGTTGAATATGGACTATAAGATTCTGTCCAAGGTCATCGCCAATCGGGTCAAATCCGCTCTGGAATTGGTGATTCACCCTGACCAGACCTGCTCTGTGCCAGGCAGGAAGATCTCTGACAGCCTGGCGCTGCTCAGGGATACGATTGCCTATGTACAGGACAGGGGTGTGGATACCTGCCTCATCAACTTGGATCAGGAGAAGGCCTTTGACAGAATATCGCACACCTACATGGGGGATGTGCTCTCCAAAATGGGGTTTGGGGAGGGAATTCGAAATTGGATCCAACTGCTCTACACTAACATCAGTAGCGCAGTCTCAATCAATGGGTGGGAAACAGATAGCTTTCCGATTAAATCTGGAGTCAGGCAGGGCTGTCCTCTCTCGCCTGTCCTTTTCGTGTGCTGCATAGAACCCTTTGCCGAGTCCATCAGGAAGGATCCGGGCATAAGAGGAGTGACGATCCCAGGCAGTGGAGGCACTCAGGTAAAAGCCTCCCTGTACATGGACGACGTCGCCGTCTTCTGCTCGGATCCGCTGTCGGTGCGCAGACTGATGCACATCTGCGACCAGTTCGAACTGGCCTCGGGAGCCAAGGTAAATCGTGGGAAGAGCGAGGCCATGTTCTTTGGGAACTGGGCTGACCGATCCTTTGTCCCCTTCACTGTCAGGGCTGACGGCCTGAAGGTGCTGGGGATATGGTTCGGAGGGACCGGGGCATGCGTTAGAAACTGGAAGGAGCGAGTGGCTATGGTGAAAAGGAAACTGGGCATGTGGGAGCGACGCTCCCTCTCCATTGCGGGTAAGAACCTGGTCATCAGGTGTGAGGTACTCTCGCTGTTGCTGTACGTGGCGCAGGTCTGGCCCATTCCAGACTCCTGCGCGACGGCGATCACTCGAGCCATCTTCCGCTTTATCTGGAGGTCGAAAATGGATCGTGTCCGCAGGGACGCGATGTACAAGCCTCTAGATAAAGGGGGAAAAAACGTGCCCAACATCGCCCTCATACTGATGGCCACCTTTGTGTGTGGCTGCATCAAGCGGTGCGTAGACCCTCAGTACGCAAACACCAAGTGTCACTACGTGCTGAGGTTCTACCTGTCCCCGG
This sequence comes from Cetorhinus maximus, assembly GCF_964194155.1. Classification (NCBI taxonomy): domain Eukaryota; kingdom Metazoa; phylum Chordata; class Chondrichthyes; order Lamniformes; family Cetorhinidae; genus Cetorhinus; species Cetorhinus maximus. Next base: position 48,704,729 of record NC_135887.1, on the reverse strand, counting down.
TGTTGCGAAGGATGGGTCTGGCCACGCTGCCGCGGAACGCTCCAAGTAGTTGGACCGTGCCGTACCACCTGTCCCTGGTGGAAAAATTTATGCAGAAAAACACCTTTGACCACAAGTCCATCAGGCAGTGGTCAGCACATAACGTCCTAGAGGCCCTGAGGGATAAGGAGAGGGTGGACCCTGTGGGATGGTTCCCCGAGCAGACTGTCAAAGTCATTTGGCAGAATGCCTCATCGCCAGAACTTTCCAACAAGCACCAAGACGTAGCTTGGCTGGTGGTGAGAAAGGCCCTCCCCGTCAGATCCTTCCTACACGCCAGGAGGCTCACCCCCTCTGCACGTTGCCCTCGAGGTGGCTGTGGTGGGGAAGAGACCGTTGTTCACCTCCTTGTGGATTGTGCCTTTGCAAAGAAAGTCTGGAGAGAGATGCAGTGGTTGCTGTCGAGGTTCATCCTGAGCAGTTCTGTGACACAGGACTCTGTGCTCTACGGGCTGTTCCCAGGGACACACACCGAGACAAACATCGACTGCAGCTGGAGGATCATCAACTCGGTGAAAGACGCGCTTTGGTCTGCCCGAAACTTGTTGGTCTTCCAGCGCAAAGAGTTGTCCCCGACCGATTGTTGCGGACTGGCACAATCCAAAGTCCAGGACTACGTGCTGAGGGACGCACTAAAGCTTGGGGCAGCTGCCGCAAAGGCGCAATGGGGAAGGGTCGCTGTCTAAGACCTTTCTACCACAGCGCACCGAGAGACTGGGAACTGTTTAGAGCCCCTCGGGCTGTGCAGATCAAAATGAAAGGCTGTAAATGATTGTAATATTGTTTGTACTGATGCACCTGGTGATACATTTTGTAAAAGTTTAACCCTGGATTGTACCCTTGTAATGTTGTTTTTGAAATGGTTTGGAATGTGATTGAAGATATTTTATGAATAAAGTATATTTTTACAAAAAAAAAAACTCTGGGAGCAGCCACCACGACTCAGGAGGGAATTGAGGAGAAGCACTCTTGCACTCAACAGGAGGAAGAGCATCCAACAGAGGGCGCTGGTGAGAAGTGACTGAAGCATTCTGGGAGAAGTCACCGCAGCCACCGCGACTCAGGAGGGAATCGAGGAGAAGGACTCTTGCACTCAACAGGAGGAAGAGCATCCAACAGAGGGTGCTGGTGAGAAGTGACTGAAGCATTCTGGGAGAAGTCACCGCCGACACCGCGACTCAGGAGGGAATCGAGGAGAAGGACTCTTGCACTCAACAGGAGGAAGAGCATCCAACTGAGGGCGCTGGTGAGAAGTGACTGAAGCATTCTGGGAGAAGTCACCGCAGCCACCGCGGCTCAGGAGGGAATTGAGGAGGACCTACTGTCAAAGAACGGAATAGCCCCAAACATTACATTGCTGTAGTGTTTCCATCCCTCCCTCCTCCTCAAACCTAAAAAAAAGAGGAAGAGGCAGTGCCTTTAGGAGTGCACCAGATCTGCGAGGGACACTCTTCTGAAAGTGGATTTTAAAGAAAAAGCAGCTGATTGGTGAGTAAATCCAGGGAGCAGACTCACAGGGAGGAGCACCGGAGCGGTGAGTATAAATCTAGCTTACCTCGGGGATTCGCGGCCTTGTCTCCAGGGAGTAGACTCGGAGGGAGAAGCATCGGAGCGGTGAGTATAAATCTAGCTTACCTTGGGAATTCGCGGCCTTGTCTCCAGGGAGCAGACTCGGAGCGAGGAGCACTGGAGCGGTAACTGAAGCCAAAACTGAAAAAGTGACATCACAGGAAAGCTGTGACCTGATTGGTTGGTAGGAAATCTGCACCAAATTTGAAAAAAAAACACTGCAAAGCTAATTAATAAATTAATTATCTAAATCGAGATGGCTGGGCAGGTGATGTAGCTGTATGATGTGGGAGCTGGCAGTTCCCATTGCAAGCCGCAGTGACCACATCTGCAGCAAGTGCTGGTTGCTGGAGGAACTCCGGCTCAGAATTGATGAGCTGGAGTCCGAGCTCCGGACGCTGCGGCACATCCGGGAGGGGGAGAGTTACCTGGACACTTTGTTTCAGGAGGCGGTCACACCCAGTAGATTAAGTACCTCAAGTTTGGTCAGTAGTCAGGGTCAGCAGGGTGTGACTGCAAGTGAGGCAGGTAGCGGGATCCTGTGTTCAGGAACAGAGGAGCCTCAGCTCTTGACCTTGTCCAACAGGTACGAGGTACTTGCTCCCTGTGTGGATGAGGAACAGGGCTGTAGGGAGGATGAGCCAGCTGACCACGGACCGTGGCACAGGAGGCCATTCAAGACGGGGGAGCAAAAAGACAAGTGGTAGTTGTAGGGGATTCTATAATTAGGGGAATTGATAGCATCCTTTGTAAGCAGGATCGAGAGTCCCGCATGGTATGTTGCCTGCCCGGTGCCAGGGTGAGGGACATCTCTGACCAGTTTGAAAGGATATTGGAGAGGGAGGGTGAGGATTCAGTTGTTGTGGTCCACGTCAGGACAAATAACATAGGTAAGACTAGGAAAGAGGATCTGTTTGGGGATTATCAGGAACTAGGAACTAAATTAAAGAACAGGTCCTCAAGGGTTATAATCTCCGGATTACTACCCGAGCCAAGTGCAAATTGGCATAGGGACGCGAGAATAAGGGAAGTAAACACGTGGCTAAAGGAGTGGTGCAGGAAAGAGGAGTTCCATTTCGTGGAGCACTGGCATCAGTATTGGAAGAGGAGGGATCCGTACCATTGGGACGGTCTCCACCTGAACCGATCTGGGACCAATGCTGTAGTGAACAGGGTAAATAGGGTGGTCATCAGGATTTTAAACTAGAAAGTGGGGAGGGGGGGGTGGTTGGGAAGGGTAAAACTCCAAGAAGTATGACTAATGGGAAACAAAGCAGCAGGTTAGCGTGTGTGGGGGGGGGTGGTGGGGAGTGGATTCAACTTCATGGAAAATTATGAAAAAACTGAAAAGAAAGGAGAGCCCAGGAGAGGCTATTAAAGTCCCCAGAACACAAAATAGGACAGTGTTTGGAAACGGCTAGGAATCTAACTTCAAGCACATCAGATAAAGGGACGACAATGAGAAAGGGGACGGGAAATACAGGACTGAAGGTGTTGTATCTGAATGCACGCAGTATATGAAATAAGGTAAATGAGCTTGTGGCGCAGATTGAAACTGGCAGGTATGATGTGGTGGGCATCACGGAGACATGGCTGCAAGGGGATCAGGACTGGGAGCTAAATATCCAAGGATATACATCCTCTTGAAAAGATAGGCAGGTTGGCAGAGGGGGTGGGGTTGCTTTGTTAGCAAGAAATGAAATTAAATCGATCGCAAGAAATGACATAGGGTCAGATGATGTAGAATCTGTGTGGGTAGAGTTGAGGAACCGCAAAGGTAAAAAAACCATAATGGGAGTTATGTACAGGCCTCCGAACAGTAGTCAGGATGTGGGGCACAAGATACACCGGGAGATAAAAAAGGCATGTAAGAAAGGCAAGTTTACAGGGATCATGGGGGATTTCAATATGCAGGTAGACTGGGGAAATCTGGTTGGTAGTGGATCCCAAGGAAAGGAATTTGTGGAATGTCTACGAGATGGCTTTTTGGAGCAGCTTGTGGTGGAGCCCACTAGGGAACAGGCAATTCTAGATTTAGTGATGTGTAATGAGGCAGATTTGATAAGGGAGCTTAAGGTGAAGGAACTCTTAGGAGGAAGTGACCATAACATGATAGAATTTACCCTGCAATTTGAGAGGAAAAAGCTGGAATCAGATGTAACGGTATTACAGTTGAATAAAGGCAACTACAGAAGCATGAGGGAGGAGCTGGCCAGAATTGACTGGGAGATGAGCCTAGCAGGAAAGACAGTGGAACAGCAATGGCAGGAGTTTCTAGGAGTAATTTGGGAAACACAGCAAAAATTCATCCCTAGGAAGAAGAAGCATACTAAAGGGAGGACGAGGCAACCATAGCTGACAAGGGAAGTCAGGGACAGCATAAAAGCTAAAGAGAAAGCATACAATGCGGCAAAGAGCAGTGGGAAACCAGGGGATTGGGAAGCCTACAAAGACCAACAGAGGACAACTAAAAAAGAGATAAGGAGGGAGATTAAATATGAGGGTAAACTAGCCAGTAATATAAAAGAAGATTGCAAGAGTTTTTTTAGATATATAAAGGGTAAGAGAGCGGCAAAAGTGGACATTGGGCCGCTGGAAAATGACGCTGGAGAAGTAGTAGTGGGGAACAAAGAAATGGCGGAGGAACTGAATAGGTACTTTGCGTCAGTCTTCACGGTGGAAGACACGAGTAACATCCCCAAAGTTCAAGAGAGTCGGGGGGCAGAGGTGAGTATGGTGGCCATTACCAAGGAGAAGGTGCTAGGAAAACTGAAAGGTCTGAAGGTGGATAAATCACCTGGACCAGATGGATTACACCCCAGAGTTCTGAAGGAGATAGCTGAAGATATAGTGGAGGCGTTAGTGGTGATCTTTCAGGAATCACTGGAGTCAGGGAGGGTCCCAGAGGACTGGAAAATCGCTAATGTAACCCCCCTGTTTAAGAAGGGAGTGAGGCAAAAGACAGGAAATTACAGGCCGATTTGCCTGACCTCGGTCGTTGGTAAGATTTTAGAGTCCATTATTAAGGATGAGATTTCAGAATACTTGGAAGTGCATGGTAAAACAGGGCAAATTCAGCATGGTTTCATCAAGGGGAGGTCATGCCTGACAAATCTGTTAGAATTCTTTGAGGAGGTAACGAGTAGATTAAACAAAGGAGAGCCAATGGATGTTATCTACTTGGACTTCCAGAAGGCCTTTGACAAGGTGCCACACAGGAGGCTGCTCAGTAAGATAAGAGCCCATGGTGTTAGAGGCAAGGTACTAGCATGGATAGAAGATTGGTTGTCTGGCAGGAGGCAGGGAGTGGGGATAAGGGGGTCCTTCTCAGGATGGCGGCCAGTGACTAATGGAGTTCTGCAGGGGTCAGTGTTGGGACCACAACTTTTCACTTTATACGTTAATGATCTAGATGAAGGAACTGAGGGCATTCTGGCTAAGTTTGCAGATGATAAAGATATGTGAAGGGACAGGTAGTATTGAGGAGGCAGGGAGGCTGCAGAAGGATTTGGACAGGTTAGGAGAATGGGCAAAGAAGTGGCAGATAGAATACAACATGGGCAAGTGTGAGGTCATGCACTTTGGTAGGAAGAATAGAGGCATAGACTATTTTCTAAATGGGGAGAGAATTCAGAAATCTGGAGTGCAAAGGGACTTGGGAGTCCTAGTCCAGGATTCTCTTAAGGTTAATTTGCAGGTTGAGTCAGTAGTTAGGAAGGCAAATGCAATGTTGGCATTTATTTCGAGAGGACTAGAATATAAAAGCAGGGATGTGCTGCTGAGGCTTTATAAGGCTCTGGTCAGACCACATTTAGAATATTGTTAGCAATTTTGGGCCCCGTATCTCAGGAAGGATGTTCTGGCCCTGGAAAGGGTCCAGAGGAGGTTCACGAGAATGATCCCAGGAATGAAAGGCTTAACATATGAGGAACGTTTGAAGACTCTGGGTCTATACTCGATGGAGTTTAGAAGGATGAGGGGGGATCTGATTGAAACTTACAGAATACTGAAAGACCTGGGTAGAGTGGACGCAGAGAAGATGTTTCCATTAGTAGGAGAGGCTAGGACCCGAGGGCACAGCCTCAGAGTAAAGGGAAGACCTTTTAGAACAGAGATGAGGAGAAACTTCTTTAGCCAGAAAGTGGTGAACCTATGGAATTCATTGCCACAGAAGGCTGTGGAGGCCAGGTCATTGAGTATATTTAAGACCGAGATAGATAGGTTCTTGATTGGTAAGGGGATCAAAGGTTAGGGGGAGAAGGTGGGAGAATGGGGTTGAGAAACTTATCAGCCATGATTGAATGGCGAGGCAGACTCGATGGGCCAAATGGCCTAATTTCTGCTCCTATGCCTTATGGTCTTATGAGGTAGCATGGAGTAGATCTCTTGGGCTCTGCCTGACAGCTGCCCTTGAATTAAAATGTCCAGCGATCTGATCACCATTTTAGCTGTCCTGCCATTTCCTCAAAAGTGGCAAAAAATGACTCACATCACTCTCTTCAAATTTGGGAATGAATCTAGCATACTTGAGGGGCTCAGAGTGGTTCTGGGGTAGGGAGATAGCGTGTGCTATTGCATAGAGACAGATTTTCCCTCACAGCTTCCAGCTGTCTGGTCTCTCTCTCCCTTTGAGCTGCTAGCTCCATTTCCAACTTTTGGAGCTGGAATTCTTTCTCTTTCCTGTTCCCTTGCTCTCTCTCCCTTTCTCTCTCTTTCTTTCTTTCTCCTGAGCCTCTCTTTCCCTTGCCTTTTCCCTCTCCTGAAATTCTAGCTGCATTCTGAGCTTTTCCAGCTCACATTTGGCTAGGGGAGGGGTTGCCAATTCTTCATCTACCTGCTCTGTCAGATATATGAGATTCAAATGTTTTACCAACAACTGGATCAGTTCACTTCTCTTCACCTTACTGTGCAATTTTAACTATAGCTCCCTAGTTACAGCTTTCAGTTCCTCTGTGCTAAGGGATGCTAATGTTTCACCATTCAGATCTCTCGCTTGACCCACATCTGGGCATTGAAAGATGCCATTTTCTTAGTGTTAGAGAAACGGAATTTGCTGTGAGAAGTTGCTGTGTTTTAAAATCCGTTCCCACGAGATTTTTCCTTTTGGCTTCCAATTCATTCTTTTATATCAGATTTGGCTCATGTCTTAAACTTGGACTTTGGTCAAACTCAAATAGGTGATCCTGAATTTGAGCTCCCAATTTTTGTTACAGAAAGGAGGGGGGTTAATTTAAACAGCACTAATTTCTCCTGTCACCACCCGTCCTTAAACAGAAAGGTGTTTTGATTTGCTTCCTCATTGGAGAAACCAAACGCAGACTGGGTGACCGCTTTGCAGAACACCTTCGGTCTGTCCGCAAGCATTACCCAGACCTCCCTGTCGCTTGCCATTTCAACACTCCACCCTGCTCTCATGCCCACATGTCCCTCCTTGGCTTGCTGCATTGTTCCAGTGAAGCTCAACGCAAACTGGAGGAACAGCACCTCATCTTCCAACTAGGCACTTTACAGCCTTCCGGACTGAATATTGAGTTCAACAATTTTAGATCATGAACTCTCTCCTCCATCCCCACCCCCTTTCCGATTCCCCCCTCTTTTTTTTCCAATAATTTATATAGATTTTTCTTTTCCCACCTACTTCCATTATTTTTAAATGTATTTCCATCCATTGTTTTATCTCTACCTTTTAGCCTTTTTTGATTCCCCCACCCCACCCCACCCCCACCTTCAACACCTCTGTCCTTTTGTCTGTGACATCTTTTGGTTATCTCCACCTATCTCTGGCCTTCTATCCAGCTCTACTTGTCCCACCCCCCCCCTTAAACTAGCTTATATTTCACCTCTCTTCTATTTTTACTTAGTTCTGTTGAACAGTCATTCGGACTCGAAACGTTAACTGTGCTCCTCTCCGTAGATGCTGCCAGACCTGCTGAGTTTTTCCAGGTATTTTTGTTTTTGTTTCCAAGGAGCTATTCCTTCATGGAGGTCAGCAGGCTGAGAACCGATGTAGAATTCACTTTTCCGGTGGTGTTGACTTCACAAGATGAGATAGGCATGAAGAGATGAATCAGTCTTGTAGTCGATGGCACAGAACCTCCAACAGAAGCAGTAAGATGGGGCCAGGTGTCTTACCTGGCAGAGCTCCTTTCTGTGTGGCTGCCAGTCAGATCTTAAAGTAGCAGAGTGAGATATACAGTTCAGCAAGACAATATTACTTGTTCCACAAGCTGGAGGCCTAGGTCATATGACCCTCACCTCTCCACCAGGTCTTCAACAAAGAATGTGTATCCATTGTCTGGAATTCAGCTGTCTCTAAGACTGCTAAAAATCACAGCCATTAGGAGTTGAATAGAATGTTTGAGGGGCTTATGTCGTTGCAGACCTTCTGGGTGGAATTTTACGTCCCTCCCACTGGTGAAATTTTTCATTGCTGCCAAAGTCAATGGATTTTTGGACAGCTTGCTGCATTTTACAGCTCTGCCCCCATCGCGATGGTGCTGCAAAATTCTGTCCTTTGTCTCCTCTGGGCCAGCTGGGTTATCAAATTCAAATGGCCTTTGTATAGGTCTCTTTAAAGTTGAACTGTGCAGTCAACAGGTGATGGTCCAGTTTTTAAATTTAGAAATAGCAATGAATATATATAAAACAAAACAAAAACAGAATTACCTGGAAAAACTCAGCAAGTCTGGCAGCATCGGCGGAGAAGAAATCAGTTAACGTTTCGAGCCTTCATGGCCCTTCGGCAGAACTGCCAGTTATGTCAGTTGGCAGTTCTGCCGAAGGGCCGTGAAGGCTCGAAACGTTAACTGATTTATTCTCCGCCGATGCTGCCAGACTTGCTGAGTTTTTCCAGGTAATTCTGTTTTTGTTTTGTTTTGGATTTCCAGCATCCGCAGTAGCTTTTAGCTTTTTGTTTTTATCAATGAATATATATATGCAGACAAAACTGTAACTGAACAATGGGCTGACTTTAAAAGGGCAGTAACTCTGGTACAGTTAAGGTACATTCCCACAAAGTGGAAAGGTAGGGCAAACAAATCCAGAGTTCTCTGGTTGACTAAAGAGAAAGTGATTAAGATGAAGGAGAAAAGGAGTGCATATAACATATAATACAAGCGAGAACAAGGCTGAATATAAAAAGTTCAGAGGGGAAGTGAAAAAAGAAATGAGGAATAAAGAGAGAATGGGAAGAGACTGGCAGCTAAAATAAAAAGGGAATCCAAAAATCTTCTATTGGTATATAAGTAGTAAAAGGGTGGTGAAAGATATGGGGCCAAATAGGGGCCTAACTGGAACATAATAGAAATATAGGAAATAGGAGCAGGAGTAGGCCATTTGGCCCCTCGAGCCCACTCTGCCATTCAACTAAATCATGGCTGATCTTCTCCCTCAATGTATTTTCCCACACTATCCCCATATCCCTTGTTGTCTTTACTATCCAGAAATGTATTGATCTCTGCCCTGAACATACTCAATAATTGAGCCTCCTGCTTTCACATTGAGGATACCCTCATGTTGTGTGGCACTACCACTGTTAAATGGGATAGATTACTTCAAAGCTTTTGAAGAACAGACATATGGACTCAAATGTTAACTGTTTATCTCTCCATAGATGCTGCTAGACCTGTTGAGTTTCTCCAGCATCCTGCTTGTGTGTTTAATTCACTGCCACTTCTCTTCCAAGAATGTCTACCTTGAAGTACTTCTCTTTGACAGGATTTCCATTTCTCTTTTGCCCTGTTCACCTTCATTGTTTACCATTTCTCTCCTGGTGTTTGACAAGGTGTTTACCAAAACTCACTTTCACAGTCATATTTCCTTCCTCAACGACTGTCTGTCTATGATTTACCCCACATGGATTCCAACTGAAGTTCCATCCCTCATGTTCAAATCCACCCAGGATTATGGGTATCTCCAGGACATAACAATGTTCTTTGGACTGCTATTCTTGTTGCATCCTGAGATTCACAGTTGGTGCCATGCACTGCCATATTAACACTCAACCTCTCTCTCCAGCACCGACTCATCCAGCCGACTCATCCTATCTCAAATCTGTCCTTGTCCCCAGTTTCATTTATTCTTTCTCTTCTGACACCTTAACAAGAAACTTTTCCCCTTCCTTTCAGGTGCCAAGAAACATGAGCCACCACTGAACATCAAGCCATGGACTATTTACTCATTTACCATACAGCCTTTGCTCTCATCCAAACAGGCAGCAAGTACCTCATACCTGTTGTTTAAGGGGAAATGGCTGCACTGTTTGGCCAGAAGTCTAACAATGACTGTTTGGGTTTTGAAATGCAACAGCACTACACATCCTATCTGGCTTTCTGTAGTCAGGTGACTCTGCCATGAGGCAGTCTCTGCAAGCAGACATCTTGATCAGTTCAATAAAGACCTCTCACTGAAGACATTGAGAAGCGCTGTTGTCTTTAATTTAAAAAAAGCCTGGTGTCAGGAAGTTGAGGTAAAATGGTTTTGAAAATTCAGCAGAGAAGATACAGCTCAAAGGCACATAGAAATGTTCAAATCTGCTAAAAGCTAAGAAAGTACTAGGAAAAGCAAGCAAACAAACCAGAGGCTGCAATTGAACTACTGGGTGAGTGAACATTGCATGAAACTTTCCAATTCCAACTCCTGTTGAATTGAAAGTGCTATTTGGAAGAACTGGTGGTTTTTCTACTTGCAATGGCAAAACTGAGCAGGCAACAGAGTTAATTAAAAGCCAGAACCAATAAGTAGCCACACATCTAACAATGTTGGGGAGGGACTGTTACAAATTGTATATCATCTTGATGAGCAAAGAAAACAGATGTCAGATTTTGAATGCCTTGAAGGAACACTTTGAACCAGTGAATGTTTATGTATGATAGCTATGTATTCAACCACTAGAGCTCAAGGCAAAGGAAACCATTGAACAGTATGTGACTGCAGAATCATGTGAATTTGGACAGTTAAAAGATGGTCCAATTAAAGAGATTAGTCTTGAGCATACAAGGTCCTCTCAGTGAGAACAAGTCTATTGAAAGATGAGAAACTGGTGCTCAAGAAAGCAATAGGCATATGTATAAATGTGGAAGTTGTAAACATTAGCTAGAGCACATGCATGGCAGAACAGACCAGGAGGTACATTATGGAAGGGGGTCAGTTAGCTCAGTTGGCTGGACAGCTGGCTTGTGATGCAGAGTGACACCAACAGTGCCAGGTTCAATTCCCATACCAGCTGAGGTCATCCATAAAGGCTCAACCTCTCACCTTGTCTGAGGTGTGGTGACCTCCAGGTTAAACTCACCACCAGTTGCCTCAAATGAGGGAGCAGCCTATAGTCCTCCAGAACTATGGCAACTTCTACATTATTGAGACATTCCAGCCAAAAGAGCAGAGCAATTGCAGACAAAGTGCAGGATGCAAGTACTATGGAGGACAGCATACAAAGGTAAGAAGGATTGCCCAGCATAGGGAAAGCAGTGTTTAAAGTGCAAGGAGCAGAAGAGTGTTGGCAAGAAAAAAGCAAAACAAACCTAGGCAAAACTACTGGAGAGATATCAAAAGTCTGAAGAACTATGCATGATAAGTTGATTGTGTCTATGGAGGATAAATGGCTTTATGACTGTTACAATGATGGAGTATCAAGTGAACAAGTGTCAAATACTGGTCATGCAACACAATGACCTTCACAGACCTGTGTGAAGTGGTACAACATGGTGATCTGAAAATGAAACACAATAAAGTTAGGCTATATGATATTCATACTGAGAACAAATTAGTCTGAGCCCAATGTAATAGCAAGAAGGAAGATCTAGAGTTCCAGTTCATAGATGGCCACTCTTTTTCAAGCAAGTCTAAAACTTGGACTGGTAACCCTGAACGTGCCAGAGAAAGGGCAGCAAAAGATCCCAGAGATAGAGGAAACACTTTTCAAGTAAGCCACAAGATGGTGGCCAACCACATCAGTGCAATGAAATTCACAAGCTTAAGGTAAATGAAGCAGTTCTACAGCAAAATATTCACATTAAAGCTGAACTGGAAAATTTGAAGATTCAAGCTGAGTATATACTGTTGAACTAAAGTTGTCTTTGTGTTCAATGAACCAAGCTGCAACATCTGAATAAACAAAATTCAGATGATTATAAATGTACCAGGAGGAAATGACAACCCTCAATTCCACAGCTAGCAAAACAGAAGTTGAGAAAACTCAACCAGATGTACAGCCAGGCAAAACAGCAAGCACAAGGCACACAAAGGTTGTGACCCTGAGACTCAAAGAATCAATATGCCGCAGCCATGGAAAAACATGAGCTTAAAAAGTGTTTAAAAGCAGCAGCCTGACATGATCTGGAAGTCATCAACCCAGCAGAGACTGACTAGTAGAAAGAGTTATTAATGCATGAAAACAGTGGGTAACTTAAGTAACTCAGTTAAACATGATTGTTACACATGATTTTGCATGCAAATTTGATTTTTCACTAGGAAAAGGGATGTTTGGGTTTTGAAATGCAACAGTACTACATGTCCCATCTGGCTTTCTGTAATCAGGTGACTTCTGCCATGAGGCTGTCCGAGCAGACAGTTTGAGGTTAGATCAATAATGACTCACTAAGATGCTCTGATGTCTTTAAACATGAAACAATGACATTGCTCATGGCAGGAACCCTGGCATGGCAAACTTCTGACATTGAAACAATAGGACACCAAACAAAAAATGCAGAATAACTGCAGATGCTAGAAATCTGAAGCAGAAAATGCTGGAAAAACACATCTGTGGAGGAGGAAAAAACAGTTAATGTTTCAAGTCCTTAATGACTCTTCAGAGCTAAAGTGACGTAAAATGTAGTGAAATTTATACCGTTTAGGGGAGAGGGAGAGGGGGGGGAGAGGGAGAGGGGGGGGAGAGTGAGAGGTGGTGGGGAGAGAGGGAGGGGGGGGGGGGGGAGAGGGGAGAGGGGGGAGAGAGGGAGAGAGAGAGGGAGAGAGGGAGAGGGGGGGAGAGAGGGAGAGGGGGGGGAGAGAGGGAGGGAGGGAGGGGGGGGAGAGGGAGGGAGGGAGGGGGGGGAGAGGGAGGGAGGGAGGGGGGGAGAGGGAGGGAGGGAGGGAGGGAGGGAGGGGGGGAGAGAGGGAGGGAGGGGGGGGAGAGAGGGAGGGAGGGAGGGGGGGAGAGAGGGAGGGAGGGAGGGGGGGGGAGAGAGGGAGGGAGGGGGGGGAGAGAGGGAGGGAGGGAGGGGGGGAGAGAGGGAGGGAGGGAGAGGGGGGGGAGAGGGAGGGAGGGAGAGGGGGGGGAGAGAGGGAGGGAGGGAGAGGGGGGGAGAGAGGGAGGGAGGGAGAGGGGGGGGAGAGAGGGAGGGAGGGAGAGGGGGGGAGAGAGGGAGGGAGGGAGGGGGGGGGAGAGAGGGAGGGAGGGAGAGGGGGGGAGAGAGGGAGAGGGGGGGGAGGGAGGGAGAGAGAGGGAGAGGTGGGGGAGGGAGGGAGAGGGGGGGAGGAGGGAGGGGGGAGAGAGGGAGGGAGGGAGGGGGGGGAAGAGAGGGGGGGAGGGAGGGAGGGAGAGGGGGAGGGAGGGAGAGAGAGGGGGGAGGGAAGAGGGGAGGGAGGGGGGGGAGAATGGGAGGGAGGGGGGGGAGAGTGGGAGGGAGGGGGGGGGAGAGTGGGAGGGAGGGGGGGGGAGAGTGGGAGGGAGGGGGGGGAGAGTGGGAGGGAGGGGGGGGGGAGAGTGGGAGGGAGGGGGGGGGGAGAGTGGGAGGGAGGGGGGGGAGAGTGGGAGGGAGGGGGGGGGGAGAGTGGGAGGGGGGGGGGGAGAGTGGGAGGGAGGGGGGGGAGAGTGGGAGGGAGGGGAGAGAGGGAGGGGAGAGAGGGAGGGAGGGAGGGGAGAGAGGGAGGGAGGGAGGGGAGAGAGGAGGGAGGGAGGGAGAGAGGGAGGGAGGGAGGGGAGAGAGGGAGGGGAGGGAGGGAGGGGAGGAGGGAGGGAGGGAGGAGGGGAGAGGGAGGGAGGGAGGGGAGAGAGGGAGGGAGGGAGGGGGAGAGGGAGGGAGGGGAGGGAGGGAGGGAGGGGAGGGAGGGGAGGGAGGGGAGAGAGGGAGGGAGGGAGGGAAGAGAGGGAGGGAAGAGAGGGAGGGAGGGAGGGGAGAGGGGAGAGGGAGGGAGGGAGGGAGGGGAGAGGGAGGGAGGGAGGGAGGGGAGAGGGAGGGAGGGAGGGAGGGGAGAGGGAGGGAGGGAGGGGAGAGGGAGGGAGGGAGGGAGGGAGAGGGGAGGAGAGAGGGAGGGGAGAGGGGAGGAGAGAGGGAGAGGGGAGGAGAGAGGGAGGGGGGGGGAGAGAGGGAGGGGGGGGGAGAGAGGGAGGGGGGAGAGAGGGAGGGGGGGAGAGAGGGAGGGGGGAGAGAGGGAGGAGGGGGGAGAGAGGGTGGGGGGGGAGTGTGGGTGGGGGGGGTGTGTGGGAGTGTGATGGAGAGAGGGGGGGGGCTGGGCTGGTGGAAGAAAAACGACAACACACGCACCAGAAGAGAACCAAAGAACGAGCGCAAGGAACCCTCCAGAGC